>NW_027362787.1:6277500-6640000 GCF_046119375.1 Phyllobates terribilis | reverse complement strand
ACTGTCATCTCCAAAGCATTTGAAACTACACTTAGTCCAGTTAACTCTAAAACCTGATGCACCACAGAAAAAATCCAAAAGCAACCTCACCCTACTCATTGAAGCCATACTTTCACTCACCATCACAACATCATCCATGTAACCTAACACCTTCACATGCTTACCACCACTCCCAGGCACTAACAATCCTCTCATCATTTTCTCACGTCTCACTAAACACAGCAAAGGCTCAATCACACATACAAACAAGACAGGGGACATAGGGCACCCCTGTCTTACACCAGACCTAATCATCACTTTGTCAGACAACCATCCATTCACTAAAAACTCACTTGACACATAATCATATAAAGACTTAACTCCATTCAGAAAAACCCTAGGGAAACCCATCCTCTCCAATACTTTAAACAGAAACACATGCGAAACTCTATCAAAAGCCTTTTCGAAATCAATTGCTAACACCATACACTTCTGCTTTCTAGTCTTACAATCCCCAAGCATATCCCTTAACAATAACAAATTATCACTTATACTCCGACCAGGCACGGCACACACTTGGTCATCCTCCACAACCCTACCAATCACCTCACGCATACGATTTGCTAACAATTTACTGTAGACCTTATAATCAGCGTTAAGCAATGATATGGGTCTCCAGTTCTCCAAACGCTTTTTCTCACCCTTCTTAAACACAAGAACCACTATACCCTCTTTCATACTGTCACACAAAACACCATTCATCCACATATACCTACAAACCTCAGTCAAGTCCTTACCCAAAAACTCCCAAGCTTTCACATACAGCTCCACAGGCAACCCATCCTTCCCAGGCGTCTTATTCTTTTTAGCACTCATAACAACATTCCTCACCTCATCCAAAATAACATCCTCACACAAAGCATCACATTCATCCGAACCAAGTCTCTTCTCCATACCACTCAATACATGCGACACAAGTCCAGGATCAATCCATTTCTCATCGTACAACTTACTATAGAAGCCATTCACCTCATTCAACACTTTCTTCCCAACCACACTAGATCCATCTTCACCTACCACTTCACTCAAATCCAACTTCCTTCCATTCATTTTTTTAAAAAAGTACCTGGTGCACTTTTCATTCTTTTCCAAATGCTCTAACTTGGTACGGTAAATAATCTCTTTACCTTTTTCATCCAGAAGACATTTTAACTCATTCTTAGCAACCTCAAGCTGATCAGACATATCCATTCCTTTCCTAACACACCCACGCAACCAATCAATCCGTCTACTTAAGTCATTAAATCTATTACGATATCTGGCAGCTTTTTTGTAGCCCCATTTTTTAAAGAAAGTTTTTAACTGTAATTTCACCCAATCCCACCATTCAAGCACACTACCAAAATCACGCTTACGCCACCTCCAACTTGCATACCTTTTCTCCAACTCACTCATCACCTCCTCATCCTCCAACAACCTCGTATTCAATTTCCAAACCCCACCCCCAAACACCATGTCCCCATTCGCACTAAAAACTCCACGCAAACACTCATGATCAGAAAAAGGTACCTTATGTTGAACATAACTTGAACAAACCATATTTTTGGAAAATAACATCCTATCTATCCTCGATGAAATATTACCACGGTCAGCATAATATGTAGGCGGTGGTGGAATGCCATACTCAAGTATTGCAGCGTCTAAGAAAGAAAAATCAGAAATAAGTTGAGATAACTTTTTTCCCGTAATGTCCACATTACCTTCTGTGACACAATTACAGTCACCAACAAAAACTGTAGGAATTTTTCCAGGGAGAAAAAAACTCAATTTCTCAAGAAGAGCAAGCCGCTCCTCTTTTTTAGTAGGACAATATAAATTAATCATTCTAACCTTCCACCCCCTATAACTCAAAAAAACAATAATGCAGCGACCCACCTCCACAACCGTGTAACTATCAATAGTAATATTCTTATTACCAACTAAAATCCCCACACCATCATTTTTGTTAAAGCTGGACCCCGACCAAACATACTGGCCATAAGGCCAGTCCTTATCCCCTGGAGATTCAGTAATCCCACACTCTTGTAGACAATAGACATCTGCACTCAAACCCTTTAGATAATCCAGAACTGTTGTTCTTCGGGTAACAGATCTAATTTGCCTAACATTAAGGGACACAATGTCCCATCCAGAATGATGCGGCATAACTAAAGGGGATCACACATAACCTGAAAAAAAAAGAAAGAAAACATCAACTCAACCTTCATCAAGCAAAGCAAAGCTATTACCATCTGGCTGAATGCCAAATGTAACAATGTCAGGAGAAAATACATCTGACGGGTAAGCACGAGAGTCCACCGGGCTATCACACACGGCAGCAATGGATGAACACTCAGTCCTTGGCTTCTTCTTGACCACATCAGGATCCTCCTCATCAGAGAAACGGACAGCAGACAAGTCCCCTTGGCCACCGCCCCCGATCTCCTCTGAAGCAGTATTGCACCAAGATATGACAGGAGAATTGGACAAGTCCATTTCCCCCTCACCACGGACACCAAACTGGGGAGGGAAAGGTGACATCACCTCTGGAATCACCATGTCAAAGCCTCCTGACGCAGGAGGCTGAAGCTGGGCATCTTCAAATATGTCGTCCATCTGAGTGCCATCCTCTTCCTCTTGGGGAGCAGTTGCCTCCCCGACATCCGGAAGGGGACCTTGTGGAACCCTAGTAGAAGTCGAAGGAACAGCAGGCCCCTCCGCGACCACTTGAGCAAAAGACTTAGGAGTGGTTCTAGCTTGACACTGCCTAAGAACATGCCCCTCCTCACCACAAGCATCACACTTTACCTGGTTCTTGCAGTCTTTCGCCATATGACCAGACGTGTTACACCTCCTGCAGGTTGGCGGATACCTGCAGGACTCCTGGACATGACCATACTTGTTACATCTTCTGCAGAAAAAAGGAGCATCAGGAAAGTACAAGAAACCAGTGTCTCTCCCAATAGAGAAACTCATAGGAGGATAATGTATGCCCCCTGGCCCCTCGGGGTCTGTAGCAAAACGAACAAAGTACTTGTATTTGCCAGTCCACAAGCCTTCTTCATTCGAGATCTTGTGGGAAAAATGCACATAAGTACAATGCCTCCTCAAGAATACAGTAATGTCCTCCTGGGGGATAAAGGGATTGTGCATAAACACAACAACAGGAACATCCCCCTTTGAATAGAGGACAGTAAAAGTGAGTCCATCTAGGAGGGAGTTCTCAGTATGGCCTTTCAAGGTTCTATAAAGATTTTGGCAAGCAGCCATAGTAGAAAGAACCAGCACATACCTTCCATGACTTCTAAATTCCTGCAGGCAAAGAATGTCCGACTTCTTAATCTTCAATGCTTCATAGAAGATGGCATTCACCAGGTAGGACATGGAAAAATGTCCCTTCTTCTCCTCGGAAATCTCAATGCGAAATCCATTCTTGACCCGGGGGTCCCCGGTCCCAGCAAATTTCAGCTTGACTCCCATAGTCAGCCACGGAAATCGCCTTCCCGTTTCCTCCTCACTCTCCCCCTATAGCAGCATCCAGCTTAAGCCACCGGAGTGGCGATGCTGGAAGGCCGAGGGCTAGCACTCAAGGAACCTGATGTCCAGACACTTGATCTGAGCCAAAAGGCCGAGAAGCGATAACCAGAATTGGTTTCAAACTACGGAGCCACCCAAGGATCCTGAAAAGTCCATTTGTGGAGATGAGCTCCTGGACTCCCGTTAAGAAGACATGTTGTCAACCTCTAGATCCCTTACATGCCTGCACTTTTCGGCTTGCTGCTGCTGCAATCCACGCGTTTTAGATCTGCATAACTCCACCTCTTTAAACACAGCACCTTCACCCCCTGCTGTTCCCACCCGCCTCAACACCGTTGGAAGGGAGGAGAACCAATTAAGGCGGGGGGTGGGGTGGAACGAGCAGCTGTCTACCCTTAGCAGGAGGGCTCCTGATTACATACCTCTCCTGCTGCTGCTGCTGCTGGCTGTCCAGCAGCAGACTGAAGGTGGCTGCTGCTGTGCACAGGTATATAAAGGCTCAGAGCCTATTATGACACGCGCAGCCAGCGTTCCATTGCCACATTCCATCTACTGCAGGCAGGATACCTGGCTGGCTGAATGTCGCTGAGAAGCTCACAGAGACCGCCATAAGCAACAGTTTAACAGAATGCCACAGACTAATCAACCAAACTTTTTGGGTTGGGTTCTCTTTTATAGTCTGCAGGCATTAAATGAAAGAAGTCAGTGTTCCAGCAGAAGGAGACAACGTTTCAGAAAAGGCATTGTAGCAAACCAAAAAAGAAATTTTAAGCGCAGCAGAGTAACCAGCGCACATACCTGTTAGCTCAGGTGAGTTTAAAAGGCTGCTGTTGATAACAAGGGCATTTGCTAAATAGATGGTGTGTGTGCAACAATATACTGAAAGGTCAATTATATTGTGCAGCTTATCTCACCACCTGTAGTTATTTAGGTGAAAGCTCCAAAATGCTTGCCTAATATGTCTGTTTATCCAAAAGGAAGTAAAAAGGGAGAGCTAGAAAGATAGCATTGCATCACATTACATGGCAATGCAATGCACAGTTGCTGAAGTTGAACCAAAATGAGCTTGTAATCTGGCTTCTGCAACTTTGAACATGAAAAATCCAATGAGGAGAAGAAAAGCAAAGCCAAAGAGTCCATCCCAAAATCCGACAAACAAGCAAAATGAACAAAAAACATTGAATTCAATTCTTTCTGATTTTAGAAACTGCATTAAAGAAGGGGTGCACCGGTCCTGGAGATACTGCAATACCAGGTCAATGCGTGGAGTGGACAGAGCAAGCTCTTTTTCCATCTCCCTGTTCTAAAAATCCATTTAATATATGGTCCCCAGATAGGGGACGTATCAGATATTAAACTGATAAGAACAGATACTACACTTGATCTTAGCCAAAAGGCCGAGAAGCGATAACCAGAATTGGTTTCAAACTACGGAGCCACCCAAGGATCCTGAAAAGTCCATTTGTGGAGATGAGCTCCTGGACTCCCGTTAAGAAGACATGTTGTCAACCTCTAGATCCCTTACATGCCTGCACTTTTCGGCTTGCTGCTGCTGCAATCCACGCGTTTTAGATCTGCATAACTCCACCTCTTTAAACACAGCACCTTCACCCCCTGCTGTTCCCACCCGCCTCAACACCGTTGGAAGGGAGGAGAACCAATTAAGGCGGGGGGTGGGGTGGAACGAGCAGCTGTCTACCCTTAGCAGGAGGGCTCCTGATTACATACCTCTCCTGCTGCTGCTGCTGCTGGCTGTCCAGCAGCAGACTGAAGGTGGCTGCTGCTGTGCACAGGTATATAAAGGCTCAGAGCCTATTATGACACGCGCAGCCAGCGTTCCATTGCCACATTCCATCTACTGCAGGCAGGATACCTGGCTGGCTGAATGTCGCTGAGAAGCTCACAGAGACCGCCATAAGCAACAGTTTAACAGAATGCCACAGACTAATCAACCAAACTTTTTGGGTTGGGTTCTCTTTTATAGTCTGCAGGCATTAAATGAAAGAAGTCAGTGTTCCAGCAGAAGGAGACAACGTTTCAGAAAAGGCATTGTAGCAAACCAAAAAAGAAATTTTAAGCGCAGCAGAGTAACCAGCGCACATACCTGTTAGCTCAGGTGAGTTTAAAAGGCTGCTGTTGATAACAAGGGCATTTGCTAAATAGATGGTGTGTGTGCAACAATATACTGAAAGGTCAATTATATTGTGCAGCTTATCTCACCACCTGTAGTTATTTAGGTGAAAGCTCCAAAATGCTTGCCTAATATGTCTGTTTATCCAAAAGGAAGTAAAAAGGGAGAGCTAGAAAGATAGCATTGCATCACATTACATGGCAATGCAATGCACAGTTGCTGAAGTTGAACCAAAATGAGCTTGTAATCTGGCTTCTGCAACTTTGAACATGAAAAATCCAATGAGGAGAAGAAAAGCAAAGCCAAAGAGTCCATCCCAAAATCCGACAAACAAGCAAAATGAACAAAAAACATTGAATTCAATTCTTTCTGATTTTAGAAACTGCATTAAAGAAGGGGTGCACCGGTCCTGGAGATACTGCAATACCAGGTCAATGCGTGGAGTGGACAGAGCAAGCTCTTTTTCCATCTCCCTGTTCTAAAAATCCATTTAATATATGGTCCCCAGATAGGGGACGTATCAGATATTAAACTGATAAGAACAGATACTACACTTGATCTTAGCCAAAAGGCCGAGAAGCGATAACCAGAATTGGTTTCAAACTACGGAGCCACCCAAGGATCCTGAAAAGTCCATTTGTGGAGATGAGCTCCTGGACTCCCGTTAAGAAGACATGTTGTCAACCTCTAGATCCCTTACATGCCTGCACTTTTCGGCTTGCTGCTGCTGCAATCCACGCGTTTTAGATCTGCATAACTCCACCTCTTTAAACACAGCACCTTCACCCCCTGCTGTTCCCACCCGCCTCAACACCGTTGGAAGGGAGGAGAACCAATTAAGGCGGGGGGTGGGGTGGAACGAGCAGCTGTCTACCCTTAGCAGGAGGGCTCCTGATTACATACCTCTCCTGCTGCTGCTGCTGCTGGCTGTCCAGCAGCAGACTGAAGGTGGCTGCTGCTGTGCAAAGGTATATAAAGGCTCAGAGCCTATTATGACACGCGCAGCCAGCGTTCCATTGCCACATTCCATCTACTGCAGGCAGGATACCTGGCTGGCTGAATGTCGCTGAGAAGCTCACAGAGACCGCCATAAGCAACAGTTTAACAGAATGCCACAGACTAATCAACCAAACTTTTTGGGTTGGGTTCTCTTTTATAGTCTGCAGGCATTAAATGAAAGAAGTCAGTGTTCCAGCAGAAGGAGACAACGTTTCAGAAAAGGCATTGTAGCAAACCAAAAAAGAAATTTTAAGCGCAGCAGAGTAACCAGCGCACATACCTGTTAGCTCAGGTGAGTTTAAAAGGCTGCTGTTGATAACAAGGGCATTTGCTAAATAGATGGTGTGTGTGCAACAATATACTGAAAGGTCAATTATATTGTGCAGCTTATCTCACCACCTGTAGTTATTTAGGTGAAAGCTCCAAAATGCTTGCCTAATATGTCTGTTTATCCAAAAGGAAGTAAAAAGGGAGAGCTAGAAAGATAGCATTGCATCACATTACATGGCAATCCAATGCACAGTTGCTGAAGTTGAACCAAAATGAGCTTGTAATCTGGCTTCTGCAACTTTGAACATGAAAAATCCAATGAGGAGAAGAAAAGCAAAGCCAAAGAGTCCATCCCAAAATCCGACAAACAAGCAAAATGAACAAAAAACATTGAATTCAATTCTTTCTGATTTTAGAAACTGCATTAAAGAAGGGGTGCACCGGTCCTGGAGATACTGCAATACCAGGTCAATGCGTGGAGTGGACAGAGCAAGCTCTTTTTCCATCTCCCTGTTCTAAAAATGCATTTAATATATGGTCCCCAGATAGGGGACGTATCAGATATTAAACTGATAAGAACAGATACTACACTTGATCTTAGCCAAAAGGCCGAGAAGCGATAACCAGAATTGGTTTCAAACTACGGAGCCACCCAAGGATCCTGAAAAGTCCATTTGTGGAGATGAGCTCCTGGACTCCCGTTAAGAAGACATGTTGTCAACCTCTAGATCCCTTACATGCCTGCACTTTTCGGCTTGCTGCTGCTGCAATCCACGCGTTTTAGATCTGCATAACTCCACCTCTTTAAACACAGCACCTTCACCCCCTGCTGTTCCCACCCGCCTCAACACCGTTGGAAGGGAGGAGAACCAATTAAGGCGGGGGGTGGGGTGGAACGAGCAGCTGTCTACCCTTAGCAGGAGGGCTCCTGATTACATACCTCTCCTGCTGCTGCTGCTGCTGCTGGCTGTCCAGCAGCAGACTGAAGGTGGCTGCTGCTGTGCACAGGTATATAAAGGCTCAGAGCCTATTATGACACGCGCAGCCAGCGTTCCATTGCCACATTCCATCTACTGCAGGCAGGATACCTGGCTGGCTGAATGTCGCTGAGAAGCTCACAGAGACCGCCATAAGCAACAGTTTAACAGAATGCCACAGACTAATCAACCAAACTTTTTGGGTTGGGTTCTCTTTTATAGTCTGCAGGCATTAAATGAAAGAAGTCAGTGTTCCAGCAGAAGGAGACAACGTTTCAGAAAAGGCATTGTAGCAAACCAAAAAAGAAATTTTAAGCGCAGCAGAGTAACCAGCGCACATACCTGTTAGCTCAGGTGAGTTTAAAAGGCTGCTGTTGATAACAAGGGCATTTGCTAAATAGATGGTGTGTGTGCAACAATATACTGAAAGGTCAATTATATTGTGCAGCTTATCTCACCACCTGTAGTTATTTAGGTGAAAGCTCCAAAATGCTTGCCTAATATGTCTGTTTATCCAAAAGGAAGTAAAAAGGGAGAGCTAGAAAGATAGCATTGCATCACATTACATGGCAATGCAATGCACAGTTGCTGAAGTTGAACCAAAATGAGCTTGTAATCTGGCTTCTGCAACTTTGAACATGAAAAATCCAATGAGGAGAAGAAAAGCAAAGCCAAAGAGTCCATCCCAAAATCCGACAAACAAGCAAAATGAACAAAAAACATTGAATTCAATTCTTTCTGATTTTAGAAACTGCATTAAAGAAGGGGTGCACCGGTCCTGGAGATACTGCAATACCAGGTCAATGCGTGGAGTGGACAGAGCAAGCTCTTTTTCCATCTCCCTGTTCTAAAAATCCATTTAATATATGGTCCCCAGATAGGGGACGTATCAGATATTAAACTGATAAGAACAGATACTACACTTGATCTTAGCCAAAAGGCCGAGAAGCGATAACCAGAATTGGTTTCAAACTACGGAGCCACCCAAGGATCCTGAAAAGTCCATTTGTGGAGATGAGCTCCTGGACTCCCGTTAAGAAGACATGTTGTCAACCTCTAGATCCCTTACATGCCTGCACTTTTCGGCTTGCTGCTGCTGCAATCCACGCGTTTTAGATCTGCATAACTCCACCTCTTTAAACACAGCACCTTCACCCCCTGCTGTTCCCACCCGCCTCAACACCGTTGGAAGGGAGGAGAACCAATTAAGGCGGGGGGTGGGGTGGAACGAGCAGCTGTCTACCCTTAGCAGGAGGGCTCCTGATTACATACCTCTCCTGCTGCTGCTGCTGCTGGCTGTCCAGCAGCAGACTGAAGGTGGCTGCTGCTGTGCACAGGTATATAAAGGCTCAGAGCCTATTATGACACGCGCAGCCAGCGTTCCATTGCCACATTCCATCTACTGCAGGCAGGATACCTGGCTGGCTGAATGTCGCTGAGAAGCTCACAGAGACCGCCATAAGCAACAGTTTAACAGAATGCCACAGACTAATCAACCAAACTTTTTGGGTTGGGTTCTCTTTTATAGTCTGCAGGCATTAAATGAAAGAAGTCAGTGTTCCAGCAGAAGGAGACAACGTTTCAGAAAAGGCATTGTAGCAAACCAAAAAAGAAATTTTAAGCGCAGCAGAGTAACCAGCGCACATACCTGTTAGCTCAGGTGAGTTTAAAAGGCTGCTGTTGATAACAAGGGCATTTGCTAAATAGATGGTGTGTGTGCAACAATATACTGAAAGGTCAATTATATTGTGCAGCTTATCTCACCACCTGTAGTTATTTAGGTGAAAGCTCCAAAATGCTTGCCTAATATGTCTGTTTATCCAAAAGGAAGTAAAAAGGGAGAGCTAGAAAGATAGCATTGCATCACATTACATGGCAATGCAATGCACAGTTGCTGAAGTTGAACCAAAATGAGCTTGTAATCTGGCTTCTGCAACTTTGAACATGAAAAATCCAATGAGGAGAAGAAAAGCAAAGCCAAAGAGTCCATCCCAAAATCCGACAAACAAGCAAAATGAACAAAAAACATTGAATTCAATTCTTTCTGATTTTAGAAACTGCATTAAAGAAGGGGTGCACCGGTCCTGGAGATACTGCAATACCAGGTCAATGCGTGGAGTGGACAGAGCAAGCTCTTTTTCCATCTCCCTGTTCTAAAAATCCATTTAATATATGGTCCCCAGATAGGGGACGTATCAGATATTAAACTGATAAGAACAGATACTACACTTGATCTTAGCCAAAAGGCCGAGAAGCGATAACCAGAATTGGTTTCAAACTACGGAGCCACCCAAGGATCCTGAAAAGTCCATTTGTGGAGATGAGCTCCTGGACTCCCGTTAAGAAGACATGTTGTCAACCTCTAGATCCCTTACATGCCTGCACTTTTCGGCTTGCTGCTGCTGCAATCCACGCGTTTTAGATCTGCATAACTCCACCTCTTTAAACACAGCACCTTCACCCCCTGCTGTTCCCACCCGCCTCAACACCGTTGGAAGGGAGGAGAACCAATTAAGGCGGGGGGTGGGGTGGAACGAGCAGCTGTCTACCCTTAGCAGGAGGGCTCCTGATTACATACCTCTCCTGCTGCTGCTGCTGCTGCTGGCTGTCCAGCAGCAGACTGAAGGTGGCTGCTGCTGTGCACAGGTATATAAAGGCTCAGAGCCTATTATGACACGCGCAGCCAGCGTTCCATTGCCACATTCCATCTACTGCAGGCAGGATACCTGGCTGGCTGAATGTCGCTGAGAAGCTCACAGAGACCGCCATAAGCAACAGTTTAACAGAATGCCACAGACTAATCAACCAAACTTTTTGGGTTGGGTTCTCTTTTATAGTCTGCAGGCATTAAATGAAAGAAGTCAGTGTTCCAGCAGAAGGAGACAACGTTTCAGAAAAGGCATTGTAGCAAACCAAAAAAGAAATTTTAAGCGCAGCAGAGTAACCAGCGCACATACCTGTTAGCTCAGGTGAGTTTAAAAGGCTGCTGTTGATAACAAGGGCATTTGCTAAATAGATGGTGTGTGTGCAACAATATACTGAAAGGTCAATTATATTGTGCAGCTTATCTCACCACCTGTAGTTATTTAGGTGAAAGCTCCAAAATGCTTGCCTAATATGTCTGTTTATCCAAAAGGAAGTAAAAAGGGAGAGCTAGAAAGATAGCATTGCATCACATTACATGGCAATGCAATGCACAGTTGCTGAAGTTGAACCAAAATGAGCTTGTAATCTGGCTTCTGCAACTTTGAACATGAAAAATCCAATGAGGAGAAGAAAAGCAAAGCCAAAGAGTCCATCCCAAAATCCGACAAACAAGCAAAATGAACAAAAAACATTGAATTCAATTCTTTCTGATTTTAGAAACTGCATTAAAGAAGGGGTGCACCGGTCCTGGAGATACTGCAATACCAGGTCAATGCGTGGAGTGGACAGAGCAAGCTCTTTTTCCATCTCCCTGTTCTAAAAATCCATTTAATATATGGTCCCCAGATAGGGGACGTATCAGATATTAAACTGATAAGAACAGATACTACACTTGATCTTAGCCAAAAGGCCGAGAAGCGATAACCAGAATTGGTTTCAAACTACGGAGCCACCCAAGGATCCTGAAAAGTCCATTTGTGGAGATGAGCTCCTGGACTCCCGTTAAGAAGACATGTTGTCAACCTCTAGATCCCTTACATGCCTGCACTTTTCGGCTTGCTGCTGCTGCAATCCACGCGTTTTAGATCTGCATAACTCCACCTCTTTAAACACAGCACCTTCACCCCCTGCTGTTCCCACCCGCCTCAACACCGTTGGAAGGGAGGAGAACCAATTAAGGCGGGGGGTGGGGTGGAACGAGCAGCTGTCTACCCTTAGCAGGAGGGCTCCTGATTACATACCTCTCCTGCTGCTGCTGCTGGCTGTCCAGCAGCAGACTGAAGGTGGCTGCTGCTGTGCACAGGTATATAAAGGCTCAGAGCCTATTATGACACGCGCAGCCAGCGTTCCATTGCCACATTCCATCTACTGCAGGCAGGATACCTGGCTGGCTGAATGTCGCTGAGAAGCTCACAGAGACCGCCATAAGCAACAGTTTAACAGAATGCCACAGACTAATCAACCAAACTTTTTGGGTTGGGTTCTCTTTTATAGTCTGCAGGCATTAAATGAAAGAAGTCAGTGTTCCAGCAGAAGGAGACAACGTTTCAGAAAAGGCATTGTAGCAAACCAAAAAAGAAATTTTAAGCGCAGCAGAGTAACCAGCGCACATACCTGTTAGCTCAGGTGAGTTTAAAAGGCTGCTGTTGATAACAAGGGCATTTGCTAAATAGATGGTGTGTGTGCAACAATATACTGAAAGGTCAATTATATTGTGCAGCTTATCTCACCACCTGTAGTTATTTAGGTGAAAGCTCCAAAATGCTTGCCTAATATGTCTGTTTATCCAAAAGGAAGTAAAAAGGGAGAGCTAGAAAGATAGCATTGCATCACATTACATGGCAATGCAATGCACAGTTGCTGAAGTTGAACCAAAATGAGCTTGTAATCTGGCTTCTGCAACTTTGAACATGAAAAATCCAATGAGGAGAAGAAAAGCAAAGCCAAAGAGTCCATCCCAAAATCCGACAAACAAGCAAAATGAACAAAAAACATTGAATTCAATTCTTTCTGATTTTAGAAACTGCATTAAAGAAGGGGTGCACCGGTCCTGGAGATACTGCAATACCAGGTCAATGCGTGGAGTGGACAGAGCAAGCTCTTTTTCCATCTCCCTGTTCTAAAAATCCATTTAATATATGGTCCCCAGATAGGGGACGTATCAGATATTAAACTGATAAGAACAGATACTACACTTGATCTTAGCCAAAAGGCCGAGAAGCGATAACCAGAATTGGTTTCAAACTACGGAGCCACCCAAGGATCCTGAAAAGTCCATTTGTGGAGATGAGCTCCTGGACTCCCGTTAAGAAGACATGTTGTCAACCTCTAGATCCCTTACATGCCTGCACTTTTCGGCTTGCTGCTGCTGCAATCCACGCGTTTTAGATCTGCATAACTCCACCTCTTTAAACACAGCACCTTCACCCCCTGCTGTTCCCACCCGCCTCAACACCATTGGAAGGGAGGAGAACCAATTAAGGCGGGGGGTGGGGTGGAACGAGCAGCTGTCTACCCTTAGCAGGAGGGCTCCTGATTACATACCTCTCCTGCTGCTGCTGCTGCTGGCTGTCCAGCAGCAGACTGAAGGTGGCTGCTGCTGTGCACAGGTATATAAAGGCTCAGAGCCTATTATGACACGCGCAGCCAGCGTTCCATTGCCACATTCCATCTACTGCAGGCAGGATACCTGGCTGGCTGAATGTCGCTGAGAAGCTCACAGAGACCGCCATAAGCAACAGTTTAACAGAATGCCACAGACTAATCAACCAAACTTTTTGGGTTGGGTTCTCTTTTATAGTCTGCAGGCATTAAATGAAAGAAGTCAGTGTTCCAGCAGAAGGAGACAACGTTTCAGAAAAGGCATTGTAGCAAACCAAAAAAGAAATTTTAAGCGCAGCAGAGTAACCAGCGCACATACCTGTTAGCTCAGGTGAGTTTAAAAGGCTGCTGTTGATAACAAGGGCATTTGCTAAATAGATGGTGTGTGTGCAACAATATACTGAAAGGTCAATTATATTGTGCAGCTTATCTCACCACCTGTAGTTATTTAGGTGAAAGCTCCAAAATGCTTGCCTAATATGTCTGTTTATCCAAAAGGAAGTAAAAAGGGAGAGCTAGAAAGATAGCATTGCATCACATTACATGGCAATGCAATGCACAGTTGCTGAAGTTGAACCAAAATGAGCTTGTAATCTGGCTTCTGCAACTTTGAACATGAAAAATCCAATGAGGAGAAGAAAAGCAAAGCCAAAGAGTCCATCCCAAAATCCGACAAACAAGCAAAATGAACAAAAAACATTGAATTCAATTCTTTCTGATTTTAGAAACTGCATTAAAGAAGGGGTGCACCGGTCCTGGAGATACTGCAATACCAGGTCAATGCGTGGAGTGGACAGAGCAAGCTCTTTTTCCATCTCCCTGTTCTAAAAATCCATTTAATATATGGTCCCCAGATAGGGGACGTATCAGATATTAAACTGATAAGAACAGATACTACACTTGATCTTAGCCAAAAGGCCGAGAAGCGATAACCAGAATTGGTTTCAAACTACGGAGCCACCCAAGGATCCTGAAAAGTCCATTTGTGGAGATGAGCTCCTGGACTCCCGTTAAGAAGACATGTTGTCAACCTCTAGATCCCTTACATGCCTGCACTTTTCGGCTTGCTGCTGCTGCAATCCACGCGTTTTAGATCTGCATAACTCCACCTCTTTAAACACAGCACCTTCACCCACTGCTGTTCCCACCCGCCTCAACACCGTTGGAAGGGAGGAGAACCAATTAAGGCGGGGGGTGGGGTGGAACGAGCAGCTGTCTACCCTTAGCAGGAGGGCTCCTGATTACATACCTCTCCTGCTGCTGCTGCTGGCTGTCCAGCAGCAGACTGAAGGTGGCTGCTGCTGTGCACAGGTATATAAAGGCTCAGAGCCTATTATGACACGTGTAGCACCCTGAGGATTCGGCTGCTACAGGAGTATTGCACCTCAACCCAGAGGTGTGATATTCCACTCCCGGGCAAGGATGGAGAGTGGAACTGAGCTCGGTAGGCTGCATGCACTACACACATCCCATTTCCGGGGAACAGACCGACGGTACTCCCACTTAGAAATGTGCAGGTACGACCGAGTCTGTTCCTGGCTGGAGTGGGAGGGAGGTGGTACATCCCAAGTAGTGTAGGGGCAGATAGGGGGAGCAGCCTGGGTAAAGTTAGGAGCTCATTGGGTGCTGGTCACCTGAGCTCACACATAGAGGGTGTATATAAGGTGGGCACCAACTAAGAACAGGGTCAGATGCAGAGGATCAGATGCAGAGAGTCAGTCAGCTGCAGAGAACAAGTCAGATGCAGAGGATCAGATGCAGAGAGTCAGTCAGCTGCAGAGAACAAGTCAGGAGCAGAGGAGAGAAGAAAGACAAAGACCCAGAGTGAGAGAGGAGAAAAGAGAGAGACCCAGAGCACAGAAGAGAAGGACTCTGAGATCCCAACTAAAAGCACCGGGTGAAGAGTCGGCATCAGGGTACCGGAACCCAAGCTGGTGGGGGTAAAAACATTCCCCAGCCAGAGACCGGAGACCGTGGGCAGCGTCTGCCACGGTCACCCATCACATCCACCCCGAAGGCACACCACATGAAGGGTCAGGGAACCCAGGGCCAAGGGTGTCCCAACAGAAGGCCCGAGGGAGCTGGACCTAGGTGGATTACTGGTGGGGACGGCCAGAGAACGGGACAGAAAAAGAGCTCAGGGCCACGCTCCGGACTTGTTTGGGGGTTGGCTGGATCCAGGACCTGGTGGACGCAGCACGGCTCGGGTGGTCACTAGCAGCTGGAGTGACCAGTACAACATCTGCAGTAAGTAAACACCCTTAACTGCACAACCCGACTCTGTCTTCACTGCCGTCTGCACTACACCACCACAACCCCCATCCTCTGCGCCTGTCCCCTCTGAGGCTATACCCCTCCCGTTGGGGGTTATCCCACCAAGCTGCGCATCCACCATCAGCCTCAGCGGACCCTGCTGCAGCGGCGGCCACAGTGACCGCATCACAACGGGTGGCGTAGTCGACACAAAAGAACTCTTAATAACATCTGTAGGACTGCCACATAACACTGAGCTTGACGCCCTGGGCACGGGCCGGGTCACAGCCGCTCGGAGACTACAACCCCCCATCTGATCCGGTGCCGGGTATTCCCCTCAAATAGGAATATGTCCCAGGGGGCGCGTCAACTTTGGCGTAGTCGGCAGGATTACGTGCCCGCAGCACCCGGGTACTGCGTGCCTGAAGAAAAGTGCAAGTTTACCTCAGAAAGAAGTCTCCCGCCGGTTCCGGAGGGTCCACGCCATCGGACTCCATCACCAGTCGTTTCCCGCCGATTGTCCGCCATTTCCAACTTGTTCCCGCCATCTGCAGAGTTTCCCGCCACTGGGCGACGCTTCCCGCCAAAACCGCAGATTTCCCGCCTTGGAAGAGCAGCGGACGCCATTATGGGCGTGCCAAAGGAGGGCAAGAGGCCACCTCCCATCGTGGGCCAGGACAGAAAATGGCGCCAAAAGTGGAAACCGCCCCCACCAACAGAGACTGTGATGCTGGAGGTGTCTGTCAGCGTGAAAGAACTACCCCTGGAGCTGACAGTCACCGAGTTACCCCGGGACCGCCCTCGAAGTGGGAGGAGACGAAAGAAAAGAACGAAGATGGGTGCCGCCTGGAGCAGTCTGGAGCGATCGCACCCGGAGGCAGGAAGTCTGGAGAGGAGTAGCAGAGAAGCTCACCCGGAGATGTCCAGAGAGCAGAGCAGCACCGGCCCGCTGGCCAGGAGCCTGCTGGAAGAAGAGCAGAGCAGCACCGACCCGTTGGTCAGGAGCCTGCTGGACACCACGACCCCACTAGGCCTAGTGGAGGTCCTTGCACAGCTCCCCCGAGACCGGGAGTGTGCGCAGACTGCCCTGGAGGGCCTCGCACGGAGGATGGCCCGGGTACAGCGCGAGATATTGGCGGAATGGAGCCGGGAGATGGCCCAGCAAGCTGAAACCAAGACGCAAGCTGAAACCAAGACCCGGAGCACGCCAGCCGAGATGAGGAAGGAGACCGCCTCTGAGGATGGCGCGGGAGGACCCAAGGCCGGAGACGGCGCCGAGGAGGGAGCCGAACGAGTGGAGGCAGGTAAAGGGGACGCCTATACCCCAAGCCGTGACACCGCTTACCTGCCCCAGCTCCCCGTCGCAGAGCCCGAAAGTCCCCCTGCTGTGCCCGAAAACGCCATGTCACCGACGCAGACTAGGCCCCAACCGGAAGCCGCCGCCGCGACCCCTGTGACGTCACACGCCTCGACCCCGAGCGTGACCAAGCAGGAAGTACCACCAGCCTGGTCGCAGGGCCTAGAATTCCCGGGCGCCGCAACACCAACAGCGCCCCCTACCTCTGCGGAGCCTCCGGCCTGGTCGCAAGGCCAGGTAGCCCAGGGCGCCGCCGTATTAACGGTGCCCTTCACCTTCCAGGTGCCCCAGGCCTGGCCGCAAGGCCTGGGCAACCCGGGCGCCACCACCACCGCGCCCGCACCCGTAAAACCAAGGGTGCCGCGTCTGGGAGAGGACTTGTTTGCCCAGCACACGTGGCTGGACGGGCAGCCTTTCATCTGGCCCCAGAAGTATTACGAACTGGAGCACCAGAGGAGGGTTGGGGCCATGTGTGCACCCCTGATTCCGGCTCCGAAGCCCGTAATAAGGATCTCGCCCCCGCTAGCGGAAGCACAGTTTGAGTGGGACCCCACCGGAGAAGATCTAATGGGGTTCACTCAGGAAACTAAGGCAGCTGCAGCAGAGCTTGCGGAGTGCTGCCGCCAACAGCTCGAGGAGTTTGCGAGGGAGCGGAGAGAGAGGCGGGTCCGGGAACAACAGGCCCAAATAAGGAGCGCCGAGCAAAAGAGCCGGACCAGGAGGGACCCCCGTGCAGCGCACAGTCCCCGTACCACCGGGACTGTAATCAAGTTTAACCAGCAGCACGGGTGGGGCTTCATCAGAGACAACAACACCCCCGGCGACGTCTTTGTCACGCGCAGAGACGTGGAGTCCCATCTGCCGGAGGGGCACAGAGGTCGTGACCTCTACATCGGAGACGAGGTCACCTTCACCCGGCACAAGTGTGCCAAAGGACCTTACGCCCTCCACGTACACCGCCTGACGGAGGAGGAGTTGCGGTGCGAGGAGGAGGAGCAAGAGGACCCGGACGGGTCTGAAGTAACAACCAGCTGTAAGCAAAGAGCAGGAGGAAGACGCCGTTGAGTGCGGCAGAGAAGTGATGTAAATAGTTACCCGACCGGGTACCAAAGAAACTGTTGATACTTATATATAGTCCCCGTTGGGACCAGCTGAGTGAACTGTTTACCCGTTAACCCCTTAATCCCACAGGCTGAGGACTGTGAGCAGCCATTCCCTTCCCTCTACCTGGCCGAGGACTGAGAGCGGCCAACTTCCCCTGTATATAGTTGCGCGTCCTAAAGCGCCCCCTACCGGTTTTATAGTAAAACCAGTTTTTCTAAGAGACTGTCGCACTTTTCCCGGACACACGTTGCACAGTGTCCGGAGGAGGAACCTGAAACAAGAGACGACGAGAATGTTTATATGAAAAGTTTTATATATATAATGTTTTATATGTTTTATTATGTTTATATGAAAAAAAAAAAATTTGTATGTTTTGGTGTTTTTGTCTTTACAGCCCGAGGACGTGCTGTGGTTTACCAGGGGGGAATGTAGCACCCTGAGGATTCGGCTGCTACAGGAGTATTGCACCTCAACCCAGAGGTGTGATATTCCACTCCCGGGCAAGGATGGAGAGTGGAACTGAGCTCGGTAGGCTGCATGCACTACACACATCCCATTTCCGGGGAACAGACCGACGGTACTCCCACTTAGAAATGTGCAGGTACGACCGAGTCTGTTCCTGGCTGGAGTGGGAGGGAGGTGGTACATCCCAAGTAGTGTAGGGGCAGATAGGGGGAGCAGCCTGGGTAAAGTTAGGAGCTCATTGGGTGCTGGTCACCTGAGCTCACACATAGAGGGTGTATATAAGGTGGGCACCAACTAAGAACAGGGTCAGATGCAGAGGATCAGATGCAGAGAGTCAGTCAGCTGCAGAGAACAAGTCAGATGCAGAGGATCAGATGCAGAGAGTCAGTCAGCTGCAGAGAACAAGTCAGGAGCAGAGGAGAGAAGAAAGACAAAGACCCAGAGTGAGAGAGGAGAAAAGAGAGAGACCCAGAGCACAGAAGAGAAGGACTCTGAGATCCCAACTAAAAGCACCGGGTGAAGAGTCGGCATCAGGGTACCGGAACCCAAGCTGGTGGGGGTAAAAACATTCCCCAGCCAGAGACCGGAGACCGTGGGCAGCGTCTGCCACGGTCACCCATCACATCCACCCCGAAGGCACACCACATGAAGGGTCAGGGAACCCAGGGCCAAGGGTGTCCCAACAGAAGGCCCGAGGGAGCTGGACCTAGGTGGATTACTGGTGGGGACGGCCAGAGAACGGGACAGAAAGAGAGCTCAGGGCCACGCTCCGGACTTGTTTGGGGGTTGGCTGGATCCAGGACCTGGTGGACGCAGCACGGCTCGGGTGGTCACTAGCAGCTGGAGTGACCAGTACAACATCTGCAGTAAGTAAACACCCTTAACTGCACAACCCGACTCTGTCTTCACTGCCGTCTGCACTACACCACCACAACCCCCATCCTCTGCGCCTGTCCCCTCTGAGGCTATACCCCTCCCGTTGGGGGTTATCCCACCAAGCTGCGCATCCACCATCAGCCTCAGCGGACCCTGCTGCAGCGGCGGCCACAGTGACCGCATCACAACGGGTGGCGTAGTCGACACAAAAGAACTCTTAATAACATCTGTAGGACTGCCACATAACACTGAGCTTGACGCCCTGGGCACGGGCCGGGTCACAGCCGCTCGGAGACTACAACCCCCCATCTGATCCGGTGCCGGGTATTCCCCTCAAATAGGAATATGTCCCAGGGGGCGCGTCAACACGCGCAGCCAGCGTTCCATTGCCACATTCCATCTACTGCAGGCAGGATACCTGGCTGGCTGAATGTCGCTGAGAAGCTCACAGAGACCGCCATAAGCAACAGTTTAACAGAATGCCACAGACTAATCAACCAAACTTTTTGGGTTGGGTTCTCTTTTATAGTCTGCAGGCATTAAATGAAAGAAGTCAGTGTTCCAGCAGAAGGAGACAACGTTTCAGAAAAGGCATTGTAGCAAACCAAAAAAGAAATTTTAAGCGCAGCAGAGTAACCAGCGCACATACCTGTTAGCTCAGGTGAGTTTAAAAGGCTGCTGTTGATAACAAGGGCATTTGCTAAATAGATGGTGTGTGTGCAACAATATACTGAAAGGTCAATTATATTGTGCAGCTTATCTCACCACCTGTAGTTATTTAGGTGAAAGCTCCAAAATGCTTGCCTAATATGTCTGTTTATCCAAAAGGAAGTAAAAAGGGAGAGCTAGAAAGATAGCATTGCATCACATTACATGGCAATGCAATGCACAGTTGCTGAAGTTGAACCAAAATGAGCTTGTAATCTGGCTTCTGCAACTTTGAACATGAAAAATCCAATGAGGAGAAGAAAAGCAAAGCCAAAGAGTCCATCCCAAAATCCGACAAACAAGCAAAATGAACAAAAAACATTGAATTCAATTCTTTCTGATTTTAGAAACTGCATTAAAGAAGGGGTGCACCGGTCCTGGAGATACTGCAATACCAGGTCAATGCGTGGAGTGGACAGAGCAAGCTCTTTTTCCATCTCCCTGTTCTAAAAATCCATTTAATATATGGTCCCCAGATAGGGGACGTATCAGATATTAAACTGATAAGAACAGATTTTTTTTTTTTTTTTTTGAAAGCCCGAATTCGTGTACAAAACCCGAGTGCGCTTAAAAAAGTGACAAGTGCCACAAAGAAAGTGCACTAGGATGCTGGTCTTCTTGAAACCCTCTCCAAAAGGAGAAGGGTCCCCCAAACCATTCCCCGTCCCTCCGAGCCAGAAGGCCACAGCGAGGAACAGGGACAAATAGCCACCTCCAGCCGGAGCCAGAGGCGACCCAATCTTACCCCCAGCACCTGCCCGAGTTCTCACCCGAGCAAGGCACTGGGAGCCAAAGACTGTGATACCCTCCCGGAAGAGGGGAGCCAACAACGCTCTCCTCCCGAAAGAGGAGAGCCAGGGGGGTTCAGGGGGGAGCGGAACCTGATGGCCACACACTCCCCCCCTAGACCTGCCAAGAGAGGAACCCGTAAGGGAACCGCATCCCGACAAAATCCTAGTAGGACGTGACACACGTGAATAAATGGACACACAGTGACAAAGAAATTAAATAAATAGTGAAGGTTTCACAGTATAATACTGCCCGGACCTTCGACCGGGAATTGAAAAATTCCCCATCCTAAGGCCAGAAGGCCCGGAATAAGGGTGTGTGTGAAGAAAGAAATATTGAAGTGCTAGTGCAAATGTGCCATAAACTCAAGTGGGGTTCCCAATCCCAGTGAGTTAAGGCACCCCAGGGTCACCACTCCTGGGGCACTACACACTTCGGGCTTTCGATCTTCCCCGGCCCAATGGCGTCGATCCTGGGGGGCCATGCTATCCACCAGATGACTATATTAGCCACCTGGCGTACTAACAAGCGCCTAAACCCCAGTGTGCATAATGTATCAATCTACTAGGGCGGCCAACATCCAAAACCGCCTTTTCGAAAGATACTACACTTGATCTTAGCCAAAAGGCCGAGAAGCGATAACCAGAATTGGTTTCAAACTACGGAGCCACCCAAGGATCCTGAAAAGTCCATTTGTGGAGATGAGCTCCTGGACTCCCGTTAAGAAGACATGTTGTCAACCTCTAGATCCCTTACATGCCTGCACTTTTCGGCTTGCTGCTGCTGCAATCCACGCGTTTTAGATCTGCATAACTCCACCTCTTTAAACACAGCACCTTCACCCCCTGCTGTTCCCACCCGCCTCAACACCGTTGGAAGGGAGGAGAACCAATTAAGGCGGGGGGTGGGGTGGAACGAGCAGCTGTCTACCCTTAGCAGGAGGGCTCCTGATTACATACCTCTCCTGCTGCTGCTGCTGCTGCTGGCTGTCCAGCAGCAGACTGAAGGTGGCTGCTGCTGTGCACAGGTATATAAAGGCTCAGAGCCTATTATGACACGCGCAGCCAGCGTTCCATTGCCACATTCCATCTACTGCAGGCAGGATACCTGGCTGGCTGAATGTCGCTGAGAAGCTCACAGAGACCGCCATAAGCAACAGTTTAACAGAATGCCACAGACTAATCAACCAAACTTTTTGGGTTGGGTTCTCTTTTATAGTCTGCAGGCATTAAATGAAAGAAGTCAGTGTTCCAGCAGAAGGAGACAACGTTTCAGAAAAGGCATTGTAGCAAACCAAAAAAGAAATTTTAAGCGCAGCAGAGTAACCAGCGCACATACCTGTTAGCTCAGGTGAGTTTAAAAGGCTGCTGTTGATAACAAGGGCATTTGCTAAATAGATGGTGTGTGTGCAACAATATACTGAAAGGTCAATTATATTGTGCAGCTTATCTCACCACCTGTAGTTATTTAGGTGAAAGCTCCAAAATGCTTGCCTAATATGTCTGTTTATCCAAAAGGAAGTAAAAAGGGAGAGCTAGAAAGATAGCATTGCATCACATTACATGGCAATGCAATGCACAGTTGCTGAAGTTGAACCAAAATGAGCTTGTAATCTGGCTTCTGCAACTTTGAACATGAAAAATCCAATGAGGAGAAGAAAAGCAAAGCCAAAGAGTCCATCCCAAAATCCGACAAACAAGCAAAATGAACAAAAAACATTGAATTCAATTCTTTCTGATTTTAGAAACTGCATTAAAGAAGGGGTGCACCGGTCCTGGAGATACTGCAATACCAGGTCAATGCGTGGAGTGGACAGAGCAAGCTCTTTTTCCATCTCCCTGTTCTAAAAATCCATTTAATATATGGTCCCCAGATAGGGGACGTATCAGATATTAAACTGATAAGAACAGATTTTTTTTGATTGAATATATCTTTTATTAGCACAAAAAATAAGTTAACAGACAGTGTACAGTGCCGCAGCCCAGTACACACAGAATTCTACATCATATTTACATAGCATGAGGATACGACGCACTAACTAGACACATCACACCCCTATGCTACACAAAACACTCAATCTGAAAGAAAAAGCATATCAATCAATACAGTACGACGAACCGTGATAAGGGATAGGGATTGGGAAAAAGGGGATGGGGAGGGGAAAATCACAGGCCCGAAGCTTTATTGAAAGACAAGACACATAAGGGGAGAGGGGGAGGAGGGGTTTAGTCCTCATCCTCGTCCTCCGGACCGTCCATGATGGAATAGTCTCTGAGCAGGCTGTGGATCAGCCTGCGGCAGTCCTGGATGGACATCCTCTCCCTCCTCAAGATGAGCCGGTTCCTGGCGACCCAAAGGGCATCCTTGAAGCAGTTCATAAGGCGCCAAGCCTCCTGGATGGCTCCGACGGTATGAACCCCAGGGAAGAGTCCATAAAGCACAGAATGGTGCGATAGGCTCGCCCTGGGGACAGAGTTCCTCAGGTCGTCCTCAAGTGCAGTCAATAGGCGCTGTGCAAATCCGCAGTCCCAAAAAGTGTGCAAAGATGTTTCCTCCACGAAGGGGCACCTTGGGCAGTACCGGGTCTTGCACAGGTTCCGGGCATGCATGAATGACCGGACGGGCAGTCCGCCCTGAATCGCCATCCACGACAAGTCCTTGTGCCCGTTGGTCAGCCTGTCAGACGACACATTTGTCCACACAGTCTCCAGCGTGTCCTGGTGAAGTCCTGTGATGTTCTCCACGTCATCCTTGGCTCTGATTAGCTTGTGGATAGTTTTGGGCTTCCACAAGTCGGGCTTGAGTCCCTCCAGTTGATGCTCCCCCACAAATCGAACGACGTCTCCGTAGAACCATGGCGTCGTCCAGTTGTAGGGGAAGGAGCTGTCCCACTTGTCCCAGCCGAGTCGCCTCCAAAGAGGAAGCAGGAAGAAGCGAGACATGGACCTGCCCGCGGAGCCATTCTTGACTTGCAAAGTCCGGCGGACACAATCACACACAAAAGAGGATCGCAGGAGGCTGGGGATATCTGGAACGCCCTTCCCACCCTTGCGAGGCTCCTTGTACATGACGGCCCGCCTGACTCTGTCCATCTTGGATCCCCAGACAAAGTGAAACACTGTCCTGGTAATGGCCCTGCACACAGTGACGTGTGGGGGCCAGGCCTGCGCCGTGTACTGCAAGACGGGCAGGACCTCATTACGCAGGACGAGTGCCTTACCCTCACAAGTGAGGTGTCTGAGGCTCCAGAGTCCGATCCGTTGCTTCACCTTGGCCAAGCGTTCTTGCCAGGACTTGAGGGCCGCTCCTTCCTTCCCGAACCAGACTCCCAGCACCTTGAGGAAATCCGGTTGAATGTTGAAGGGGAAGGGGGCGGAGGAGGCCGGCTGCCAATCCCCGAAGAGCATGGCTTCCGACTTCCTGCAGTTGACTTTGGCCCCTGAAGCCCGGCCGAACCTCTCACACGTCTGGACGAGGGCGTCGACTGAACCACGATCAGCGCAGAAGACGGTGACGTCGTCCATGTAGACCGAGCACTTGACCTCGTGTCGTCCCGGACCCGGTGCGGTGATCCCTCTGATCTCTCCATTCTGCCGGATAGCCTCTGCGAAGAGTTCTATAACACAAACAAAAAGAAGAGGTGATAGAGGGCAGCCTTGTCTGACCCCAGAGAGGACAGGGAAGGGGTCAGTCTTCCAGCCGTTCACCAACACCGAGCTGTGGATATCAAAATACATCAGACGGACATACGAACAAAACATGTTACCCAAACCTAACCGGTGCAGAGCTCGGCCCATGAACTCGTGGGAAACCCGGTCGAAGGCCTTCTCCTGATCCAAGGAGACCAGGGCCGCGTGTGCGCGGCGGACCTTGATGTACTCGACCGTGTCCCGCACGAGAGCGAGGCTGTCTGCGATGCGACGTCCAGGGATGCCGCAGGTCTGGTCCGGGTGGATGATCCGTCCGATCACCGTCTTAAGTCGTGTCGCCATCGTCTTGGCCAGGATCTTGTAGTCCACGTTGAGCAGAGTGATGGGACGCCAATTCCTCAGGTCGCACCTCTCTCCCTTCCGCTTGTACAGGATCGTGACCATTCCTTCCCTCAAAGATGGAGGCATTCTACCCTCCACCACCATCTCCTCGTACAGGTCCAACAGGTCCGGACAGATGAGGTCTCCCAGCGCTACATAGAGCTCCGCTGGAAGACCATCACTGCCCGGGGTCCTGCCGGTCCTAAAGGATTTAGCGGCAGAGAGCAATTCGCCCACCATCAGAGGTTTGTCCAAGGCTGCCGTGCCTGCAGGATCAAGATGGTTAGTGATACCTGACAGGAACTTATCAGCAGCGTCGGGGTCGGTAGTCTTGTGGGAGTAGAGTTCGCTGTAGAAGTCGCTGACGACCCTCATCACGTCCTCCTTCCCACGTCGCATGTTTCCGCTCTCGTCTCGCAGCTCGTTCAGGGGCGTGTGACCGGCATGAAGTTTCCTGAAAAAGAATGAGTTACATTTCTCACCCTTCTCCAGATTCTCCACTTTGGAACGGAAGACGATTCGCTTGGACTCCTCCTCAAAGTGCCTTTTCAGGCTCTTCTTGGTCTCCTCCAGCTCCTCCCTCACGTCCCAGCCGCAGTGAAGAAGGTCCTGCAGCGACCGCAGCTCGCGCTGCAGCCCTCTGAAGTCCCTCCTCTTCTCACACGCCTGTTGTCGACCCTTGGCCTGAAAGAAACAGCGAAACTCAAGTTTAACATATTCCCACCAATCAGAGACTGTTTGGAAGCTACCCTTGTAGGACTGCCACATTGCGTAGGCTGCTCTCAGCTCCTCCATGACTTCATCCTGAGCCAGCAGAGCACAATTCAGCTTCCAGGAGCCGGGCCCGGACGGAAAACCGTCGCCGAGGACACCTTGTAAGTGAATGGCTCTGTGGTCGGAGAAGAAGCAGGAGACCATCGAGTGCCTACTCTGCCTGACTGCCCGAGAGGTGAACACAAAGTCAATCCTGGAGCGGAGTGAGCCATCGGGTCGGCTCCACGAATAGTTCGTGGAGCCTCTCCCCATGGAGCCCACCACGTCCTGAAGAGAGGCCTCGGTTACCATCTCGATGAGCAGCTTGGACGTGATGTCCAACTTGGCAGATGTGCCAGAACTACGACCATCCTCCTCGATGGGGCAGTTGAAATCCCCGGCCATCACTAAGGTCCTGGTGGTGGCAAGCTGAAGCCGCAGGGTCTGGAAAAGCTCCAAACGCTCATTCTTCAGTGGGGACGCATACACGTTGATGAACCTGACAGGTTCTCCCGCCCAGTTGCCATCTACAACAAGAGCCCTGCCGCAGATGAGCTCCTGGACGGACTCAAGCGTGAATGCGCCCCCCCTGATCAGAATTGCGACCCCCGCAGACTTGCAGTCACCCCCACCGGACCAGTAGGATGGACCGTGGGACCACTCCCTGGCCAGATGTTTGAAGGACCTAGAGGAGGGAAGGGAACATTCCTGCAACATAAAAACATCACACAACTGGGAAGTAAGGAAGGCATAAATAGTCTGACGTCTGAACTTGTCCTTGATGCTCCTGACATTAATGGAAAATAAGTTAATATTAGCCATCATGTAGGGAAAAAAGAAAAAGTTAGCGCAGGCAATACACCTTAGTTACCACTCCGGTCGGGTGGTCCCTCGTCGGTGTTGACTGCTGGTGACGGGATCACCAGCAGGCCCTCTTCCTCCATCTGGTCAAGCAGCGCGGCCTCGATCTCGGCGACCACCAGTTCCTCCTCTTCTGGCTCGGCCACCAGGGTCTCAACCATGTGCTCCATCTCTTCTGGCTCAGGGAGGGTATCCTCCTTTTCGCCTACGAAATCCAGAATCTTCTTTTTGGAGGATTCAGTAGCAGGGCTGTCCTCCACCTTCCTCTTTCCCCGGGTTGGAACTGGGGAGACAAGAAGAGGAAAATCCTCCTCGGAATAGATAGCGGCGGGTGGAGGAAAGGTTAATTCCACCGCTACCATGGTCTGGGGAGGGAGAGTGGCTGCCGGGGCAGGGGAAAGGACACCTGCTGAGGAGTAGGGGAAGGAGGAAGAGGAAGTGGAATCCTCAGCAGGGGTGGCCGGGGTGGGGGGGGATTGGACGGGGGTGGCAGGGGGAGGGATCGAGAGAGGGGTGACAGAACTCTTACCCTCCTTTGACTTTTTCTTCTGCTTCGGAGCTGCTGGGACCGTCGCTGGGGCTTTGGCCACCGACTCCTTGACCGCATTGGCCTTGGTCGTCTCGGCCTTGGCCGCTGGGGCCTTGGTCGTCGCGTCCTTGACCTTCACAGGCCTGGTCGTCGGGGCCTTGTCCTCCGTAGCTGGGGTCGTCGCAACCACCGATGCCCAGGATCTCTCACGCTTGGGGCAATCCTTGTACAGATGAGCCGCCAGCCCACACAGGTTGCAGGACGTCTTCTTCGGGCAGTCCTTCGAGCTGTGTCCCGTCACTCGACAAATCCTGCAGGCATCCTCCTTGCAGTCCTTCATCTCGTGGCCGTTCTTGCCGCATCTCCTGCAGTTCCGCGGCATGTCCGGGTAATAGATGAGGCCGTAGGAGTTGCCCAGGGAGAATGTCGGGGGCAGGTGCCGAAGTCCGTCTGAGTACGCCAGGTCCCTGTGAAGTCTAACGGTCACCGACCACTTACCTGTCCAGAAGCCGAGTCCATTCAGGATGTGAGAGGGTTCCTTCACAACCAAACAGAAGCGTCTCAGGAAGGTACAGATGTCTTGGCCTGGGGTGTGCGGGTTGCGCATGGAGACCGTGATCCTCCTTTCGTCCCTCTGGATAGGGCAGCTACCTGTAAAGGCAGAGAAAGAATTATCCGGTCCTTTTGCGCTTACCATTTCCCAGAACCTCCTGCAGGTGTTCACAGTGGCGAAGGTGACGAAGAAGATCCCCGTCAAGAAGGTCTGGATGCTGAGGGTGTCCGACCTGGAGAAGCCTCGATCCAGCAGCATCTTCTGGCAGAACACGTCCGAGGACATGTCCGGCACCCTCCCATCCACTTCCTTCAGCTTCAGGGCCACCGTCTGCCGCATCCATGGCTCCAGGGCTGGAGCTTCGTGGCGGGGGTTCTGGGGTCCCTTCTGCTGGCCAGTCGTGGAGGCAGAGTCCTTGGGGTCAGAATCGGCTCCTGGCTGGGCCCTCCTGGCTGTCCCCTGCTCCAGGCTCTTCTTTTCGGCCTTCCTCGCAGCGCTTGCCATGGCTTTCCTCCTGCAGTTACTTCTTGGAGCTGGATCTGGAACTCTTCCCGGAATGGGTGGAGCTATGCAGATTCTTCTCCCGTCGTGTTCTGGACAAATTCCCCGAAAGGTCTTTGTCTCGATGATTTTCTTCCTCGAAGATTCCACAGGACAGCCCGATTCTTCTCCGAGTCTTCGTCTTCTTCTGGATTCTTTAGAGCTTCTTCCTCCCACCGATATCCGCCTTCCTTCTCCGATGTCAGCTGGGCTCCGAAACTCTTCTCCTTCCGAGTTCGATCGCTCTCGTCAAGTGTAGATCGTAGCTCTTGTGTTCTTATAAGAACAGATTTTTTGATTGAATATATCTTTTCTTAGCACAAAAAATAAGTTAACAGACAGTGTACAGTGCCGCAGCCCAGTACACACAGAATTCTACATCATATTTACATAGCATGAGGATACGACGCACTAACTAGACACATCACACCCCTATGCTACACAAAACACTCAATCTGAAAGAAAAAGCATGTCAATCAATACAGTACGACGAATCGTGATAAGGGATGGGGATTGGGAAAAAGGGGATGGGGAGGGGAAAATCACAGGCCCGAAGCTTTATTGAAAGACAAGACACATAAGGGGAGAGGGGGAGGAGGGGTTTAGTCCTCGTCCTCGTCCTCCGGACCGTCCATGATGGAATAGTCTCTGAGCAGGCTGTGGATCAGCCTGCGGCAGTCCTGGATGGACATCCTCTCCCTCCTCAAGATGAGCCGGTTCCTGGCGACCCAAACGGCATCCTTGAAGCAGTTCATAAGGCGCCAAGCCTCCTGGATGGCTCCGACGGTATGAACCCCAGGGAAGAGTCCGTAAAGCACAGAATGGTGCGATAGGCTCGCCCTGGGGACAGAGTTCCTCAGGTCGTCCTCAAGTGCAGTCAATAGGCGCTGTGCAAATCCGCAGTCCCAAAAAGTGTGCAAAGATGTTTCCTCCACGAAGGGGCACCTTGGGCAGTACCGGGTCTTGCACAGGTTCCGGGCATGCATGAATGACCGGACGGGCAGTCCGCCCTGAATCGCCATCCACGACAAGTCCTTGTGCCCGTTGGTCAGCCTGTCAGACGACACATTTGTCCACACAGTCTCCAGCGTGTCCTGGTGAAGTCCTGTGATGTTCTCCACGTCATCCTTGGCTCTGATTAGCTTGTGGATAGTTTTGGGCTTCCACAAGTCGGGCTTGAGTCCCTCCAGTTGATGCTCCCCCACAAATCGAACGACGTCTCCGTAGAACCATGGCGTCGTCCAGTTGTAGGGGAAGGAGCTGTCCCACTTGTCCCAGCCGAGTCGCCTCCAAAGAGGAAGCAGGAAGAAGCGAGACATGGACCTGCCCGCGGAGCCATTCTTGACTTGCAAAGTCCGGCGGACACAATCACACACAAAAGAGGATCGCAGGAGGGTGGGGATATCTGGAACGCCCTTCCCACCCTTGCGAGGCTCCTTGTACATGACGGCCCGCCTGACTCTGTCCATCTTGGATCCCCAGACAAAGTGAAACACTGTCCTGGTAATGGCCCTGCACACAGTGACGTGTGGGGGCCAGGCCTGCGCCGTGTACTGCAAGACGGGCAGGACCTCATTACGCAGGACGAGTGCCTTACCCTCACAAGTGAGGTGTCTGAGGCTCCAGAGTCCGATCCGTTGCTTCACCTTGGCCAAGCGTTCTTGCCAGGACTTGAGGGCCGCTCCTTCCTTCCCGAACCAGACTCCCAGCACCTTGAGGAAATCCGGTTGAATGTTGAAGGGGAAGGGGGCGGAGGAGGCCGGCTGCCAATCCCCGAAGAGCATGGCTTCCGACTTCCTGCAGTTGACTTTGGCCCCTGAAGCCCGGCCGAACCTCTCACACGTCTGGACGAGGGCGTCGACTGAACCACGATCAGCGCAGAAGACGGTGACGTCATCCATGTAGAGCGAGCACTTGACCTCATGTCGTCCCGGACCCGGTGCGGTGATCCCTCTGATCTCTCCATTCTGCCGGATAGCCTCTGCGAAGAGTTCTATAACACAAACAAAAAGAAGAGGTGATAGAGGGCAGCCTTGTCTGACCCCAGAGAGGACAGGGAAGGGGTCAGTCTTCCAGCCGTTCACCAACACCGAGCTGTGGATATCAAAATACATCAGACGGACATACGAACAAAACATGTTACCCAAACCTAACCGGTGCAGAGCTCGGCCCATGAACTCGTGGGAAACCCGGTCGAAGGCCTTCTCCTGATCCAAGGAGACCAGGGCCGCGTGTGCGCGGCGGACCTTGATGTACTCGACCGTGTCCCGCACGAGAGCGAGGCTGTCTGCGATGCGACGTCCAGGGATGCCGCAGGTCTGGTCCGGGTGGATGATCCGTCCGATGACCGTCTTAAGTCGTGTCGCCATCGTCTTGGCCAGGATCTTGTAGTCCACGTTGAGCAGAGTGATGGGACGCCAATTCCTCAGGTCGCACCTCTCTCCCTTCCGCTTGTACAGGATCGTGACCATTCCTTCCCTCAAAGATGGAGGCATTCTACCCTCCACCACCATCTCCTCGTACAGGTCCAACAGGTCCGGACAGATGAGGTCTCCCAGCGCTACATAGAGCTCCGCTGGAAGACCATCACTGCCCGGGGTCCTGCCGGTCCTAAAGGATTTAGCGGCAGAGAGCAATTCGCCCACCATCAGAGGTTTGTCCAAGGCTGCCGTGCCTGCAGGATCAAGATGGTTAGTGATACCTGACAGGAACTTATCAGCAGCGTCGGGGTCGGTAGTCTTGTGGGAGTAGAGTTCGCTGTAGAAGTCGCTGACGACCCTCATCACGTCCTCCTTCCCACGTCGCATGTTTCCGCTCTCGTCTCGCAGCTCGTTCAGGGGCGTGTGACCGGCATGAAGTTTCCTGAAAAAGAATGAGTTACATTTCTCACCCTTCTCCAGATTCTCCACTTTGGAACGGAAGATGATTCGCTTGGACTCCTCCTCAAAGTGCCTTTTCAGGCTCTTCTTGGTCTCCTCCAGCTCCTCCCTCACGTCCCAGCCGCAGTGAAGAAGGTCCTGCAGCGACCGCAGCTCGCGCTGCAGCCCTCTGAAGTCCCTCCTCTTCTCACACTCCTGTTGTCGACCCTTGGCCTGAAAGAAACAGCGAAACTCAAGTTTAACATATTCCCACCAATCAGAGACTGTTTGGAAGCTACCCTTGTAGGACTGCCACATTGCGTAGGCTGCTCTCAGCTCCTCCACGACTTCATCCTGAGCCAGCAGAGCACAATTCAGCTTCCAGGAGCCGGGGCCGGACGGAAAACCGTCGCCGAGGACACCTTGTAAGTGAATGGCTCTGTGGTCGGAGAAGAAGCAGGAGACCATCGAGTGCCTACTCTGCCTGACTGCCCGAGAGGTGAACACAAAGTCAATCCTGGAGCGGAGTGAGCCATCGGGTCGGCTCCACGAATAGTTCGTGGAGCCTCTCCCCATGGAGCCCACCACGTCCTGAAGAGAGGCCTCGGTTACCATCTCGATGAGCAGCTTGGACGTGATGTCCAACTTGGCAGATGTGCCAGAACTACGACCGTCCTCCTCGATGGGGCAGTTGAAATCCCCGGCCATCACTAAGGTCCTGGTGGTGGCAAGCTGAAGCCGCAGGGTCTGGAAAAGCTCCAAACGCTCATTCTTCAGTGGGGACGCATACACGTTGATGAACCTGACAGGTTCTCCCGCCCAGTTGCCATCTACAACAAGAGCCCTGCCGCAGATGAGCTCCTGGACGGACTCAAGCGTGAATGCGCCCCCCCTGATCAGAATTGCGACCCCCGCAGACTTGCAGTCACCCCCACCGGACCAGTAGGATGGACCGTGGGACCACTCCCTGGCCAGATGTTTGAAGGACCTAGAGGAGGGAAGGGAACATTCCTGCAACATATAAACATCACACAACTGGGAAGTAAGGAAGGCATAAATAGTCTGACGTCTGAACTTGTCCTTGATGCTCCTGACATTAATGGAAAATAAGTTAATATTAGCCATCATGTAGGGAAAAAAGAAAAAGTTAGCGCAGGCAATACACCTTAGTTACCACTCCGGTCGGGTGGTCCCTCGTCGGTGTTGACTGCTGGTGACGGGATCACCAGCAGGCCCTCTTCCTCCATCTGGTCAAGCAGCGCGGCCTCAATCTCGGCGACCACCAGTTCCTCCTCTTCTGGCTCGGCCACCAGGGTCTCAACCATGTGCTCCATCTCTTCTGGCTCAGGGAGGGTATCCTCCTTTTCGCCTACGAAATCCAGAATCTTCTTTTTGGAGGATTCAGTAGCAGGGCTGTCCTCCACCTTCCTCTTTCCCCGGGTTGGAACTGGGGAGACAAGAAGGGGAAAATCCTCCTCGGAATAGATAGCGGCGGGTGGAGGAAAGGTTAATTCCACCGCTACCATGGTCTGGGGAGGGAGAGTGGCTGCCGGGGCAGGGGAAAGGACACCTGCTGAGGAGTAGGGGAAGGAGGAAGAGGAAGTGGAATCCTCAGCAGGGGTGGCCGGGGTGGGGGGGGGATTGGACGGGGGTGGCAGGGGGAGGGATCGAGAGAGGGGTGACAGAACTCTTACCCTCCTTTGACTTTTTCTTCTGCTTCGGAGCTGCTGGGACCGTCGCTGGGGCTTTGGCCACCGACTCCTTGACCGCTTTGGCCTTGGTCGTCTCGGCCTTGGCCGCTGGGGCCTTGGTCGTCGCGTCCTTGACCTTCACAGGCCTGGTCGTCGGGGCCTTGTCCTCCGTAGCTGGGGTCGTCGCAACCACCGATGCCCAGGATCTCTCACGCCTGGGGCAATCCTTGTACAGATGAGCCGCCAGCCCACACAGGTTGCAGGACGTCTTCTTCGGGCAGTCCTTCGAGCTGTGTCCCGTCACTCGACAAATCCTGCAGGCATCCTCCTTGCAGTCCTTCATCTCGTGGCCGTTCTTGCCGCATCTCCTGCAGTTCCGCGGCATGTCCGGGTAATAGATGAGGCCGTAGGAGTTGCCCAGGGAGAATGTCGGGGGCAGGTGCCGAAGTCCGTCTGAGTACGCCAGGTCCCTGTGAAGTCTAACGGTCACCGACCACTTACCTGTCCAGAAGCCGAGTCCATTCAGGATGTGAGAGGGTTCCTTCACAACCAAACAGAAGCGTCTCAGGAAGGTACAGATGTCTTGGCCTGGGGTGTGCGGGTTGCGCATGGAGACCGTGATCCTCCTTTCATCCCTCTGGATAGGGCAGCTACCTGTAAAGGCAGAGAAAGAATTATCCGGTCCTTTTGCGCTTACCATTTCCCAGAACCTCCTGCAGGTGTTCACAGTGGCGAAGGTGACGAAGAAGATCCCCGTCAAGAAGGTCTGGATGCTGAGGGTGTCCGACCTGGAGAAGCCTCGATCCAGCAGCATCTTCTGGCAGAACACGTCCGAGGACATGTCCGGCACCCTCCCATCCACTTCCTTCAGCTTCAGGGCCACCGTCTGCCGCATCCATGGCTCCAGGGCTGGAGCTTCGTGGCGGGGCTTCTGGGGTCCCTTCTGCTGGCCAGTCATGGAGGCAGAGTCCTTGGGGTCAGAATCGGCTCCTGACTGGGCCCTCCTGGCTGTCCCCAGCTCCAGGCTCTTCTTTTCGGCCTTCCTCGCAGCGCTTGCCATGGCTTTCCTCCTGCAGTTACTTCTTGGAGCTGGATCTGGAACTCTTCCCGGAATGGGTGGAGCTATGCAGATTCTTCTCCCGTCGTGTTCTGGACAAATTCCCCGAAAGGTCTTTGTCTCGATGATTTTCTTCCTCGAAGATTCCACAGGACAGCCCGATTCTTCTCCGAGTCTTCGTCTTCTTCTGGATTCTTTAGAGCTTCTTCCTCCCACCGATATCCGCCTTCGTTCTCTGATGTCAGCTGGGCTCCGAAGCTCTTCTCCTTCCGAGTTCGATCGCTCTCGTCAAGTGTAGATCGTAGCTCTTGTGTTCTTAAAAGAACAGATACTACACTTGATCTTAGCCAAAAGGCCGAGAAGCGATAACCAGAATTGGTTTCAAACTACGGAGCCACCCAAGGATCCTGAAAAGTCCATTTGTGGAGATGAGCTCCTGGACTCCCGTTAAGAAGACATGTTGTCAACCTCTAGATCCCTTACATGCCTGCACTTTTCGGCTTGCTGCTGCTGCAATCCACGCGTTTTAGATCTGCATAACTCCACCTCTTTAAACACAGCACCTTCACCCCCTGCTGTTCCCACCCGCCTCAACACCGTTGGAAGGGAGGAGAACCAATTAAGGCGGGGGGTGGGGTGGAACGAGCAGCTGTCTACCCTTAGCAGGAGGGCTCCTGATTACATACCTCTCCTGCTGCTGCTGCTGCTGGCTGTCCAGCAGCAGACTGAAGGTGGCTGCTGCTGTGCACAGGTATATAAAGTCTCAGAGCCTATTATGACACGCGCAGCCAGCGTTCCATTGCCACATTCCATCTACTGCAGGCAGGATACCTGGCTGGCTGAATGTCGCTGAGAAGCTCACAGAGACCGCCATAAGCAACAGTTTAACAGAATGCCACAGACTAATCAACCAAACTTTTTGGGTTGGGTTCTCTTTTATAGTCTGCAGGCATTAAATGAAAGAAGTCAGTGTTCCAGCAGAAGGAGACAACGTTTCAGAAAAGGCATTGTAGCAAACCAAAAAAGAAATTTTAAGCGCAGCAGAGTAACCAGCGCACATACCTGTTAGCTCAGGTGAGTTTAAAAGGCTGCTGTTGATAACAAGGGCATTTGCTAAATAGATGGTGTGTGTGCAACAATATACTGAAAGGTCAATTATATTGTGCAGCTTATCTCACCACCTGTAGTTATTTAGGTGAAAGCTCCAAAATGCTTGCCTAATATGTCTGTTTATCCAAAAGGAAGTAAAAAGGGAGAGCTAGAAAGATAGCATTGCATCACATTACATGGCAATGCAATGCACAGTTGCTGAAGTTGAACCAAAATGAGCTTGTAATCTGGCTTCTGCAACTTTGAACATGAAAAATCCAATGAGGAGAAGAAAAGCAAAGCCAAAGAGTCCATCCCAAAATCCGACAAACAAGCAAAATGAACAAAAAACATTGAATTCAATTCTTTCTGATTTTAGAAACTGCATTAAAGAAGGGGTGCACCGGTCCTGGAGATACTGCAATACCAGGTCAATGCGTGGAGTGGACAGAGCAAGCTCTTTTTCCATCTCCCTGTTCTAAAAATCCATTTAATATATGGTCCCCAGATAGGGGACGTATCAGATATTAAACTGATAAGAACAGATACTACACTTGATCTTAGCCAAAAGGCCGAGAAGCGATAACCAGAATTGGTTTCAAACTACGGAGCCACCCAAGGATCCTGAAAAGTCCATTTGTGGAGATGAGCTCCTGGACTCCCGTTAAGAAGACATGTTGTCAACCTCTAGATCCCTTACATGCCTGCACTTTTCGGCTTGCTGCTGCTGCAATCCACGCGTTTTAGATCTGCATAACTCCACCTCTTTAAACACAGCACCTTCACCCCCTGCTGTTCCCACCCGCCTCAACACCGTTGGAAGGGAGGAGAACCAATTAAGGCGGGGGGTGGGGTGGAACGAGCAGCTGTCTACCCTTAGCAGGAGGGCTCCTGATTACATACCTCTCCTGCTGCTGCTGCTGCTGCTGGCTGTCCAGCAGCAGACTGAAGGTGGCTGCTGCTGTGCACAGGTATATAAAGGCTCAGAGCCTATTATGACACGCGCAGCCAGCGTTCCATTGCCACATTCCATCTACTGCAGGCAGGATACCTGGCTGGCTGAATGTCGCTGAGAAGCTCACAGAGACCGCCATAAGCAACAGTTTAACAGAATGCCACAGACTAATCAACCAAACTTTTTGGGTTGGGTTCTCTTTTATAGTCTGCAGGCATTAAATGAAAGAAGTCAGTGTTCCAGCAGAAGGAGACAACGTTTCAGAAAAGGCATTGTAGCAAACCAAAAAAGAAATTTTAAGCGCAGCAGAGTAACCAGCGCACATACCTGTTAGCTCAGGTGAGTTTAAAAGGCTGCTGTTGATAACAAGGGCATTTGCTAAATAGATGGTGTGTGTGCAACAATATACTGAAAGGTCAATTATATTGTGCAGCTTATCTCACCACCTGTAGTTATTTAGGTGAAAGCTCCAAAATGCTTGCCTAATATGTCTGTTTATCCAAAAGGAAGTAAAAAGGGAGAGCTAGAAAGATAGCATTGCATCACATTACATGGCAATGCAATGCACAGTTGCTGAAGTTGAACCAAAATGAGCTTGTAATCTGGCTTCTGCAACTTTGAACATGAAAAATCCAATGAGGAGAAGAAAAGCAAAGCCAAAGAGTCCATCCCAAAATCCGACAAACAAGCAAAATGAACAAAAAACATTGAATTCAATTCTTTCTGATTTTAGAAACTGCATTAAAGAAGGGGTGCACCGGTCCTGGAGATACTGCAATACCAGGTCAATGCGTGGAGTGGACAGAGCAAGCTCTTTTTCCATCTCCCTGTTCTAAAAATCCATTTAATATATGGTCCCCAGATAGGGGACGTATCAGATATTAAACTGATAAGAACAGATACTACACTTGATCTTAGTCAAAAGGCCGAGAAGCGATAACCAGAATTGGTTTCAAACTACGGAGCCACCCAAGGATCCTGAAAAGTCCATTTGTGGAGATGAGCTCCTGGACTCCCGTTAAGAAGACATGTTGTCAACCTCTAGATCCCTTACATGCCTGCACTTTTCGGCTTGCTGCTGCTGCAATCCACGCGTTTTAGATCTGCATAACTCCACCTCTTTAAACACAGCACCTTCACCCCCTGCTGTTCCCACCCGCCTCAACACCGTTGGAAGGGAGGAGAACCAATTAAGGCGGGGGGTGGGGTGGAACGAGCAGCTGTCTACCCTTAGCAGGAGGGCTCCTGATTACATACCTCTCCTGCTGCTGCTGCTGCTGGCTGTCCAGCAGCAGACTGAAGGTGGCTGCTGCTGTGCACAGGTATATAAAGGCTCAGAGCCTATTATGACACGCGCAGCCAGCGTTCCATTGCCACATTCCATCTACTGCAGGCAGGATACCTGGCTGGCTGAATGTCGCTGAGAAGCTCACAGAGACCGCCATAAGCAACAGTTTAACAGAATGCCACAGACTAATCAACCAAACTTTTTGGGTTGGGTTCTCTTTTATAGTCTGCAGGCATTAAATGAAAGAAGTCAGTGTTCCAGCAGAAGGAGACAACGTTTCAGAAAAGGCATTGTAGCAAACCAAAAAAGAAATTTTAAGCGCAGCAGAGTAACCAGCGCACATACCTGTTAGCTCAGGTGAGTTTAAAAGGCTGCTGTTGATAACAAGGGCATTTGCTAAATAGATGGTGTGTGTGCAACAATATACTGAAAGGTCAATTATATTGTGCAGCTTATCTCACCACCTGTAGTTATTTAGGTGAAAGCTCCAAAATGCTTGCCTAATATGTCTGTTTATCCAAAAGGAAGTAAAAAGGGAGAGCTAGAAAGATAGCATTGCATCACATTACATGGCAATGCAATGCACAGTTGCTGAAGTTGAACCAAAATGAGCTTGTAATCTGGCTTCTGCAACTTTGAACATGAAAAATCCAATGAGGAGAAGAAAAGCAAAGCCAAAGAGTCCATCCCAAAATCCGACAAACAAGCAAAATGAACAAAAAACATTGAATTCAATTCTTTCTGATTTTAGAAACTGCATTAAAGAAGGGGTGCACCGGTCCTGGAGATACTGCAATACCAGGTCAATGCGTGGAGTGGACAGAGCAAGCTCTTTTTCCATCTCCCTGTTCTAAAAATCCATTTAATATATGGTCCCCAGATAGGGGACGTATCAGATATTAAACTGATAAGAACAGATTTTTTTTTTTTTTTTTTTTTACACTCAGATTACAAAGTCTTGGAATCAACAAAAAGATAAGAAGACTCAAATCCATCATCGTGCATTCTACCAATTTTAATACTTCTCCAAATCTTTTATTTTCCTTTTTCTTTTATATATATATATTTATTTATTTTTTCCCTCTTTTTTTTTTTTTTTTTAAAAATTATATAGTTTTGGCTATTTTTTTTTGTTTGTTTTTGTTCTTCTTTTTTTGTTTTTCCACAGGTTTTCAAAAAATCAAATCTTACAAGGTAAGTTCATTCCATTTACATTGTTTCCATTTCTCATTTGCTTTCACCTTGCCAAGCGTCATTTTGTCCCTCCAGAAATACATGTACAAATAACTTAGACATAATTTAATACACTGGTCGACTGTTACTTCCTTATGTTTAAACACTAAAATGTTCCTTGCTTTCCACAATGCCGCCTTCACACATGCAATAATAATCCATACAATTTTAAAATCCTCCTCTCTTATCCCCATCCCATAAAATACTCTGTTAAAATCCAAAAAATTAACAGTACTCACAGCTCTCACTATATTGCACACTTTCCTCCATATTGTCTGTGCAAAATTACAATTCCAGAAGATGTGCATGGGTGTTTCACTATTCCCACACCTGGATCTTGGGCACACTTCAGATCTTACCAACCCACGCCTGTGTTGGAACTCACGGGTTGGCAGGCAGTCTTTTACTATACACCAGAGTAAATCCCTGTGTTCATTAGATAACACACTATAATTTACATTCATCCAGATTCTTTCCACAATTTTGAATGAAAAATGTTCCACAGGACTGATACCTATTCTCTCTTCCAGGATTTTTAGGATTTTTTTATGGCATTTAAGAACATTTATTTCGACCATCTTAAGTTTAAAATCTCTTAAAATTTTTTCTAAAACAATATAATTTCCTGGAGGTAAAAACCTATAAGGCCTATTTAGAGACATCTCCAACCATTTATAATTTCTAATATAGAAACCTAAATTATATATAGAAAACAACTTTAGCTTAGAGCCTGGTCCTAATAAAGTGCATACACAGTTCGCTACATACTTTGCATATAAAAAGGACCTAATATCCGGAAAACCTTTCCCACCTTTTTTCTTTGATTTATATATCTCCTCTCTCTTTACTCTTTCCATCTTGGATCTCCATAAAAAATTAAAACATACCTTAATAACTCTCTTCATGATATTATTTTGGGGGATAAAAACTGTTGAGACATATAAAAACATTGGGAGTAAAACCTGTCTAATAATTAAAATTTTTCCTTCCAGGGTAAGATCTCTCAACTGCCAGAAAGTAATCTTTTTCTTAACTCTTTCCAGCAGAGACTCCCAATTTCTTACATTACCACCTGACTCTGAGAAATAAATACCTAAAATTTTTACTTCATTCATTCTTGTTAATTTACACTCAGAATCTACAATAAAATCACCAACAGTTAAAATACCAGATTTTTCCATGTTAATTTTAAAACCCGATGCGCCCCCAAACCAATCCACTGTTCTTATGGCTCTGTTCATGCTTCTAGTGTCTTTAACTAAAACCGTCACATCATCCATATATGCCACCACTTTAACTTGTTCATTGCAACTCCCGGGAATAAAAAAACCATTGATTACCTTATCTCTCCTAAAAGCTGCTAAAAGTGGTTCAATTGCACAAATAAAAAGAATAGGGGATAAGGGACACCCCTGTTTAACGCCACAGTTTATTTTTACATTATCAGATAAAAAACCATTAATAGATATTTTGCTAAAACATGATTTGTAAAGAGATTTAATACGTTTGCTAAAAACATCCGGGCATCCCATTTTCTCTAAAACTGCAAATAAAAAATCATGGGCAACTCTATCGTACGCTTTTTCAAAATCCAAAGTAATTAGAGCAAGCTTTTGTTTTCTGTCTAAAACATCCCATAAAACATCCCTGATTAAAATCAATGAGTCGCTGATTCTCCGATTTGGCACTGCACACGTCTGATCCACTTCTATTACTGAGCCGATTACCTTTTTTAATCTATTTGCTAGTAACTTTGCATATACCTTACAGTCCGTATTTAAAAGGGTTATTGGTCTCCAATTTTTAATCAGTTCTTTATTTCCTTTCTTAAATAATAAAACAATAAGACCCTCCCACCACGACTCTGGGACACTAAAAGATGCTTCTGCTTCTAAAATTACTTCATAAAAATCCTCACCCATGATCTCCCATAAACACTTGTAAAATTCAACAGGTAGTCCATCTGCTCCCGGCGTTTTGTTATTTTGTAGCGTATTAATTGTATTAAAAACTTCCTCTTTAGTAAAATTCCCTATTAAAAAAGATTTATCTTCCGCATTAAAATTTTTTTCCAGTCCTTCTAAAAAATGTTTTTTTAGAGACACATCCGTGTTTTTAACAGAAAATAAATCATCATAAAATTCTTTTGCTTTCATCTTCTTCCCCTCCAAACTTGTTTCTCCTTCCAAAACCTTCATATAATCCTTCTTGTCACATATTTTTTTAAAAAAGAATTTTGTGCATTTTTCATCCTCGTCTAAAACTTTTACTCGGGAATTAAAAATAATTTCTTTACCTTTTTCTTTCAGGCAGTTTTGGATCTTTTCTTTTGTTGTTCGGATCGCCTCCTGCAGATCACATCCGTTATTTTCGAGGTGAAAAAAACATTGCAGTTTAGCATTAAGATCATTATAAAAAATACGTTTTGCAGCAGCTTTCTTCTTTCCTTCTTTAATAAAAAATATTTTTACCTCCTTCTTGACAAAATCCCACCAATTAAAAATAGATTTAAAAAACGTTTTTTTTAGCTTCAGTTTTTCATACAGCTTTTTAAAACCTTCCATAACCACCTCGTCTTGTAGTAGGGATACATTAAATTTCCAGTGTGACGGTCTTTTATCCACATCTGATTCTATTTTAAAACTACATTCTATTATTTTATGATCTGAAAAAGGTGTTGAATGCGTTTTAAAACCTGAGCATGTTAGGGCTTGAGATATAAAAATATAATCTATTCTGGATGAAACACCTCTCCCCACCCAAGTGACTTCATGCTCCTTTTTTTGTCCATCTAATGCCCATGTATCTTTAAGATTAAAAGCTGCTAAAATATTTCTAAGACATGAAGCTGACCCATCTTTTACATTTTTTAAATGACAATTAAAATCCCCACCTAAAACTAATGGATCTACTCCAGGTAAAAACAGCTGCAACAGTTCAAACAAATGTAATCTCAAGGCTTTTTCTGCATTTGCATACACATTAAAACACCTCACTTTCTTCCCATTTTTCTGCACATCAATTCTTAAAATCCTCCCAGGGTATATCTCTTCATAATTTACAATCTCCCAATCTTTAGAGCATAAAAACCCCACACCATCACTTTTTGACTCGTTCCCACCAGAAAAGCATAAGTTACCCTTCCATATACCCTGTAAATATTCATAGCTTATTTTTTTTGTCAAATTACATTCTTGTAGAAAGATAAAATCAATATTTTCATTATTTAAAAAATCATATAAAGCAGTTCACTTATATAGGTCGTTAAACCCCTGAACATTCAGGGACATTGAGCGGATCATCTTCTAACATTTAGTGCAGGGCTCTTCCCTCCGCCCTCATTCTCTACTGCCGGAGAAGATGGGTCTACCTCCAGATCTGATACATCCGAAGATGACACACTCCCCAGCAGACTTGTTGCTTCTAATGCCTTTACTTTCCCACCACATGGTATTCCTTCATTATCACTTCTATCCACACTTCTTTTTAGAGATTTTTCTGTGCAGTCCATTTGTACCTGCGCGCAAGGTAAGCTCTGCGACAGGGAATTAGTAGGAGTGGACTCCACTACTTCTGGAATATCACTTTCCCCTCCACAACTACTCCCTTTACTTAGTGGAGAAATTTCTTGCAACATTTGACTCTTCTCTTCTCTCTTCTGATCTTCTTTCTTCTGTTCTTCTATCTTCTTCTTTTCATTCTTATCTTCTTTCTTCTTATCTTCTTTCTTCTGCTCTTCTCTCTTTTTCCTTTCCATCTGTTTCTTTATCTCCATGGCCCTTTTTTCTATGTCCTCTATCCTCTTCTGTTTTTCCTCTTCCTTCTTTCTCTTCCTTTCTTCCAACTTCCTTTCCTCTTCTTCTTGTGATTTTTTAACCCGTTCCTCCTTCTTCTTCTCCTTCATTGCCCGTCCCTCCTCTTCCTCTTTTCTCTTTCTTTCTGTCTCCTCCTTCTCACTCCTTTCTTTCTCCTCTTCCCCTTTTTCCTCTTCAGCAGCAATGCCTGCTTCCACATCGTCTTTAGCTTCTTGTTGCTGTTCTTCAGGCGATGTGTCCATCTCCTCTACATCCTTTTTCTTATTTTTAGGGCACTCATCCATCTGGTGAGGAGTACCCATGCAACTAAAACACTTGTTACATTCTGCATCCAGATGTCCATATTTTTTACACACACGGCAGTAGTGTGGCATCCCTGGGAAGAATAAATAACCGCGGCTATGGTTGATATAAACCTGCGGCGGAGGTCTGGACACGCCCCCCTCCTCATTCGGGTTCTTCCTAAATGATACCACATACACACGTTTCCCGTTCCACACTCCAAACTGTGTTTCCCCGCGTCTCTTAGGGATGATTTTGTCACAATACATTGATAGGTAACTTTCAACCTCAGAGTCTGTAATAAATGGACTAAACAAATGAATCGTCAGTACTTTCATTGAAAACTGAAAAGAGGGGATTACTTTCACCCCCTCCAGCTCTACCTTCTCTTTATTTACTTCATAAAGAGCGTAGGCACTTTCACACTGCGAGGCTTTATTAAGCGTAACATCATAAAGCCCTCGAGAAAAAAAAGATTGAAAGCAAAAAAGATGCTCCTTGTCGATCTTCAAGAGCTTACAAATAACATTGAAAATAAATTGAGAATCTTTCACCTGCCGGTGGTCAGGAGCAACCACGAACCTGATGGTGTCCTTCAGCGGATGCTCCTCCGAGAAATAATCATTCGGGTTGCTTGCTTGATTCTCCTTCCTTCCTCCAGGGTTTCTCCTTGTCTCCATGATTTTCCTCTTCTTTTCCAGATACCAAGGAAAATATCACACACGGATCGCAGCCTCCACGAAGTTCGTCCTCCCTCCAACACACCGTCCTCCGTAAAGAAAAGGCACTGCAGCTTTAGCACCGATTCCCAAAAGCAGCACTGGATATCTCCAAAGGCCAAGAATCGGTTCTGCCACCACAGTAACCTTCAGCCCAATGTCACAACCCACTACAGATCGTGCCAAAAGGCCGAGAAGCGATAACCAGAATTGGTTTCAAACTACGGAGCCACCCAAGGATCCTGAAAAGTCCATTTGTGGAGATGAGCTCCTGGACTCCCGTTAAGAAGACATGTTGTCAACCTCTAGATCCCTTACATGCCTGCACTTTTCGGCTTGCTGCTGCTGCAATCCACGCGTTTTAGATCTGCATAACTCCACCTCTTTAAACACAGCACCTTCACCCCCTGCTGTTCCCACCCGCCTCAACACCGTTGGAAGGGAGGAGAACCAATTAAGGCGGGGGGTGGGGTGGAACGAGCAGCTGTCTACCCTTAGCAGGAGGGCTCCTGATTACATACCTCTCCTGCTGCTGCTGCTGCTGGCTGTCCAGCAGCAGACTGAAGGTGGCTGCTGCTGTGCACAGGTATATAAAGGCTCAGAGCCTATTATGACACGCGCAGCCAGCGTTCCATTGCCACATTCCATCTACTGCAGGCAGGATACCTGGCTGGCTGAATGTCGCTGAGAAGCTCACAGAGACCGCCATAAGCAACAGTTTAACAGAATGCCACAGACTAATCAACCAAACTTTTTGGGTTGGGTTCTCTTTTATAGTCTGCAGGCATTAAATGAAAGAAGTCAGTGTTCCAGCAGAAGGAGACAACGTTTCAGAAAAGGCATTGTAGCAAACCAAAAAAGAAATTTTAAGCGCAGCAGAGTAACCAGCGCACATACCTGTTAGCTCAGGTGAGTTTAAAAGGCTGCTGTTGATAACAAGGGCATTTGCTAAATAGATGGTGTGTGTGCAACAATATACTGAAAGGTCAATTATATTGTGCAGCTTATCTCACCACCTGTAGTTATTTAGGTGAAAGCTCCAAAATGCTTGCCTAATATGTCTGTTTATCCAAAAGGAAGTAAAAAGGGAGAGCTAGAAAGATAGCATTGCATCACATTACATGGCAATGCAATGCACAGTTGCTGAAGTTGAACCAAAATGAGCTTGTAATCTGGCTTCTGCAACTTTGAACATGAAAAATCCAATGAGGAGAAGAAAAGCAAAGCCAAAGAGTCCATCACAAAATCCGACAAACAAGCAAAATGAACAAAAAACATTGAATTCAATTCTTTCTGATTTTAGAAACTGCATTAAAGAAGGGGTGCACCGGTCCTGGAGATACTGCAATACCAGGTCAATGCGTGGAGTGGACAGAGCAAGCTCTTTTTCCATCTCCCTGTTCTAAAAATCCATTTAATATATGGTCCCCAGATAGGGGACGTATCAGATATTAAACTGATAAGAACAGATACTACACTTGATCTTAGCCAAAAGGCCGAGAAGCGATAACCAGAATTGGTTTCAAACTACGGAGCCACCCAAGGATCCTGAAAAGTCCATTTGTGGAGATGAGCTCCTGGACTCCCGTTAAGAAGACATGTTGTCAACCTCTAGATCCCTTACATGCCTGCACTTTTCGGCTTGCTGCTGCTGCAATCCACGCGTTTTAGATCTGCATAACTCCACCTCTTTAAACACAGCACCTTCACCCCCTGCTGTTCCCACCCGCCTCAACACCGTTGGAAGGGAGGAGAACCAATTAAGGCGGGGGGTGGGGTGGAATGAGCAGCTGTCTACCCTTAGCAGGAGGGCTCCTGATTACATACCTCTCCTGCTGCTGCTGCTGCTGCTGGCTGTCCAGCAGCAGACTGAAGGTGGCTGCTGCTGTGCACAGGTATATAAAGGCTCAGAGCCTATTATGACACGCGCAGCCAGCGTTCCATTGCCACATTCCATCTACTGCAGGCAGGATACCTGGCTGGCTGAATGTCGCTGAGAAGCTCACAGAGACCGCCATAAGCAACAGTTTAACAGAATGCCACAGACTAATCAACCAAACTTTTTGGGTTGGGTTCTCTTTTATAGTCTGCAGGCATTAAATGAAAGAAGTCAGTGTTCCAGCAGAAGGAGACAACGTTTCAGAAAAGGCATTGTAGCAAACCAAAAAAGAAATTTTAAGCGCAGCAGAGTAACCAGCGCACATACCTGTTAGCTCAGGTGAGTTTAAAAGGCTGCTGTTGATAACAAGGGCATTTGCTAAATAGATGGTGTGTGTGCAACAATATACTGAAAGGTCAATTATATTGTGCAGCTTATCTCACCACCTGTAGTTATTTAGGTGAAAGCTCCAAAATGCTTGCCTAATATGTCTGTTTATCCAAAAGGAAGTAAAAAGGGAGAGCTAGAAAGATAGCATTGCATCACATCACATGGCAATGCAATGCACAGTTGCTGAAGTTGAACCAAAATGAGCTTGTAATCTGGCTTCTGCAACTTTGAACATGAAAAATTCAATGAGGAGAAGAAAAGCAAAGCCAAAGAGTCCATCCCAAAATCCGACAAACAAGCAAAATGAACAAAAAACATTGAATTCAATTCTTTCTGATTTTAGAAACTGCATTAAAGAAGGGGTGCACCGGTCCTGGAGATACTGCAATACCAGGTCAATGCGTGGAGTGGACAGAGCAAGCTCTTTTTCCATCTCCCTGTTCTAAAAATCCATTTAATATATGGTCCCCAGATAGGGGACGTATCAGATATTAAACTGATAAGAACAGATACTACACTTGATCTTAGCCAAAAGGCCGAGAAGCGATAACCAGAATTGGTTTCAAACTACGGAGCCACCCAAGGATCCTGAAAAGTCCATTTGTGGAGATGAGCTCCTGGACTCCCGTTAAGAAGACATGTTGTCAACCTCTAGATCCCTTACATGCCTGCACTTTTCGGCTTGCTGCTGCTGCAATCCACGCGTTTTAGATCTGCATAACTCCACCTCTTTAAACACAGCACCTTCACCCCCTGCTGTTCCCACCCGCCTCAACACCGTTGGAAGGGAGGAGAACCAATTAAGGCGGGGGGTGGGGTGGAACGAGCAGCTGCCTACCCTTAGCAGGAGGGCTCCTGATTACATACCTCTCCTGCTGCTGCTGCTGCTGGCTGTCCAGCAGCAGACTGAAGGTGGCTGCTGCTGTGCACAGGTATATAAAGGCTCAGAGCCTATTATGACACGCGCAGCCAGCGTTCCATTGCCACATTCCATCTACTGCAGGCAGGATACCTGGCTGGCTGAATGTCGCTGAGAAGCTCACAGAGACCGCCATAAGCAACAGTTTAACAGAATGCCACAGACTAATCAACCAAACTTTTTGGGTTGGGTTCTCTTTTATAGTCTGCAGGCATTAAATGAAAGAAGTCAGTGTTCCAGCAGAAGGAGACAACGTTTCAGAAAAGGCATTGTAGCAAACCAAAAAAGAAATTTTAAGCGCAGCAGAGTAACCAGCGCACATACCTGTTAGCTCAGGTGAGTTTAAAAGGCTGCTGTTGATAACAAGGGCATTTGCTAAATAGATGGTGTGTGTGCAACAATATACTGAAAGGTCAATTATATTGTGCAGCTTATCTCACCACCTGTAGTTATTTAGGTGAAAGCTCCAAAATGCTTGCCTAATATGTCTGTTTATCCAAAAGGAAGTAAAAAGGGAGAGCTAGAAAGATAGCATTGCATCACATTACATGGCAATGCAATGCACAGTTGCTGAAGTTGAACCAAAATGAGCTTGTAATCTGGCTTCTGCAACTTTGAACATGAAAAATCCAATGAGGAGAAGAAAAGCAAAGCCAAAGAGTCCATCCCAAAATCCGACAAACAAGCAAAATGAACAAAAAACATTGAATTCAATTCTTTCTGATTTTAGAAACTGCATTAAAGAAGGGGTGCACCGGTCCTGGAGATACTGCAATACCAGGTCAATGCGTGGAGTGGACAGAGCAAGCTCTTTTTCCATCTCCCTGTTCTAAAAATCCATTTAATATATGGTCCCCAGATAGGGGACGTATCAGATATTAAACTGATAAGAACAGATACTACACTTGATCTTAGCCAAAAGGCCGAGAAGCGATAACCAGAATTGGTTTCAAACTACGGAGCCACCCAAGGATCCTGAAAAGTCCATTTGTGGAGATGAGCTCCTGGACTCCCGTTAAGAAGACATGTTGTCAACCTCTAGATCCCTTACATGCCTGCACTTTTCGGCTTGCTGCTGCTGCAATCCACGCGTTTTAGATCTGCATAACTCCACCTCTTTAAACACAGCACCTTCACCCCCTGCTGTTCCCACCCGCCTCAACACCGTTGGAAGGGAGGAGAACCAATTAAGGCGGGGGGTGGGGTGGAACGAGCAGCTGTCTACCCTTAGCAGGAGGGCTCCTGATTACATACCTCTCCTGCTGCTGCTGCTGCTGGCTGTCCAGCAGCAGACTGAAGGTGGCTGCTGCTGTGCACAGGTATATAAAGGCTCAGAGCCTATTATGACACGCGCAGCCAGCGTTCCATTGCCACATTCCATCTACTGCAGACAGGATACCTGGCTGGCTGAATGTCGCTGAGAAGCTCACAGAGACCGCCATAAGCAACAGTTTAACAGAATGCCACAGACTAATCAACCAAACTTTTTGGGTTGGGTTCTCTTTTATAGTCTGCAGGCATTAAATGAAAGAAGTCAGTGTTCCAGCAGAAGGAGACAACGTTTCAGAAAAGGCATTGTAGCAAACCAAAAAAGAAATTTTAAGCGCAGCAGAGTAACCAGCGCACATACCTGTTAGCTCAGGTGAGTTTAAAAGGCTGCTGTTGATAACAAGGGCATTTGCTAAATAGATGGTGTGTGTGCAACAATATACTGAAAGGTCAATTATATTGTGCAGCTTATCTCACCACCTGTAGTTATTTAGGTGAAAGCTCCAAAATGCTTGCCTAATATGTCTGTTTATCCAAAAGGAAGTAAAAAGGGAGAGCTAGAAAGATAGCATTGCATCACATTACATGGCAATGCAATGCACAGTTGCTGAAGTTGAACCAAAATGAGCTTGTAATCTGGCTTCTGCAACTTTGAACATGAAAAATCCAATGAGGAGAAGAAAAGCAAAGCCAAAGAGTCCATCCCAAAATCCGACAAACAAGCAAAATGAACAAAAAACATTGAATTCAATTCTTTCTGATTTTAGAAACTGCATTAAAGAAGGGGTGCACCGGTCCTGGAGATACTGCAATACCAGGTCAATGCGTGGAGTGGACAGAGCAAGCTCTTTTTCCATCTCCCTGTTCTAAAAATCCATTTAATATATGGTTCCCAGATAGGGGACGTATCAGATATTAAACTGATAAGAACAGATACTACACTTGATCTTAGCCAAAAGGCCGAGAAGCGATAACCAGAATTGGTTTCAAACTACGGAGCCACCCAAGGATCCTGAAAAGTCCATTTGTGGAGATGAGCTCCTGGACTCCCGTTAAGAAGACATGTTGTCAACCTCTAGATCCCTTACATGCCTGCACTTTTCGGCTTGCTGCTGCTGCAATCCACGCGTTTTAGATCTGCATAACTCCACCTCTTTAAACACAGCACCTTCACCCCCTGCTGTTCCCACCCGCCTCAACACCGTTGGAAGGGAGGAGAACCAATTAAGGCGGGGGGTGGGGTGGAACGAGCAGCTGTCTACCCTTAGCAGGAGGGCTCCTGATTACATACCTCTCCTGCTGCTGCTGCTGCTGGCTGTCCAGCAGCAGACTGAAGGTGGCTGCTGCTGTGCACAGGTATATAAAGGCTCAGAGCCTATTATGACACGCGCAGCCAGCGTTCCATTGCCACATTCCATCTACTGCAGGCAGGATACCTGGCTGGCTGAATGTCGCTGAGAAGCTCACAGAGACCGCCATAAGCAACAGTTTAACAGAATGCCACAGACTAATCAACCAAACTTTTTGGGTTGGGTTCTCTTTTATAGTCTGCAGGCATTAAATGAAAGAAGTCAGTGTTCCAGCAGAAGGAGACAACGTTTCAGAAAAGGCATTGTAGCAAACCAAAAAAGAAATTTTAAGCGCAGCAGAGTAACCAGCGCACATACCTGTTAGCTCAGGTGAGTTTAAAAGGCTGCTGTTGATAACAAGGGCATTTGCTAAATAGATGGTGTGTGTGCAACAATATACTGAAAGGTCAATTATATTGTGCAGCTTATCTCACCACCTGTAGTTATTTAGGTGAAAGCTCCAAAATGCTTGCCTAATATGTCTGTTTATCCAAAAGGAAGTAAAAAGGGAGAGCTAGAAAGATAGCATTGCATCACATTACATGGCAATGCAATGCACAGTTGCTGAAGTTGAACCAAAATGAGCTTGTAATCTGGCTTCTGCAACTTTGAACATGAAAAATCCAATGAGGAGAAGAAAAGCAAAGCCAAAGAGTCCATCCCAAAATCCGACAAACAAGCAAAATGAACAAAAAACATTGAATTCAATTCTTTCTGATTTTAGAAACTGCATTAAAGAAGGGGTGCACCGGTCCTGGAGATACTGCAATACCAGGTCAATGCGTGGAGTGGACAGAGCAAGCTCTTTTTCCATCTCCCTGTTCTAAAAATCCATTTAATATATGGTCCCCAGATAGGGGACGTATCAGATATTAAACTGATAAGAACAGATACTACACTTGATCTTAGCCAAAAGGCCGAGAAGCGATAACCAGAATTGGTTTCAAACTACGGAGCCACCCAAGGATCCTGAAAAGTCCATTTGTGGAGATGAGCTCCTGGACTCCCGTTAAGAAGACATGTTGTCAACCTCTAGATCCCTTACATGCCTGCACTTTTCGGCTTGCTGCTGCTGCAATCCACGCGTTTTAGATCTGCATAACTCCACCTCTTTAAACACAGCACCTTCACCCCCTGCTGTTCCCACCCGCCTCAACACCGTTGGAAGGGAGGAGAACCAATTAAGGCGGGGGGTGGGGTGGAACGAGCAGCTGTCTACCCTTAGCAGGAGGGCTCCTGATTACATACCTCTCCTGCTGCTGCTGCTGCTGGCTGTCCAGCAGCAGACTGAAGGTGGCTGCTGCTGTGCACAGGTATATAAAGGCTCAGAGCCTATTATGACACGCGCAGCCAGCGTTCCATTGCCACATTCCATCTACTGCAGGCAGGATACCTGGCTGGCTGAATGTCGCTGAGAAGCTCACAGAGACCGCCATAAGCAACAGTTTAACAGAATGCCACAGACTAATCAACCAAACTTTTTGGGTTGGGTTCTCTTTTATAGTCTGCAGGCATTAAATGAAAGAAGTCAGTGTTCCAGCAGAAGGAGACAACGTTTCAGAAAAGGCATTGTAGCAAACCAAAAAAGAAATTTTAAGCGCAGCAGAGTAACCAGCGCACATACCTGTTAGCTCAGGTGAGTTTAAAAGGCTGCTGTTGATAACAAGGGCATTTGCTAAATAGATGGTGTGTGTGCAACAATATACTGAAAGGTCAATTATATTGTGCAGCTTATCTCACCACCTGTAGTTATTTAGGTGAAAGCTCCAAAATGCTTGCCTAATATGTCTGTTTATCCAAAAGGAAGTAAAAAGGGAGAGCTAGAAAGATAGCATTGCATCACATTACATGGCAATGCAATGCACAGTTGCTGAAGTTGAACCAAAATGAGCTTGTAATCTGGCTTCTGCAACTTTGAACATGAAAAATCCAATGAGGAGAAGAAAAGCAAAGCCAAAGAGTCCATCCCAAAATCCGACAAACAAGCAAAATGAACAAAAAACATTGAATTCAATTCTTTCTGATTTTAGAAACTGCATTAAAGAAGGGGTGCACCGGTCCTGGAGATACTGCAATACCAGGTCAATGCGTGGAGTGGACAGAGCAAGCTCTTTTTCCATCTCCCTGTTCTAAAAATCCATTTAATATATGGTCCCCAGATAGGGGACGTATCAGATATTAAACTGATAAGAACAGATACTACACTTGATCTTAGCCAAAAGGCCGAGAAGCGATAACCAGAATTGGTTTCAAACTACGGAGCCACCCAAGGATCCTGAAAAGTCCATTTGTGGAGATGAGCTCCTGGACTCCCGTTAAGAAGACATGTTGTCAACCTCTAGATCCCTTACATGCCTGCACTTTTCGGCTTGCTGCTGCTGCAATCCACGCGTTTTAGATCTGCATAACTCCACCTCTTTAAACACAGCACCTTCACCCCCTGCTGTTCCCACCCGCCTCAACACCGTTGGAAGGGAGGAGAACCAATTAAGGCGGGGGGTGGGGTGGAACGAGCAGCTGTCTACCCTTAGCAGGAGGGCTCCTGATTACATACCTCTCCTGCTGCTGCTGCTGCTGGCTGTCCAGCAGCAGACTGAAGGTGGCTGCTGCTGTGCACAGGTATATAAAGGCTCAGAGCCTATTATGACACGCGCAGCCAGCGTTCCATTGCCACATTCCATCTACTGCAGGCAGGATACCTGGCTGGCTGAATGTCGCTGAGAAGCTCACAGAGACCGCCATAAGCAACAGTTTAACAGAATGCCACAGACTAATCAACCAAACTTTTTGGGTTGGGTTCTCTTTTATAGTCTGCAGGCATTAAATGAAAGAAGTCAGTGTTCCAGCAGAAGGAGACAACGTTTCAGAAAAGGCATTGTAGCAAACCAAAAAAGAAATTTTAAGCGCAGCAGAGTAACCAGCGCACATACCTGTTAGCTCAGGTGAGTTTAAAAGGCTGCTGTTGATAACAAGGGCATTTGCTAAATAGATGGTGTGTGTGCAACAATATACTGAAAGGTCAATTATATTGTGCAGCTTATCTCACCACCTGTAGTTATTTAGGTGAAAGCTCCAAAATGCTTGCCTAATATGTCTGTTTATCCAAAAGGAAGTAAAAAGGGAGAGCTAGAAAGATAGCATTGCATCACATTACATGGCAATGCAATGCACAGTTGCTGAAGTTGAACCAAAATGAGCTTGTAATCTGGCTTCTGCAACTTTGAACATGAAAAATCCAATGAGGAGAAGAAAAGCAAAGCCAAAGAGTCCATCCCAAAATCCGACAAACAAGCAAAATGAACAAAAAACATTGAATTCAATTCTTTCTGATTTTAGAAACTGCATTAAAGAAGGGGTGCACCGGTCCTGGAGATACTGCAATACCAGGTCAATGCGTGGAGTGGACAGAGCAAGCTCTTTTTCCATCTCCCTGTTCTAAAAATCCATTTAATATATGGTCCCCAGATAGGGGACGTATCAGATATTAAACTGATAAGAACAGATACTACACTTGATCTTAGCCAAAAGGCCGAGAAGCGATAACCAGAATTGGTTTCAAACTACGGAGCCACCCAAGGATCCTGAAAAGTCCATTTGTGGAGATGAGCTCCTGGACTCCCGTTAAGAAGACATGTTGTCAACCTCTAGATCCCTTACATGCCTGCACTTTTCGGCTTGCTGCTGCTGCAATCCACGCGTTTTAGATCTGCATAACTCCACCTCTTTAAACACAGCACCTTCACCCCCTGCTGTTCCCACCCGCCTCAACACCGTTGGAAGGGAGGAGAACCAATTAAGGCGGGGGGTGGGGTGGAACGAGCAGCTGTCTACCCTTAGCAGGAGGGCTCCTGATTACATACCTCTCCTGCTGCTGCTGCTGCTGGCTGTCCAGCAGCAGACTGAAGGTGGCTGCTGCTGTGCACAGGTATATAAAGGCTCAGAGCCTATTATGACACGCGCAGCCAGCGTTCCATTGCCACATTCCATCTACTGCAGGCAGGATACCTGGCTGGCTGAATGTCGCTGAGAAGCTCACAGAGACCGCCATAAGCAACAGTTTAACAGAATGCCACAGACTAATCAACCAAACTTTTTGGGTTGGGTTCTCTTTTATAGTCTGCAGGCATTAAATGAAAGAAGTCAGTGTTCCAGCAGAAGGAGACAACGTTTCAGAAAAGGCATTGTAGCAAACCAAAAAAGAAATTTTAAGCGCAGCAGAGTAACCAGCGCACATACCTGTTAGCTCAGGTGAGTTTAAAAGGCTGCTGTTGATAACAAGGGCATTTGCTAAATAGATGGTGTGTGTGCAACAATATACTGAAAGGTCAATTATATTGTGCAGCTTATCTCACCACCTGTAGTTATTTAGGTGAAAGCTCCAAAATGCTTGCCTAATATGTCTGTTTATCCAAAAGGAAGTAAAAAGGGAGAGCTAGAAAGATAGCATTGCATCACATTACATGGCAATGCAATGCACAGTTGCTGAAGTTGAACCAAAATGAGCTTGTAATCTGGCTTCTGCAACTTTGAACATGAAAAATCCAATGAGGAGAAGAAAAGCAAAGCCAAAGAGTCCATCCCAAAATCCGACAAACAAGCAAAATGAACAAAAAACATTGAATTCAATTCTTTCTGATTTTAGAAACTGCATTAAAGAAGGGGTGCACCGGTCCTGGAGATACTGCAATACCAGGTCAATGCGTGGAGTGGACAGAGCAAGCTCTTTTTCCATCTCCCTGTTCTAAAAATCCATTTAATATATGGTCCCCAGATAGGGGACGTATCAGATATTAAACTGATAAGAACAGATACTACACTTGATCTTAGCCAAAAGGCCGAGAAGCGATAACCAGAATTGGTTTCAAACTACGGAGCCACCCAAGGATCCTGAAAAGTCCATTTGTGGAGATGAGCTCCTGGACTCCCGTTAAGAAGACATGTTGTCAACCTCTAGATCCCTTACATGCCTGCACTTTTCGGCTTGCTGCTGCTGCAATCCACGCGTTTTAGATCTGCATAACTCTACCTCTTTAAACACAGCACCTTCACCCCCTGCTGTTCCCACCCGCCTCAACACCGTTGGAAGGGAGGAGAACCAATTAAGGCGGGGGATGGGGTGGAACGAGCAGCTGTCTACCCTTAGCAGGAGGGCTCCTGATTACATACCTCTCCTGCTGCTGCTGCTGCTGCTGGCTGTCCAGCAGCAGACTGAAGGTGGCTGCTGCTGTGCACAGGTATATAAAGGCTCAGAGCCTATTATGACACGCGCAGCCAGCGTTCCATTGCCACATTCCATCTACTGCAGGCAGGATACCTGGCTGGCTGAATGTCGCTGAGAAGCTCACAGAGACCGCCATAAGCAACAGTTTAACAGAATGCCACAGACTAATCAACCAAACTTTTTGGGTTGGGTTCTCTTTTATAGTCTGCAGGCATTAAATGAAAGAAGTCAGTGTTCCAGCAGAAGGAGACAACGTTTCAGAAAAGGCATTGTAGCAAACCAAAAAAGAAATTTTAAGCGCAGCAGAGTAACCAGCGCACATACCTGTTAGCTCAGGTGAGTTTAAAAGGCTGCTGTTGATAACAAGGGCATTTGCTAAATAGATGGTGTGTGTGCAACAATATACTGAAAGGTCAATTATATTGTGCAGCTTATCTCACCACCTGTAGTTATTTAGGTGAAAGCTCCAAAATGCTTGCCTAATATGTCTGTTTATCCAAAAGGAAGTAAAAAGGGAGAGCTAGAAAGATAGCATTGCATCACATTACATGGCAATGCAATGCACAGTTGCTGAAGTTGAACCAAAATGAGCTTGTAATCTGGCTTCTGCAACTTTGAACATGAAAAATCCAATGAGGAGAAGAAAAGCAAAGCCAAAGAGTCCATCCCAAAATCCGACAAACAAGCAAAATGAACAAAAAACATTGAATTCAATTCTTTCTGATTTTAGAAACTGCATTAAAGAAGGGGTGCACCGGTCCTGGAGATACTGCAATACCAGGTCAATGCGTGGAGTGGACAGAGCAAGCTCTTTTTCCATCTCCCTGTTCTAAAAATCCATTTAATATATGGTCCCCAGATAGGGGACGTATCAGATATTAAACTGATAAGAACAGATACTACACTTGATCTTAGCCAAAAGGCCGAGAAGCGATAACCAGAATTGGTTTCAAACTACGGAGCCACCCAAGGATCCTGAAAAGTCCATTTGTGGAGATGAGCTCCTGGACTCCCGTTAAGAAGACATGTTGTCAACCTCTAGATCCCTTACATGCCTGCACTTTTCGGCTTGCTGCTGCTGCAATCCACGCGTTTTAGATCTGCATAACTCCACCTCTTTAAACACAGCACCTTCACCCCCTGCTGTTCCCACCCGCCTCAACACCGTTGGAAGGGAGGAGAACCAATTAAGGCGGGGTGTGGGGTGGAACGAGCAGCTGTCTACCCTTAGCAGGAGGGCTCCTGATTACATACCTCTCCTGCTGCTGCTGCTGCTGGCTGTCCAGCAGCAGACTGAAGGTGGCTGCTGCTGTGCACAGGTATATAAAGGCTCAGAGCCTATTATGACACGCGCAGCCAGCGTTCCATTGCCACATTCCATCTACTGCAGGCAGGATACCTGGCTGGCTGAATGTCGCTGAGAAGCTCACAGAGACCGCCATAAGCAACAGTTTAACAGAATGCCACAGACTAATCAACCAAACTTTTTGGGTTGGGTTCTCTTTTATAGTCTGCAGGCATTAAATGAAAGAAGTCAGTGTTCCAGCAGAAGGAGACAACGTTTCAGAAAAGGCATTGTAGCAAACCAAAAAAGAAATTTTAAGCGCAGCAGAGTAACCAGCGCACATACCTGTTAGCTCAGGTGAGTTTAAAAGGCTGCTGTTGATAACAAGGGCATTTGCTAAATAGATGGTGTGTGTGCAACAATATACTGAAAGGTCAATTATATTGTGCAGCTTATCTCACCACCTGTAGTTATTTAGGTGAAAGCTCCAAAATGCTTGCCTAATATGTCTGTTTATCCAAAAGGAAGTAAAAAGGGAGAGCTAGAAAGATAGCATTGCATCACATTACATGGCAATGCAATGCACAGTTGCTGAAGTTGAACCAAAATGAGCTTGTAATCTGGCTTCTGCAACTTTGAACATGAAAAATCCAATGAGGAGAAGAAAAGCAAAGCCAAAGAGTCCATCCCAAAATCCAACAAACAAGCAAAATGAACAAAAAACATTGAATTCAATTCTTTCTGATTTTAGAAACTGCATTAAAGAAGGGGTGCACCGGTCCTGGAGATACTGCAATACCAGGTCAATGCGTGGAGTGGACAGAGCAAGCTCTTTTTCCATCTCCCTGTTCTAAAAATCCATTTAATATATGGTCCCCAGATAGGGGACGTATCAGATATTAAACTGATAAGAACAGATACTACACTTGATCTTAGCCAAAAGGCCGAGAAGCGATAACCAGAATTGGTTTCAAACTACGGAGCCACCCAAGGATCCTGAAAAGTCCATTTGTGGAGATGAGCTCCTGGACTCCCGTTAAGAAGACATGTTGTCAACCTCTAGATCCCTTACATGCCTGCACTTTTCGGCTTGCTGCTGCTGCAATCCACGCGTTTTAGATCTGCATAACTCCACCTCTTTAAACACAGCACCTTCACCCCCTGCTGTTCCCACCCGCCTCAACACCGTTGGAAGGGAGGAGAACCAATTAAGGCGGGGGGTGGGGTGGAACGAGCAGCTGTCTACCCTTAGCAGGAGGGCTCCTGATTACATACCTCTCCTGCTGCTGCTGCTGCTGGCTGTCCAGCAGCAGACTGAAGGTGGCTGCTGCTGTGCACAGGTATATAAAGGCTCAGAGCCTATTATGACACGCGCAGCCAGCGTTCCATTGCCACATTCCATCTACTGCAGGCAGGATACCTGGCTGGCTGAATGTCGCTGAGAAGCTCACAGAGACCGCCATAAGCAACAGTTTAACAGAATGCCACAGACTAATCAACCAAACTTTTTGGGTTGGGTTCTCTTTTATAGTCTGCAGGCATTAAATGAAAGAAGTCAGTGTTCCAGCAGAAGGAGACAACGTTTCAGAAAAGGCATTGTAGCAAACCAAAAAAGAAATTTTAAGCGCAGCAGAGTAACCAGCGCACATACCTGTTAGCTCAGGTGAGTTTAAAAGGCTGCTGTTGATAACAAGGGCATTTGCTAAATAGATGGTGTGTGTGCAACAATATACTGAAAGGTCAATTATATTGTGCAGCTTATCTCACCACCTGTAGTTATTTAGGTGAAAGCTCCAAAATGCTTGCCTAATATGTCTGTTTATCCAAAAGGAAGTAAAAAGGGAGAGCTAGAAAGATAGCATTGCATCACATTACATGGCAATGCAATGCACAGTTGCTGAAGTTGAACCAAAATGAGCTTGTAATCTGGCTTCTGCAACTTTGAACATGAAAAATCCAATGAGGAGAAGAAAAGCAAAGCCAAAGAGTCCATCCCAAAATCCGACAAACAAGCAAAATGAACAAAAAACATTGAATTCAATTCTTTCTGATTTTAGAAACTGCATTAAAGAAGGGGTGCACCGGTCCTGGAGATACTGCAATACCAGGTCAATGCGTGGAGTGGACAGAGCAAGCTCTTTTTCCATCTCCCTGTTCTAAAAATCCATTTAATATATGGTCCCCAGATAGGGGACGTATCAGATATTAAACTGATAAGAACAGATACTACACTTGATCTTAGCCAAAAGGCCGAGAAGCGATAACCAGAATTGGTTTCAAACTACGGAGCCACCCAAGGATCCTGAAAAGTCCATTTGTGGAGATGAGCTCCTGGACTCCCGTTAAGAAGACATGTTGTCAACCTCTAGATCCCTTACATGCCTGCACTTTTCGGCTTGCTGCTGCTGCAATCCACGCGTTTTAGATCTGCATAACTCCACCTCTTTAAACACAGCACCTTCACCCCCTGCTGTTCCCACCCGCCTCAACACCGTTGGAAGGGAGGAGAACCAATTAAGGCGGGGGGTGGGGTGGAACGAGCAGCTGTCTACCCTTAGCAGGAGGGCTCCTGATTACATACCTCTCCTGCTGCTGCTGCTGGCTGTCCAGCAGCAGACTGAAGGTGGCTGCTGCTGTGCACAGGTATATAAAGGCTCAGAGCCTATTATGACACGCGCAGCCAGCGTTCCATTGCCACATTCCATCTACTGCAGGCAGGATACCTGGCTGGCTGAATGTCGCTGAGAAGCTCACAGAGACCGCCATAAGCAACAGTTTAACAGAATGCCACAGACTAATCAACCAAACTTTTTGGGTTGGGTTCTCTTTTATAGTCTGCAGGCATTAAATGAAAGAAGTCAGTGTTCCAGCAGAAGGAGACAACGTTTCAGAAAAGGCATTGTAGCAAACCAAAAAAGAAATTTTAAGCGCAGCAGAGTAACCAGCGCACATACCTGTTAGCTCAGGTGAGTTTAAAAGGCTGCTGTTGATAACAAGGGCATTTGCTAAATAGATGGTGTGTGTGCAACAATATACTGAAAGGTCAATTATATTGTGCAGCTTATCTCACCACCTGTAGTTATTTAGGTGAAAGCTCCAAAATGCTTGCCTAATATGTCTGTTTATCCAAAAGGAAGTAAAAAGGGAGAGCTAGAAAGATAGCATTGCATCACATTACATGGCAATGCAATGCACAGTTGCTGAAGTTGAACCAAAATGAGCTTGTAATCTGGCTTCTGCAACTTTGAACATGAAAAATCCAATGAGGAGAAGAAAAGCAAAGCCAAAGAGTCCATCCCAAAATCCAACAAACAAGCAAAATGAACAAAAAACATTGAATTCAATTCTTTCTGATTTTAGAAACTGCATTAAAGAAGGGGTGCACCGGTCCTGGAGATACTGCAATACCAGGTCAATGCGTGGAGTGGACAGAGCAAGCTCTTTTTCCATCTCCCTGTTCTAAAAATCCATTTAATATATGGTCCCCAGATAGGGGACGTATCAGATATTAAACTGATAAGAACAGATACTACACTTGATCTTAGCCAAAAGGCCGAGAAGCGATAACCAGAATTGGTTTCAAACTACGGAGCCACCCAAGGATCCTGAAAAGTCCATTTGTGGAGATGAGCTCCTGGACTCCCGTTAAGAAGACATGTTGTCAACCTCTAGATCCCTTACATGCCTGCACTTTTCGGCTTGCTGCTGCTGCAATCCACGCGTTTTAGATCTGCATAACTCCACCTCTTTAAACACAGCACCTTCACCCCCTGCTGTTCCCACCCGCCTCAACACCGTTGGAAGTGAGGAGAACCAATTAAGGCGGGGGGTGGGGTGGAACGAGCAGCTGTCTACCCTTAGCAGGAGGGCTCCTGATTACATACCTCTCCTGCTGCTGCTGCTGCTGGCTGTCCAGCAGCAGACTGAAGGTGGCTGCTGCTGTGCACAGGTATATAAAGGCTCAGAGCCTATTATGACACGCGCAGCCAGCGTTCCATTGCCACATTCCATCTACTGCAGGCAGGATACCTGGCTGGCTGAATGTCGCTGAGAAGCTCACAGAGACCGCCATAAGCAACAGTTTAACAGAATGCCACAGACTAATCAACCAAACTTTTTGGGTTGGGTTCTCTTTTATAGTCTGCAGGCATTAAATGAAAGAAGTCAGTGTTCCAGCAGAAGGAGACAACGTTTCAGAAAAGGCATTGTAGCAAACCAAAAAAGAAATTTTAAGCGCAGCAGAGTAACCAGCGCACATACCTGTTAGCTCAGGTGAGTTTAAAAGGCTGCTGTTGATAACAAGGGCATTTGCTAAATAGATGGTGTGTGTGCAACAATATACTGAAAGGTCAATTATATTGTGCAGCTTATCTCACCACCTGTAGTTATTTAGGTGAAAGCTCCAAAATGCTTGCCTAATATGTCTGTTTATCCAAAAGGAAGTAAAAAGGGAGAGCTAGAAAGATAGCATTGCATCACATTACATGGCAATGCAATGCACAGTTGCTGAAGTTGAACCAAAATGAGCTTGTAATCTGGCTTCTGCAACTTTGAACATGAAAAATCCAATGAGGAGAAGAAAAGCAAAGCCAAAGAGTCCATCCCAAAATCCGACAAACAAGCAAAATGAACAAAAAACATTGAATTCAATTCTTTCTGATTTTAGAAACTGCATTAAAGAAGGGGTGCACCGGTCCTGGAGATACTGCAATACCAGGTCAATGCGTGGAGTGGACAGAGCAAGCTCTTTTTCCATCTCCCTGTTCTAAAAATCCATTTAATATATGGTCCCCAGATAGGGGACGTATCAGATATTAAACTGATAAGAACAGATACTACACTTGATCTTAGCCAAAAGGCCGAGAAGCGATAACCAGAATTGGTTTCAAACTACGGAGCCACCCAAGGATCCTGAAAAGTCCATTTGTGGAGATGAGCTCCTGGACTCCCGTTAAGAAGACATGTTGTCAACCTCTAGATCCCTTACATGCCTGCACTTTTCGGCTTGCTGCTGCTGCAATCCACGCGTTTTAGATCTGCATAACTCCACCTCTTTAAACACAGCACCTTCACCCCCTGCTGTTCCCACCCGCCTCAACACCGTTGGAAGGGAGGAGAACCAATTAAGGCGGGGGGTGGGGTGGAACGAGCAGCTGTCTACCCTTAGCAGGAGGGCTTCTGATTACATACCTCTCCTGCTGCTGCTGCTGCTGGCTGTCCAGCAGCAGACTGAAGGTGGCTGCTGCTGTGCACAGGTATATAAAGGCTCAGAGCCTATTATGACACGCGCAGCCAGCGTTCCATTGCCACATTCCATCTACTGCAGGCAGGATACCTGGCTGGCTGAATGTCGCTGAGAAGCTCACAGAGACCGCCATAAGCAACAGTTTAACAGAATGCCACAGACTAATCAACCAAACTTTTTGGGTTGGGTTCTCTTTTATAGTCTGCAGGCATTAAATGAAAGAAGTCAGTGTTCCAGCAGAAGGAGACAACGTTTCAGAAAAGGCATTGTAGCAAACCAAAAAAGAAATTTTAAGCGCAGCAGAGTAACCAGCGCACATACCTGTTAGCTCAGGTGAGTTTAAAAGGCTGCTGTTGATAACAAGGGCATTTGCTAAATAGATGGTGTGTGTGCAACAATATACTGAAAGGTCAATTATATTGTGCAGCTTATCTCACCACCTGTAGTTATTTAGGTGAAAGCTCCAAAATGCTTGCCTAATATGTCTGTTTATCCAAAAGGAAGTAAAAAGGGAGAGCTAGAAAGATAGCATTGCATCACATTACATGGCAATGCAATGCACAGTTGCTGAAGTTGAACCAAAATGAGCTTGTAATCTGGCTTCTGCAACTTTGAACATGAAAAATCCAATGAGGAGAAGAAAAGCAAAGCCAAAGAGTCCATCCCAAAATCCGACAAACAAGCAAAATGAACAAAAAACATTGAATTCAATTCTTTCTGATTTTAGAAACTGCATTAAAGAAGGGGTGCACCGGTCCTGGAGATACTGCAATACCAGGTCAATGCGTGGAGTGGACAGAGCAAGCTCTTTTTCCATCTCCCTGTTCTAAAAATCCATTTAATATATGGTCCCCAGATAGGGGACGTATCAGATATTAAACTGATAAGAACAGATACTACACTTGATCTTAGCCAAAAGGCCGAGAAGCGATAACCAGAATTGGTTTCAAACTACGGAGCCACCCAAGGATCCTGAAAAGTCCATTTGTGGAGATGAGCTCCTGGACTCCCGTTAAGAAGACATGTTGTCAACCTCTAGATCCCTTACATGCCTGCACTTTTCGGCTTGCTGCTGCTGCAATCCACGCGTTTTAGATCTGCATAACTCCACCTCTTTAAACACAGCACCTTCACCCCCTGCTGTTCCCACCCGCCTCAACACCGTTGGAAGGGAGGAGAACCAATTAAGGCGGGGGGTGGGGTGGAACGAGCAGCTGTCTACCCTTAGCAGGAGGGCTTCTGATTACATACCTCTCCTGCTGCTGCTGCTGCTGGCTGTCCAGCAGCAGACTGAAGGTGGCTGCTGCTGTGCACAGGTATATAAAGGCTCAGAGCCTATTATGACACGCGCAGCCAGCGTTCCATTGCCACATTCCATCTACTGCAGGCAGGATACCTGGCTGGCTGAATGTCGCTGAGAAGCTCACAGAGACCGCCATAAGCAACAGTTTAACAGAATGCCACAGACTAATCAACCAAACTTTTTGGGTTGGGTTCTCTTTTATAGTCTGCAGGCATTAAATGAAAGAAGTCAGTGTTCCAGCAGAAGGAGACAACGTTTCAGAAAAGGCATTGTAGCAAACCAAAAAAGAAATTTTAAGCGCAGCAGAGTAACCAGCGCACATACCTGTTAGCTCAGGTGAGTTTAAAAGGCTGCTGTTGATAACAAGGGCATTTGCTAAATAGATGGTGTGTGTGCAACAATATACTGAAAGGTCAATTATATTGTGCAGCTTATCTCACCACCTGTAGTTATTTAGGTGAAAGCTCCAAAATGCTTGCCTAATATGTCTGTTTATCCAAAAGGAAGTAAAAAGGGAGAGCTAGAAAGATAGCATTGCATCACATTACATGGCAATGCAATGCACAGTTGCTGAAGTTGAACCAAAATGAGCTTGTAATCTGGCTTCTGCAACTTTGAACATGAAAAATCCAATGAGGAGAAGAAAAGCAAAGCCAAAGAGTCCATCCCAAAATCCAACAAACAAGCAAAATGAACAAAAAACATTGAATTCAATTCTTTCTGATTTTAGAAACTGCATTAAAGAAGGGGTGCACCGGTCCTGGAGATACTGCAATACCAGGTCAATGCGTGGAGTGGACAGAGCAAGCTCTTTTTCCATCTCCCTGTTCTAAAAATCCATTTAATATATGGTCCCCAGATAGGGGACGTATCAGATATTAAACTGATAAGAACAGATTTTTTTTTTTTTTTTTTTAAAACCTATTCAGGTTAAAATTAAAGTCCACTCCACAGTCCTCTTCTCCCCAAAGGGAGACAAGACGTGGACTCCAACTTAAATCATCATCAGGTTTTGGTACTTTTAATGTCAGAAAAAAAAATTACAAAAATACAACAATACTTACAAAGAAAGAAATGTTTCAGAACCTGAATGGATACCAAAAAAATAAAAATTAAATTATAACTGTATTAACAACAGTAATAACATCAAGTAAAATACTTGTAACCATTATCAAAAGCATGAACCCCAACCCAACTCAGAACCTTAAGGGACAAATCTTCAACCCTTGATGCTGAAAAAACTTGTTTCGATACACCATCTGGTATTCTATATTTCACACAAAAAACATTTTTATCTCTTATTAGTTCTTTCCTAACATTCTCTATAAGATAGTCCAAACGTTTCTCATCATACAACTTACGGTACAACCGGTTAAAATATTCTGCATTCTTTATAAACATAGGTTGTTGAAAAACAACTATATTTTCTTCCATTGCCACCTCCACTTCCTGTTCCTTTCTCTTTTGTTGCTTTTTAACCTTACCACGGCCAGTTCCCTGACTTACACCTCCCATTTCACTCTCTACCCTATCCCCCCAATCTACTCTTGTTTTCTCCATCTCCCTCTGCACTCCTACAGGTTTGCTTTCTTTTCCCTTTACCACCAACACCTTTTCTACACTTTCCTCCTTTCTCTCTACCAAAACCTTTTTAACCACTACCTCCTTCTCTTTATTTCTTTTCCTCTTTGGGCAATTCTTAAAAACATGCGTATCTTCCTGACACAAGTTGCACTTCCTCCGATCTTTACAATCCTTTGACTCATGATCACCTTTTTTGCAAAAACCACATACACCACCCGAACAATTTTCCTTTCCATGCCCGTATTGACGACAAACTCGACAAAAAGTGGGTATACCACTGAAAAAAATATCACCATTTATATTACCCAACTTAAACCTAGCTGGGGGAAGCAACACAGTCCCCTGCTCATCTTCTTTGAAACGGACCAAAAATTTCCACTTTGAAGTCCAAAAACCAAATTCATTATAAATCTTCCCTTTTAGTGTTACTGACAAACAAAAAAACTCCAAAAATGTAAGAACATCCTCTTCGTCCACCAATGGAGAGTACATTTTAACAATGATCCATTTATCTCTAACGGGGAAGTGTGGCATTACACTTATCCCCTCCATTCTTTTATCCTGGCTTGCAGTCATTTTCCTTAGATATCCTTCAAAAAAAACTTTGTCAACAAAAACTATATCATAAACACCCCTCCTGGGGTAGTCCATTATCGCCAACACTTCTTCTGTCTTCAAACCAAAAAGATCCACAAGAACTTGACTCATCACATACCTAAAATCCTTTTGATCTCGAAAGTTCTCCTGAACAACCAAACGAATAGAATTCTGCACCTTAGCGAATTCAGGCACATTATCTTCCTCTCCTTCATGTGATGCTGCAGACATCTTCTTCACAAACAGGTTCTCCTCTTCTCAATAGAAACCTTCAACACCGAAGTGCCAGGTAGATGATCGCCTCCCGTTGCCCGGGGACTAATCCGACTCCCTAATAGCAGCAGGGAGGTGAAGCCCTGCTGAAAAACAGAGCGATCCCCCCAGGCCAAGGAGCCGGGTACCCCGAGCACCTCTCAGCCAAGACCAAGGCAGCAGCCGCTAGATCACTGCACTTGATCTTAGCCAAAAGGCCGAGAAGCGATAACCAGAATTGGTTTCAAACTACGGAGCCACCCAAGGATCCTGAAAAGTCCATTTGTGGAGATGAGCTCCTGGACTCCCGTTAAGAAGACATGTTGTCAACCTCTAGATCCCTTACATGCCTGCACTTTTCGTCTTGCTGCTGCTGCAATCCACGCGTTTTAGATCTGCATAACTCCACCTCTTTAAACACAGCACCTTCACCCCCTGCTGTTCCCACCCGCCTCAACACCGTTGGAAGGGAGGAGAACCAATTAAGGCGGGGGGTGGGGTGGAACGAGCAGCTGTCTACCCTTAGCAGGAGGGCTCCTGATTACATACCTCTCCTGCTGCTGCTGCTGCTGGCTGTCCAGCAGCAGACTGAAGGTGGCTGCTGCTGTGCACAGGTATATAAAGGCTCAGAGCCTATTATGACACGCGCAGCCAGCGTTCCATTACCACATTCCATCTACTGCAGGCAGGATACCTGGCTGGCTGAATGTCGCTGAGAAGCTCACAGAGACCGCCATAAGCAACAGTTTAACAGAATGCCACAGACTAATCAACCAAACTTTTTGGGTTGGGTTCTCTTTTATAGTCTGCAGGCATTAAATGAAAGAAGTCAGTGTTCCAGCAGAAGGAGACAACGTTTCAGAAAAGGCATTGTAGCAAACCAAAAAAGAAATTTTAAGCGCAGCAGAGTAACCAGCGCACATACCTGTTAGCTCAGGTGAGTTTAAAAGGCTGCTGTTGATAACAAGGGCATTTGCTAAATAGATGGTGTGTGTGCAACAATATACTGAAAGGTCAATTATATTGTGCAGCTTATCTCACCACCTGTAGTTATTTAGGTGAAAGCTCCAAAATGCTTGCCTAATATGTCTGTTTATCCAAAAGGAAGTAAAAAGGGAGAGCTAGAAAGATAGCATTGCATCACATTACATGGCAATGCAATGCACAGTTGCTGAAGTTGAACCAAAATGAGCTTGTAATCTGGCTTCTGCAACTTTGAACATGAAAAATCCAATGAGGAGAAGAAAAGCAAAGCCAAAGAGTCCATCCCAAAATCCGACAAACAAGCAAAATGAACAAAAAACATTGAATTCAATTCTTTCTGATTTTAGAAACTGCATTAAAGAAGGGGTGCACCGGTCCTGGAGATACTGCAATACCAGGTCAATGCGTGGAGTGGACAGAGCAAGCTCTTTTTCCATCTCCCTGTTCTAAAAATCCATTTAATATATGGTCCCCAGATAGGGGACGTATCAGATATTAAACTGATAAGAACAGATACTACACTTGATCTTAGCCAAAAGGCCGAGAAGCGATAACCAGAATTGGTTTCAAACTACGGAGCCACCCAAGGATCCTGAAAAGTCCATTTGTGGAGATGAGCTCCTGGACTCCCGTTAAGAAGACATGTTGTCAACCTCTAGATCCCTTACATGCCTGCACTTTTCGGCTTGCTGCTGCTGCAATCCACGCGTTTTAGATCTGCATAACTCCACCTCTTTAAACACAGCACCTTCACCCCCTGCTGTTCCCACCCGCCTCAACACAGTTGGAAGGGAGGAGAACCAATTAAGGCGGGGGGTGGGGTGGAACGAGCAGCTGTCTATCTACCCTTAGCAGGAGGGCTCCTGATTACATACCTCTCCTGCTGCTGCTGCTGCTGGCTGTCCAGCAGCAGACTGAAGGTGGCTGCTGCTGTGCACAGGTATATAAAGGCTCAGAGCCTATTATGACACGCGCAGCCAGCGTTCCATTGCCACATTCCATCTACTGCAGGCAGGATACCTGGCTGGCTGAATGTCGCTGAGAAGCTCACAGAGACCGCCATAAGCAACAGTTTAACAGAATGCCACAGACTAATCAACCAAACTTTTTGGGTTGGGTTCTCTTTTATAGTCTGCAGGCATTAAATGAAAGAAGTCAGTGTTCCAGCAGAAGGAGACAACGTTTCAGAAAAGGCATTGTAGCAAACCAAAAAAGAAATTTTAAGCGCAGCAGAGTAACCAGCGCACATACCTGTTAGCTCAGGTGAGTTTAAAAGGCTGCTGTTGATAACAAGGGCATTTGCTAAATAGATGGTGTGTGTGCAACAATATACTGAAAGGTCAATTATATTGTGCAGCTTATCTCACCACCTGTAGTTATTTAGGTGAAAGCTCCAAAATGCTTGCCTAATATGTCTGTTTATCCAAAAGGAAGTAAAAAGGGAGAGCTAGAAAGATAGCATTGCATCACATTACATGGCAATGCAATGCACAGTTGCTGAAGTTGAACCAAAATGAGCTTGTAATCTGGCTTCTGCAACTTTGAACATGAAAAATCCAATGAGGAGAAGAAAAGCAAAGCCAAAGAGTCCATCCCAAAATCCGACAAACAAGCAAAATGAACAAAAAACATTGAATTCAATTCTTTCTGATTTTAGAAACTGCATTAAAGAAGGGGTGCACCGGTCCTGGAGATACTGCAATACCAGGTCAATGCGTGGAGTGGACAGAGCAAGCTCTTTTTCCATCTCCCTGTTCTAAAAATCCATTTAATATATGGTCCCCAGATAGGGGACGTATCAGATATTAAACTGATAAGAACAGATACTACACTTGATCTTAGCCAAAAGGCCGAGAAGCGATAACCAGAATTGGTTTCAAACTACGGAGCCACCCAAGGATCCTGAAAAGTCCATTTGTGGAGATGAGCTCCTGGACTCCCGTTAAGAAGACATGTTGTCAACCTCTAGATCCCTTACATGCCTGCACTTTTCGGCTTGCTGCTGCTGCTGCAATCCACGCGTTTTAGATCTGCATAACTCCACCTCTTTAAACACAGCACCTTCACCCCCTGCTGTTCCCACCCGCCTCAACACCGTTGGAAGGGAGGAGAACCAATTAAGGCGGGGGGTGGGGTGGAACGAGCAGCTGTCTACCCTTAGCAGGAGGGCTCCTGATTACATACCTCTCCTGCTGCTGCTGGCTGTCCAGCAGCAGACTGAAGGTGGCTGCTGCTGTGCACAGGTATATAAAGGCTCAGAGCCTATTATGACACGCGCAGCCAGCGTTCCATTGCCACATTCCATCTACTGCAGGCAGGATACCTGGCTGGCTGAATGTCGCTGAGAAGCTCACAGAGACCGCCATAAGCAACAGTTTAACAGAATGCCACAGACTAATCAACCAAACTTTTTGGGTTGGGTTCTCTTTTATAGTCTGCAGGCATTAAATGAAAGAAGTCAGTGTTCCAGCAGAAGGAGACAACGTTTCAGAAAAGGCATTGTAGCAAACCAAAAAAGAAATTTTAAGCGCAGCAGAGTAACCAGCGCACATACCTGTTAGCTCAGGTGAGTTTAAAAGGCTGCTGTTGATAACAAGGGCATTTGCTAAATAGATGGTGTGTGTGCAACAATATACTGAAAGGTCAATTATATTGTGCAGCTTATCTCACCACCTGTAGTTATTTAGGTGAAAGCTCCAAAATGCTTGCCTAATATGTCTGTTTATCCAAAAGGAAGTAAAAAGGGAGAGCTAGAAAGATAGCATTGCATCACATTACATGGCAATGCAATGCACAGTTGCTGAAGTTGAACCAAAATGAGCTTGTAATCTGGCTTCTGCAACTTTGAACATGAAAAATCCAATGAGGAGAAGAAAAGCAAAGCCAAAGAGTCCATCCCAAAATCCGACAAACAAGCAAAATGAACAAAAAACATTGAATTCAATTCTTTCTGATTTTAGAAACTGCATTAAAGAAGGGGTGCACCGGTCCTGGAGATACTGCAATACCAGGTCAATGCGTGGAGTGGACAGAGCAAGCTCTTTTTCCATCTCCCTGTTCTAAAAATCCATTTAATATATGGTCCCCAGATAGGGGACGTATCAGATATTAAACTGATAAGAACAGATACTACACTTGATCTTAGCCAAAAGGCCGAGAAGCGATAACCAGAATTGGTTTCAAACTACGGAGCCACCCAAGGATCCTGAAAAGTCCATTTGTGGAGATGAGCTCCTGGACTCCCGTTAAGAAGACATGTTGTCAACCTCTAGATCCCTTACATGCCTGCACTTTTCGGCTTGCTGCTGCTGCTGCAATCCACGCGTTTTAGATCTGCATAACTCCACCTCTTTAAACACAGCACCTTCACCCCCTGCTGTTCCCACCCGCCTCAACACCGTTGGAAGGGAGGAGAACCAATTAAGGCGGGGGGTGGGGTGGAACGAGCAGCTGTCTACCCTTAGCAGGAGGGCTCCTGATTACATACCTCTCCTGCTGCTGCTGCTGCTGGCTGTCCAGCAGCAGACTGAAGGTGGCTGCTGCTGTGCACAGGTATATAAAGGCTCAGAGCCTATTATGACACGCGCAGCCAGCGTTCCATTGCCACATTCCATCTACTGCAGGCAGGATACCTGGCTGGCTGAATGTCGCTGAGAAGCTCACAGAGACCGCCATAAGCAACAGTTTAACAGAATGCCACAGACTAATCAACCAAAATTTTTGGGTTGGGTTCTCTTTTATAGTCTGCAGGCATTAAATGAAAGAAGTCAGTGTTCCAGCAGAAGGAGACAACGTTTCAGAAAAGGCATTGTAGCAAACCAAAAAAGAAATTTTAAGCGCAGCAGAGTAACCAGCGCACATACCTGTTAGCTCAGGTGAGTTTAAAAGGCTGCTGTTGATAACAAGGGCATTTGCTAAATAGATGGTGTGTGTGCAACAATATACTGAAAGGTCAATTATATTGTGCAGCTTATCTCACCACCTGTAGTTATTTAGGTGAAAGCTCCAAAATGCTTGCCTAATATGTCTGTTTATCCAAAAGGAAGTAAAAAGGGAGAGCTAGAAAGATAGCATTGCATCACATTACATGGCAATGCAATGCACAGTTGCTGAAGTTGAACCAAAATGAGCTTGTAATCTGGCTTCTGCAACTTTGAACATGAAAAATCCAATGAGGAGAAGAAAAGCAAAGCCAAAGAGTCCATCCCAAAATCCGACAAACAAGCAAAATGAACAAAAAACATTGAATTCAATTCTTTCTGATTTTAGAAACTGCATTAAAGAAGGGGTGCACCGGTCCTGGAGATACTGCAATACCAGGTCAATGCGTGGAGTGGACAGAGCAAGCTCTTTTTCCATCTCCCTGTTCTAAAAATCCATTTAATATATGGTCCCCAGATAGGGGACGTATCAGATATTAAACTGATAAGAACAGATACTACACTTGATCTTAGCCAAAAGGCCGAGAAGCGATAACCAGAATTGGTTTCAAACTACGGAGCCACCCAAGGATCCTGAAAAGTCCATTTGTGGAGATGAGCTCCTGGACTCCCGTTAAGAAGACATGTTGTCAACCTCTAGATCCCTTACATGCCTGCACTTTTCGTCTTGCTGCTGCTGCAATCCACGCGTTTTAGATCTGCATAACTCCACCTCTTTAAACACAGCACCTTCACCCCCTGCTGTTCCCACCCGCCTCAACACCGTTGGAAGGGAGGAGAACCAATTAAGGCGGGGGGTGGGGTGGAACGAGCAGCTGTCTACCCTTAGCAGGAGGGCTCCTGATTACATACCTCTCCTGCTGCTGCTGCTGCTGGCTGTCCAGCAGCAGACTGAAGGTGGCTGCTGCTGTGCACAGGTATATAAAGGCTCAGAGCCTATTATGACACGCGCAGCCAGCGTTCCATTGCCACATTCCATCTACTGCAGGCAGGATACCTGGCTGGCTGAATGTCGCTGAGAAGCTCACAGAGACCGCCATAAGCAACAGTTTAACAGAATGCCACAGACTAATCAACCAAACTTTTTGGGTTGGGTTCTCTTTTATAGTCTGCAGGCATTAAATGAAAGAAGTCAGTGTTCCAGCAGAAGGAGACAACGTTTCAGAAAAGGCATTGTAGCAAACCAAAAAAGAAATTTTAAGCGCAGCAGAGTAACCAGCGCACATACCTGTTAGCTCAGGTGAGTTTAAAAGGCTGCTGTTGATAACAAGGGCATTTGCTAAATAGATGGTGTGTGTGCAACAATATACTGAAAGGTCAATTATATTGTGCAGCTTATCTCACCACCTGTAGTTATTTAGGTGAAAGCTCCAAAATGCTTGCCTAATATGTCTGTTTATCCAAAAGGAAGTAAAAAGGGAGAGCTAGAAAGATAGCATTGCATCACATTACATGGCAATGCAATGCACAGTTGCTGAAGTTGAACCAAAATGAGCTTGTAATCTGGCTTCTGCAACTTTGAACATGAAAAATCCAATGAGGAGAAGAAAAGCAAAGCCAAAGAGTCCATCCCAAAATCCGACAAACAAGCAAAATGAACAAAAAACATTGAATTCAATTCTTTCTGATTTTAGAAACTGCATTAAAGAAGGGGTGCACCGGTCCTGGAGATACTGCAATACCAGGTCAATGCGTGGAGTGGACAGAGCAAGCTCTTTTTCCATCTCCCTGTTCTAAAAATCCATTTAATATATGGTCCCCAGATAGGGGACGTATCAGATATTAAACTGATAAGAACAGATACTACACTTGATCTTAGCCAAAAGGCCGAGAAGCGATAACCAGAATTGGTTTCAAACTACGGAGCCACCCAAGGATCCTGAAAAGTCCATTTGTGGAGATGAGCTCCTGGACTCCCGTTAAGAAGACATGTTGTCAACCTCTAGATCCCTTACATGCCTGCACTTTTCGGCTTGCTGCTGCTGCAATCCACGCGTTTTAGATCTGCATAACTCCACCTCTTTAAACACAGCACCTTCACCCCCTGCTGTTCCCACCCGCCTCAACACCGTTGGAAGGGAGGAGAACCAATTAAGGCGGGGGGTGGGGTGGAACGAGCAGCTGTCTACCCTTAGCAGGAGGGCTCCTGATTACATACCTCTCCTGCTGCTGCTGCTGCTGGCTGTCCAGCAGCAGACTGAAGGTGGCTGCTGCTGTGCACAGGTATATAAAGGCTCAGAGCCTATTATGACACGCGCAGCCAGCGTTCCATTGCCACATTCCATCTACTGCAGGCAGGATACCTGGCTGGCTGAATGTCGCTGAGAAGCTCACAGAGACCGCCATAAGCAACAGTTTAACAGAATGCCACAGACTAATCAACCAAACTTTTTGGGTTGGGTTCTCTTTTATAGTCTGCAGGCATTAAATGAAAGAAGTCAGTGTTCCAGCAGAAGGAGACAACGTTTCAGAAAAGGCATTGTAGCAAACCAAAAAAGAAATTTTAAGCGCAGCAGAGTAACCAGCGCACATACCTGTTAGCTCAGGTGAGTTTAAAAGGCTGCTGTTGATAACAAGGGCATTTGCTAAATAGATGGTGTGTGTGCAACAATATACTGAAAGGTCAATTATATTGTGCAGCTTATCTCACCACCTGTAGTTATTTAGGTGAAAGCTCCAAAATGCTTGCCTAATATGTCTGTTTATCCAAAAGGAAGTAAAAAGGGAGAGCTAGAAAGATAGCATTGCATCACATTACATGGCAATGCAATGCACAGTTGCTGAAGTTGAACCAAAATGAGCTTGTAATCTGGCTTCTGCAACTTTGAACATGAAAAATCCAATGAGGAGAAGAAAAGCAAAGCCAAAGAGTCCATCCCAAAATCCGACAAACAAGCAAAATGAACAAAAAACATTGAATTCAATTCTTTCTGATTTTAGAAACTGCATTAAAGAAGGGGTGCACCGGTCCTGGAGATACTGCAATACCAGGTCAATGCGTGGAGTGGACAGAGCAAGCTCTTTTTCCATCTCCCTGTTCTAAAAATCCATTTAATATATGGTCCCCAGATAGGGGACGTATCAGATATTAAACTGATAAGAACAGATACTACACTTGATCTTAGCCAAAAGGCCGAGAAGCGATAACCAGAATTGGTTTCAAACTACGGAGCCACCCAAGGATCCTGAAAAGTCCATTTGTGGAGATGAGCTCCTGGACTCCCGTTAAGAAGACATGTTGTCAACCTCTAGATCCCTTACATGCCTGCACTTTTCGGCTTGCTGCTGCTGCAATCCACGCGTTTTAGATCTGCATAACTCCACCTCTTTAAACACAGCACCTTCACCCCCTGCTGTTCCCACCCGCCTCAACACCGTTGGAAGGGAGGAGAACCAATTAAGGCGGGGGGTGGGGTGGAACGAGCAGCTGTCTACCCTTAGCAGGAGGGCTCCTGATTACATACCTCTCCTGCTGCTGCTGCTGCTGGCTGTCCAGCAGCAGACTGAAGGTGGCTGCTGCTGTGCACAGGTATATAAAGGCTCAGAGCCTATTATGACACGCGCAGCCAGCGTTCCATTGCCACATTCCATCTACTGCAGGCAGGATACCTGGCTGGCTGAATGTCGCTGAGAAGCTCACAGAGACCGCCATAAGCAACAGTTTAACAGAATGCCACAGACTAATCAACCAAACTTTTTGGGTTGGGTTCTCTTTTATAGTCTGCAGGCATTAAATGAAAGAAGTCAGTGTTCCAGCAGAAGGAGACAACGTTTCAGAAAAGGCATTGTAGCAAACCAAAAAATAAATTTTAAGCGCAGCAGAGTAACCAGCGCACATACCTGTTAGCTCAGGTGAGTTTAAAAGGCTGCTGTTGATAACAAGGGCATTTGCTAAATAGATGGTGTGTGTGCAACAATATACTGAAAGGTCAATTATATTGTGCAGCTTATCTCACCACCTGTAGTTATTTAGGTGAAAGCTCCAAAATGCTTGCCTAATATGTCTGTTTATCCAAAAGGAAGTAAAAAGGGAGAGCTAGAAAGATAGCATTGCATCACATTACATGGCAATGCAATGCACAGTTGCTGAAGTTGAACCAAAATGAGCTTGTAATCTGGCTTCTGCAACTTTGAACATGAAAAATCCAATGAGGAGAAGAAAAGCAAAGCCAAAGAGTCCATCCCAAAATCCGACAAACAAGCAAAATGAACAAAAAACATTGAATTCAATTCTTTCTGATTTTAGAAACTGCATTAAAGAAGGGGTGCACCGGTCCTGGAGATACTGCAATACCAGGTCAATGCGTGGAGTGGACAGAGCAAGCTCTTTTTCCATCTCCCTGTTCTAAAAATCCATTTAATATATGGTCCCCAGATAGGGGACGTATCAGATATTAAACTGATAAGAACAGATACTACACTTGATCTTAGCCAAAAGGCCGAGAAGCGATAACCAGAATTGGTTTCAAACTACGGAGCCACCCAAGGATCCTGAAAAGTCCATTTGTGGAGATGAGCTCCTGGACTCCCGTTAAGAAGACATGTTGTCAACCTCTAGATCCCTTACATGCCTGCACTTTTCGGCTTGCTGCTGCTGCAATCCACGCGTTTTAGATCTGCATAACTCCACCTCTTTAAACACAGCACCTTCACCCCCTGCTGTTCCCACCCGCCTCAACACCGTTGGAAGGGAGGAGAACCAATTAAGGCGGGGGGTGGGGTGGAACGAGCAGCTGTCTACCCTTAGCAGGAGGGCTCCTGATTACATACCTCTCCTGCTGCTGCTGCTGCTGGCTGTCCAGCAGCAGACTGAAGGTGGCTGCTGCTGTGCACAGGTATATAAAGGCTCAGAGCCTATTATGACACGCGCAGCCAGCGTTCCATTGCCACATTCCATCTACTGCAGGCAGGATACCTGGCTGGCTGAATGTCGCTGAGAAGCTCACAGAGACCGCCATAAGCAACAGTTTAACAGAATGCCACAGACTAATCAACCAAACTTTTTGGGTTGGGTTCTCTTTTATAGTCTGCAGGCATTAAATGAAAGAAGTCAGTGTTCCAGCAGAAGGAGACAACGTTTCAGAAAAGGCATTGTAGCAAACCAAAAAATAAATTTTAAGCGCAGCAGAGTAACCAGCGCACATACCTGTTAGCTCAGGTGAGTTTAAAAGGCTGCTGTTGATAACAAGGGCATTTGCTAAATAGATGGTGTGTGTGCAACAATATACTGAAAGGTCAATTATATTGTGCAGCTTATCTCACCACCTGTAGTTATTTAGGTGAAAGCTCCAAAATGCTTGCCTAATATGTCTGTTTATCCAAAAGGAAGTAAAAAGGGAGAGCTAGAAAGATAGCATTGCATCACATTACATGGCAATGCAATGCACAGTTGCTGAAGTTGAACCAAAATGAGCTTGTAATCTGGCTTCTGCAACTTTGAACATGAAAAATCCAATGAGGAGAAGAAAAGCAAAGCCAAAGAGTCCATCCCAAAATCCGACAAACAAGCAAAATGAACAAAAAACATTGAATTCAATTCTTTCTGATTTTAGAAACTGCATTAAAGAAGGGGTGCACCGGTCCTGGAGATACTGCAATACCAGGTCAATGCGTGGAGTGGACAGAGCAAGCTCTTTTTCCATCTCCCTGTTCTAAAAATCCATTTAATATATGGTCCCCAGATAGGGGACGTATCAGATATTAAACTGATAAGAACAGATACTACACTTGATCTTAGCCAAAAGGCCGAGAAGCGATAACCAGAATTGGTTTCAAACTACGGAGCCACCCAAGGATCCTGAAAAGTCCATTTGTGGAGATGAGCTCCTGGACTCCCGTTAAGAAGACATGTTGTCAACCTCTAGATCCCTTACATGCCTGCACTTTTCGGCTTGCTGCTGCTGCAATCCACGCGTTTTAGATCTGCATAACTCCACCTCTTTAAACACAGCACCTTCACCCCCTGCTGTTCCCACCCGCCTCAACACCGTTGGAAGGGAGGAGAACCAATTAAGGCGGGGGGTGGGGTGGAACGAGCAGCTGTCTACCCTTAGCAGGAGGGCTCCTGATTACATACCTCTCCTGCTGCTGCTGCTGCTGGCTGTCCAGCAGCAGACTGAAGGTGGCTGCTGCTGTGCACAGGTATATAAAGGCTCAGAGCCTATTATGACACGCGCAGCCAGCGTTCCATTGCCACATTCCATCTACTGCAGGCAGGATACCTGGCTGGCTGAATGTCGCTGAGAAGCTCACAGAGACCGCCATAAGCAACAGTTTAACAGAATGCCACAGACTAATCAACCAAACTTTTTGGGTTGGGTTCTCTTTTATAGTCTGCAGGCATTAAATGAAAGAAGTCAGTGTTCCAGCAGAAGGAGACAACGTTTCAGAAAAGGCATTGTAGCAAACCAAAAAAGAAATTTTAAGCGCAGCAGAGTAACCAGCGCACATACCTGTTAGCTCAGGTGAGTTTAAAAGGCTGCTGTTGATAACAAGGGCATTTGCTAAATAGATGGTGTGTGTGCAACAATATACTGAAAGGTCAATTATATTGTGCAGCTTATCTCACCACCTGTAGTTATTTAGGTGAAAGCTCCAAAATGCTTGCCTAATATGTCTGTTTATCCAAAAGGAAGTAAAAAGGGAGAGCTAGAAAGATAGCATTGCATCACATTACATGGCAATGCAATGCACAGTTGCTGAAGTTGAACCAAAATGAGCTTGTAATCTGGCTTCTGCAACTTTGAACATGAAAAATCCAATGAGGAGAAGAAAAGCAAAGCCAAAGAGTCCATCCCAAAATCCGACAAACAAGCAAAATGAACAAAAAACATTGAATTCAATTCTTTCTGATTTTAGAAACTGCATTAAAGAAGGGGTGCACCGGTCCTGGAGATACTGCAATACCAGGTCAATGCGTGGAGTGGACAGAGCAAGCTCTTTTTCCATCTCCCTGTTCTAAAAATCCATTTAATATATGGTCCCCAGATAGGGGACGTATCAGATATTAAACTGATAAGAACAGATACTACACTTGATCTTAGCCAAAAGGCCGAGAAGCGATAACCAGAATTGGTTTCAAACTACGGAGCCACCCAAGGATCCTGAAAAGTCCATTTGTGGAGATGAGCTCCTGGACTCCCGTTAAGAAGACATGTTGTCAACCTCTAGATCCCTTACATGCCTGCACTTTTCGGCTTGCTGCTGCTGCAATCCACGCGTTTTAGATCTGCATAACTCCACCTCTTTAAACACAGCACCTTCACCCCCTGCTGTTCCCACCCGCCTCAACACCGTTGGAAGGGAGGAGAACCAATTAAGGCGGGGGGTGGGGTGGAACGAGCAGCTGTCTACCCTTAGCAGGAGGGCTCCTGATTACATACCTCTCCTGCTGCTGCTGCTGCTGGCTGTCCAGCAGCAGACTGAAGGTGGCTGCTGCTGTGCACAGGTATATAAAGGCTCAGAGCCTATTATGACACGCGCAGCCAGCGTTCCATTGCCACATTCCATCTACTGCAGGCAGGATACCTGGCTGGCTGAATGTCGCTGAGAAGCTCACAGAGACCGCCATAAGCAACAGTTTAACAGAATGCCACAGACTAATCAACCAAACTTTTTGGGTTGGGTTCTCTTTTATAGTCTGCAGGCATTAAATGAAAGAAGTCAGTGTTCCAGCAGAAGGAGACAACGTTTCAGAAAAGGCATTGTAGCAAACCAAAAAATAAATTTTAAGCGCAGCAGAGTAACCAGCGCACATACCTGTTAGCTCAGGTGAGTTTAAAAGGCTGCTGTTGATAACAAGGGCATTTGCTAAATAGATGGTGTGTGTGCAACAATATACTGAAAGGTCAATTATATTGTGCAGCTTATCTCACCACCTGTAGTTATTTAGGTGAAAGCTCCAAAATGCTTGCCTAATATGTCTGTTTATCCAAAAGGAAGTAAAAAGGGAGAGCTAGAAAGATAGCATTGCATCACATTACATGGCAATGCAATGCACAGTTGCTGAAGTTGAACCAAAATGAGCTTGTAATCTGGCTTCTGCAACTTTGAACATGAAAAATCCAATGAGGAGAAGAAAAGCAAAGCCAAAGAGTCCATCCCAAAATCCGACAAACAAGCAAAATGAACAAAAAACATTGAATTCAATTCTTTCTGATTTTAGAAACTGCATTAAAGAAGGGGTGCACCGGTCCTGGAGATACTGCAATACCAGGTCAATGCGTGGAGTGGACAGAGCAAGCTCTTTTTCCATCTCCCTGTTCTAAAAATCCATTTAATATATGGTCCCCAGATAGGGGACGTATCAGATATTAAACTGATAAGAACAGATACTACACTTGATCTTAGCCAAAAGGCCGAGAAGCGATAACCAGAATTGGTTTCAAACTACGGAGCCACCCAAGGATCCTGAAAAGTCCATTTGTGGAGATGAGCTCCTGGACTCCCGTTAAGAAGACATGTTGTCAACCTCTAGATCCCTTACATGCCTGCACTTTTCGGCTTGCTGCTGCTGCAATCCACGCGTTTTAGATCTGCATAACTCCACCTCTTTAAACACAGCACCTTCACCCCCTGCTGTTCCCACCCGCCTCAACACCGTTGGAAGGGAGGAGAACCAATTAAGGCGGGGGGTGGGGTGGAACGAGCAGCTGTCTACCCTTAGCAGGAGGGCTCCTGATTACATACCTCTCCTGCTGCTGCTGCTGCTGGCTGTCCAGCAGCAGACTGAAGGTGGCTGCTGCTGTGCACAGGTATATAAAGGCTCAGAGCCTATTATGACACGCGCAGCCAGCGTTCCATTGCCACATTCCATCTACTGCAGGCAGGATACCTGGCTGGCTGAATGTCGCTGAGAAGCTCACAGAGACCGCCATAAGCAACAGTTTAACAGAATGCCACAGACTAATCAACCAAACTTTTTGGGTTGGGTTCTCTTTTATAGTCTGCAGGCATTAAATGAAAGAAGTCAGTGTTCCAGCAGAAGGAGACAACGTTTCAGAAAAGGCATTGTAGCAAACCAAAAAAGAAATTTTAAGCGCAGCAGAGTAACCAGCGCACATACCTGTTAGCTCAGGTGAGTTTAAAAGGCTGCTGTTGATAACAAGGGCATTTGCTAAATAGATGGTGTGTGTGCAACAATATACTGAAAGGTCAATTATATTGTGCAGCTTATCTCACCACCTGTAGTTATTTAGGTGAAAGCTCCAAAATGCTTGCCTAATATGTCTGTTTATCCAAAAGGAAGTAAAAAGGGAGAGCTAGAAAGATAGCATTGCATCACATTACATGGCAATGCAATGCACAGTTGCTGAAGTTGAACCAAAATGAGCTTGTAATCTGGCTTCTGCAACTTTGAACATGAAAAATCCAATGAGGAGAAGAAAAGCAAAGCCAAAGAGTCCATCCCAAAATCCGACAAACAAGCAAAATGAACAAAAAACATTGAATTCAATTCTTTCTGATTTTAGAAACTGCATTAAAGAAGGGGTGCACCGGTCCTGGAGATACTGCAATACCAGGTCAATGCGTGGAGTGGACAGAGCAAGCTCTTTTTCCATCTCCCTGTTCTAAAAATCCATTTAATATATGGTCCCCAGATAGGGAACGTATCAGATATTAAACTGATAAGAACAGATACTACACTTGATCTTAGCCAAAAGGCCGAGAAGCGATAACCAGAATTGGTTTCAAACTACGGAGCCACCCAAGGATCCTGAAAAGTCCATTTGTGGAGATGAGCTCCTGGATTCCCGTTAAGAAGACATGTTGTCAACCTCTAGATCCCTTACATGCCTGCACTTTTCGGCTTGCTGCTGCTGCAATCCACGCGTTTTAGATCTGCATAACTCCACCTCTTTAAACACAGCACCTTCACCCCCTGCTGTTTCCACCCGCCTCAACACCGTTGGAAGGGAGGAGAACCAATTAAGGCGGGGGGTGGGGTGGAACGAGCAGCTGTCTACCCTTAGCAGGAGGGCTCCTGATTACATACCTCTCCTGCTGCTGCTGCTGCTGGCTGTCCAGCAGCAGACTGAAGGTGGCTGCTGCTGTGCACAGGTATATAAAGGCTCAGAGCCTATTATGACACGCGCAGCCAGCGTTCCATTGCCACATTCCATCTACTGCAGGCAGGATACCTGGCTGGCTGAATGTCGCTGAGAAGCTCACAGAGACCGCCATAAGCAACAGTTTAACAGAATGCCACAGACTAATCAACCAAACTTTTTGGGTTGGGTTCTCTTTTATAGTCTGCAGGCATTAAATGAAAGAAGTCAGTGTTCCAGCAGAAGGAGACAACGTTTCAGAAAAGGCATTGTAGCAAACCAAAAAATAAATTTTAAGCGCAGCAGAGTAACCAGCGCACATACCTGTTAGCTCAGGTGAGTTTAAAAGGCTGCTGTTGATAACAAGGGCATTTGCTAAATAGATGGTGTGTGTGCAACAATATACTGAAAGGTCAATTATATTGTGCAGCTTATCTCACCACCTGTAGTTATTTAGGTGAAAGCTCCAAAATGCTTGCCTAATATGTCTGTTTATCCAAAAGGAAGTAAAAAGGGAGAGCTAGAAAGATAGCATTGCATCACATTACATGGCAATGCAATGCACAGTTGCTGAAGTTGAACCAAAATGAGCTTGTAATCTGGCTTCTGCAACTTTGAACATGAAAAATCCAATGAGGAGAAGAAAAGCAAAGCCAAAGAGTCCATCCCAAAATCCGACAAACAAGCAAAATGAACAAAAAACATTGAATTCAATTCTTTCTGATTTTAGAAACTGCATTAAAGAAGGGGTGCACCGGTCCTGGAGATACTGCAATACCAGGTCAATGCGTGGAGTGGACAGAGCAAGCTCTTTTTCCATCTCCCTGTTCTAAAAATCCATTTAATATATGGTCCCCAGATAGGGGACGTATCAGATATTAAACTGATAAGAACAGATACTACACTTGATCTTAGCCAAAAGGCCGAGAAGCGATAACCAGAATTGGTTTCAAACTACGGAGCCACCCAAGGATCCTGAAAAGTCCATTTGTGGAGATGAGCTCCTGGACTCCCGTTAAGAAGACATGTTGTCAACCTCTAGATCCCTTACATGCCTGCACTTTTCGGCTTGCTGCTGCTGCAATCCACGCGTTTTAGATCTGCATAACTCCACCTCTTTAAACACAGCACCTTCACCCCCTGCTGTTCCCACCCGCCTCAACACCGTTGGAAGGGAGGAGAACCAATTAAGGCGGGGGGTGGGGTGGAACGAGCAGCTGTCTACCCTTAGCAGGAGGGCTCCTGATTACATACCTCTCCTGCTGCTGCTGCTGCTGGCTGTCCAGCAGCAGACTGAAGGTGGCTGCTGCTGTGCACAGGTATATAAAGGCTCAGAGCCTATTATGACACGCGCAGCCAGCGTTCCATTGCCACATTCCATCTACTGCAGGCAGGATACCTGGCTGGCTGAATGTCGCTGAGAAGCTCACAGAGACCGCCATAAGCAACAGTTTAACAGAATGCCACAGACTAATCAACCAAACTTTTTGGGTTGGGTTCTCTTTTATAGTCTGCAGGCATTAAATGAAAGAAGTCAGTGTTCCAGCAGAAGGAGACAACGTTTCAGAAAAGGCATTGTAGCAAACCAAAAAAGAAATTTTAAGCGCAGCAGAGTAACCAGCGCACATACCTGTTAGCTCAGGTGAGTTTAAAAGGCTGCTGTTGATAACAAGGGCATTTGCTAAAGAGATGGTGTGTGTGCAACAATATACTGAAAGGTCAATTATATTGTGCAGCTTATCTCACCACCTGTAGTTATTTAGGTGAAAGCTCCAAAATGCTTGCCTAATATGTCTGTTTATCCAAAAGGAAGTAAAAAGGGAGAGCTAGAAAGATAGCATTGCATCACATTACATGGCAATGCAATGCACAGTTGCTGAAGTTGAACCAAAATGAGCTTGTAATCTGGCTTCTGCAACTTTGAACATGAAAAATCCAATGAGGAGAAGAAAAGCAAAGCCAAAGAGTCCATCCCAAAATCCGACAAACAAGCAAAATGAACAAAAAACATTGAATTCAATTCTTTCTGATTTTAGAAACTGCATTAAAGAAGGGGTGCACCGGTCCTGGAGATACTGCAATACCAGGTCAATGCGTGGAGTGGACAGAGCAAGCTCTTTTTCCATCTCCCTGTTCTAAAAATCCATTTAATATATGGTCCCCAGATAGGGGACGTATCAGATATTAAACTGATAAGAACAGATACTACACTTGATCTTAGCCAAAAGGCCGAGAAGCGATAACCAGAATTGGTTTCAAACTACGGAGCCACCCAAGGATCCTGAAAAGTCCATTTGTGGAGATGAGCTCCTGGACTCCCGTTAAGAAGACATGTTGTCAACCTCTAGATCCCTTACATGCCTGCACTTTTCGGCTTGCTGCTGCTGCAATCCACGCGTTTTAGATCTGCATAACTCCACCTCTTTAAACACAGCACCTTCACCCCCTGCTGTTCCCACCCGCCTCAACACCGTTGGAAGGGAGGAGAACCAATTAAGGCGGGGGGTGGGGTGGAACGAGCAGCTGTCTACCCTTAGCAGGAGGGCTCCTGATTACATACCTCTCCTGCTGCTGCTGCTGCTGGCTGTCCAGCAGCAGACTGAAGGTGGCTGCTGCTGTGCACAGGTATATAAAGGCTCAGAGCCTATTATGACACGCGCAGCCAGCGTTCCATTGCCACATTCCATCTACTGCAGGCAGGATACCTGGCTGGCTGAATGTCGCTGAGAAGCTCACAGAGACCGCCATAAGCAACAGTTTAACAGAATGCCACAGACTAATCAACCAAACTTTTTGGGTTGGGTTCTCTTTTATAGTCTGCAGGCATTAAATGAAAGAAGTCAGTGTTCCAGCAGAAGGAGACAACGTTTCAGAAAAGGCATTGTAGCAAACCAAAAAAGAAATTTTAAGCGCAGCAGAGTAACCAGCGCACATACCTGTTAGCTCAGGTGAGTTTAAAAGGCTGCTGTTGATAACAAGGGCATTTGCTAAATAGATGGTGTGTGTGCAACAATATACTGAAAGGTCAATTATATTGTGCAGCTTATCTCACCACCTGTAGTTATTTAGGTGAAAGCTCCAAAATGCTTGCCTAATATGTCTGTTTATCCAAAAGGAAGTAAAAAGGGAGAGCTAGAAAGATAGCATTGCATCACATTACATGGCAATGCAATGCACAGTTGCTGAAGTTGAACCAAAATGAGCTTGTAATCTGGCTTCTGCAACTTTGAACATGAAAAATCCAATGAGGAGAAGAAAAGCAAAGCCAAAGAGTCCATCCCAAAATCCGACAAACAAGCAAAATGAACAAAAAACATTGAATTCAATTCTTTCTGATTTTAGAAACTGCATTAAAGAAGGGGTGCACCGGTCCTGGAGATACTGCAATACCAGGTCAATGCGTGGAGTGGACAGAGCAAGCTCTTTTTCCATCTCCCTGTTCTAAAAATCCATTTAATATATGGTCCCCAGATAGGGGACGTATCAGATATTAAACTGATAAGAACAGATACTACACTTGATCTTAGCCAAAAGGCCGAGAAGCGATAACCAGAATTGGTTTCAAACTACGGAGCCACCCAAGGATCTTGAAAAGTCCATTTGTGGAGATCAGCTCCTGGACTCCCGTTAAGAAGACATGTTGTCAACCTCTAGATCCCTTACATGCCTGCACTTTTCGGCTTGCTGCTGCTGCAATCCACGCGTTTTAGATCTGCATAACTCCACCTCTTTAAACACAGCACCTTCACCCCCTGCTGTTCCCACCCGCCTCAACACCGTTGGAAGGGAGGAGAACCAATTAAGGCGGGGGGTGGGGTGGAACGAGCAGCTGTCTACCCTTAGCAGGAGGGCTCCTGATTACATACCTCTCCTGCTGCTGCTGCTGCTGGCTGTCCAGCAGCAGACTGAAGGTGGCTGCTGCTGTGCACAGGTATATAAAGGCTCAGAGCCTATTATGACACGCGCAGCCAGCGTTCCATTGCCACATTCCATCTACTGCAGGCAGGATACCTGGCTGGCTGAATGTCGCTGAGAAGCTCACAGAGACCGCCATAAGCAACAGTTTAACAGAATGCCACAGACTAATCAACCAAACTTTTTGGGTTGGGTTCTCTTTTATAGTCTGCAGGCATTAAATGAAAGAAGTCAGTGTTCCAGCAGAAGGAGACAACGTTTCAGAAAAGGCATTGTAGCAAACCAAAAAAGAAATTTTAAGCGCAGCAGAGTAACCAGCGCACATACCTGTTAGCTCAGGTGAGTTTAAAAGGCTGCTGTTGATAACAAGGGCATTTGCTAAATAGATGGTGTGTGTGCAACAATATACTGAAAGGTCAATTATATTGTGCAGCTTATCTCACCACCTGTAGTTATTTAGGTGAAAGCTCCAAAATGCTTGCCTAATATGTCTGTTTATCCAAAAGGAAGTAAAAAGGGAGAGCTAGAAAGATAGCATTGCATCACATTACATGGCAATGCAATGCACAGTTGCTGAAGTTGAACCAAAATGAGCTTGTAATCTGGCTTCTGCAACTTTGAACATGAAAAATCCAATGAGGAGAAGAAAAGCAAAGCCAAAGAGTCCATCCCAAAATCCGACAAACAAGCAAAATGAACAAAAAACATTGAATTCAATTCTTTCTGATTTTAGAAACTGCATTAAAGAAGGGGTGCACCGGTCCTGGAGATACTGCAATACCAGGTCAATGCGTGGAGTGGACAGAGCAAGCTCTTTTTCCATCTCCCTGTTCTAAAAATCCATTTAATATATGGTCCCCAGATAGGGGACGTATCAGATATTAAACTGATAAGAACAGATTTTTTTGATTGAATATATCTTTTATTAGCACAAAAAATAAGTTAACAGACAGTGTACAGTGCCGCAGCCCAGTACACACAGAATTCTACATCATATTTACATAGCATGAGGATACGACGCACTAACTAGACACATCACACCCCTATGCTACACAAAACACTCAATCTGAAAGAAAAAGCATGTCAATTAATACAGTACGACGAACCGTGATAAGGGATGGGGATTGGGAAAAAGGGGATGGGGAGGGGAAAATCACAGGCCCGAAGCTTTATTGAAAGACAAGACACATAAGGGGAGAGGGGGAGGAGGGGTTTAGTCCTCGTCCTCGTCCTCCGGACCGTCCATGATGGAATAGTCTCTGAGCAGGCTGTGGATCAGCCTGCGGCAGTCCTGGATGGACATCCTCTCCCTCCTCAAGATGAGCCGGTTCCTGGCGACCCAAACGGCATCCTTGAAGCAGTTCATAAGGCGCCAAGCCTCCTGGATGGCTCCGACGGTATGAACCCCAGGGAAGAGTCCGTAAAGCACAGAATGGTGCGATAGGCTCGCCCTGGGGACAGAGTTCCTCAGGTCGTCCTCAAGTGCAGTCAATAGGCGCTGTGCAAATCCGCAGTCCCAAAAAGTGTGCAAAGATGTTTCCTCCACGAAGGGGCACCTTGGGCAGTACCGGGTCTTGCACAGGTTCCGGGCATGCATGAATGACCGGACGGGCAGTCCGCCCTGAATCGCCATCCACGACAAGTCCTTGTGCCCGTTGGTCAGCCTGTCAGACGACACATTTGTCCACACAGTCTCCAGCGTGTCCTGGTGAAGTCCTGTGATGTTCTCCACGTCATCCTTGGCTCTGATTAGCTTGTGGATAGTTTTGGGCTTCCACAAGTCGGGCTTGAGTCCCTCCAGTTGATGCTCCCCCACAAATCGAACGACGTCTCCGTAGAACCATGGCGTCGTCCAGTTGTAGGGGAAGGAGCTGTCCCACTTGTCCCAGCCGAGTCGCCTCCAAAGAGGAAGCAGGAAGAAGCGAGACATGGACCTGCCCGCAGAGCCATTCTTGACTTGCAAAGTCTGGCGGACACAATCACACACAAAAGAGGATCGCAGGAGGGTGGGGATATCTGGAACGCCCTTCCCACCCTTGCGAGGCTCCTTGTACATGACGGCCCGCCTGACTCTGTCCATCTTGGATCCCCAGACAAAGTGAAACACTGTCCTGGTAATGGCCCTGCACACAGTGACGTGTGGGGGCCAGGCCTGCGCCGTGTACTGCAAGACGGGCAGGACCTCATTACGCAGGACGAGTGCCTTACCCTCACAAGTGAGGTGTCTGAGGCTCCAGAGTCCGATCCGTTGCTTCACCTTGGCCAAGCGTTCTTGCCAGGACTTGAGGGCCGCTCCTTCCTTCCCGAACCAGACTCCCAGCACCTTGAGGAAATCCGGTTGAATGTTGAAGGGGAAGGGGGCGGAGGAGGCCGGCTGCCAATCCCCGAAGAGCATGGCTTCCGACTTCCTGCAGTTGACTTTGGCCCCTGAAGCCCGGCCGAACCTCTCACACGTCTGGACGAGGGCGTCGACTGAACCACGATCAGCGCAGAAGACGGTGACGTCGTCCATGTAGAGCGAGCACTTGACCTCGTGTCGTCCCGGACCCGGTGCGGTGATCCCTCTGATCTCTCCATTCTGCCGGATAGCCTCTGCGAAGAGTTCTATAACACAAGCAAAAAGAAGAGGTGATAGAGGGCAGCCTTGTCTGACCCCAGAGAGGACAGGGAAGGGGTCAGTCTTCCAGCCGTTCACCAACACCGAGCTGTGGATATCAAAATACATCAGACGGACATACGAACAAAACATGTTACCCAAACCTAACCGGTGCAGAGCTCGGCCCATGAACTCGTGGGAAACCCGGTCGAAGGCCTTCTCCTGATCCAAGGAGACCAGGGCCGCGTGTGCGCGGCGGACCTTGATGTACTCGACCGTGTCCCGCACGAGAGCGAGGCTGTCTGCGATGCGACGTCCAGGGATGCCGCAGGTCTGGTCCGGGTGGATGATCCGTCCGATCACCGTCTTAAGTCGTGTCGCCATCGTCTTGGCCAGGATCTTGTAGTCCACGTTGAGCAGAGTGATGGGACGCCAATTCCTCAGGTCGCACCTCTCTCCCTTCCGCTTGTACAGGATCGTGACCATTCCTTCCCTCAAAGATGGAGGCATTCTACCCTCCACCACCATCTCCTCGTACAGGTCCAACAGGTCCGGACAGATGAGGTCTCCCAGCGCTACATAGAGCTCCGCTGGAAGACCATCACTGCCCGGGGTCCTGCCGGTCCTAAAGGATTTAGCGGCAGAGAGCAATTCGCCCACCATCAGAGGTTTGTCCAAGGCTGCCGTGCCTGCAGGATCAAGATGGTTAGTGATACCTGACAGGAACTTATCAGCAGCGTCGGGGTCGGTAGTCTTGTGGGAGTAGAGTTCGCTGTAGAAGTCGCTCACGACCCTCATCACGTCCTCCTTCCCACGTCGCATGTTTCCGCTCTCGTCTCGCAGCTCGTTCAGGGGCGTGTGACCGGCATGAAGTTTCCTGAAAAAGAATGAGTTACATTTCTCACCCTTCTCCAGATTCTCCACTTTGGAACGGAAGATGATTCGCTTGGACTCCTCCTCAAAGTGCCTTTTCAGGCTCTTCTTGGTCTCCTCCAGCTCCTCCCTCACGTCCCAGCCGCAGTGAAGAAGGTCCTGCAGCGACCGCAGCTCGCGCTGCAGCCCTCTGAAGTCCCTCCTCTTCTCACACTCCTGTTGTCGACCCTTGGCCTGAAAGAAACAGCGAAACTCAAGTTTAACATATTCCCACCAATCAGAGACTGTTTGGAAGCTACCCTTGTAGGACTGCCACATTGCGTAGGCTGCTCTCAGCTCCTCCACGACTTCATCCTGAGCCAGCAGAGCACAATTCAGCTTCCAGGAGCCGGGGCCGGACGGAAAACCGTCGCCGAGGACACCTTGTAAGTGAATGGCTCTGTGGTCGGAGAAGCAGGAGACCATCGAGTGCCTACTCTGCCTGACTGCCCGAGAGGTGAACACAAAGTCAATCCTGGAGCGGAGTGAGCCATCGGGTCGGCTCCACGAATAGTTCGTGGAGCCTCTCCCCATGGAGCCCACCACGTCCTGAAGAGAGGCCTCGGTTACCATCTCGATGAGCAGCTTGGACGTGATGTCCAACTTGGCAGATGTGCCAGAACTACGACCGTCCTCCTCGATGGGGCAGTTGAAATCCCCGGCCATCACTAAGGTCCTGGTGGTGGCAAGCTGAAGCCGCAGGGTCTGGAAAAGCTCCAAACGCTCATTCTTCAGTGGGGACGCATACACGTTGATGAACCTGACAGGTTCTCCCGCCCAGTTGCCATCTACAACAAGAGCCCTGCCGCAGATGAGCTCCTGGACGGACTCAAGCGTGAATGCGCCCCCCCTGATCAGAATTGCGACCCCCGCAGACTTGCAGTCACCCCCACCGGACCAGTAGGATGGACCGTGGGACCACTCCCTGGCCAGATGTTTGAAGGACCTAGAGGAGGGAAGGGAACATTCCTGCAACATATAAACATCACACAACTGGGAAGTAAGGAAGGCATAAATAGTCTGACGTCTGAACTTGTCCTTGATGCTCCTGACATTAATGGAAAATAAGTTAATATTAGCCATCATGTAGGGAAAAAAGAAAAAGTTAGCGCAGGCAATACACCTTAGTTACCACTCCGGTCGGGTGGTCCCTCGTCGGTGTTGACTGCTGGTGACGGGATCACCAGCAGGCCCTCTTCCTCCATCTGGTCAAGCAGCGCGGCCTCAATCTCGGCGACCACCAGTTCCTCCTCTTCTGGCTCGGCCACCAGGGTCTCAACCATGTGCTCCATCTCTTCTGGCTCAGGGAGGGTATCCTCCTTTTCGCCTACGAAATCCAGAATCTTCTTTTTGGAGGATTCAGTAGCAGGGCTGTCCTCCACCTTCCTCTTTCCCCGGGTTGGAACTGGGGAGACAAGAAGGGGAAAATCCTCCTCGGAATAGATAGCGGCGGGTGGAGGAAAGGTTAATTCCACCGCTACCATGGTCTGGGGAGGGAGAGTGGCTGCCGGGGCAGGGGAAAGGACACCTGCTGAGGAGTAGGGGAAGGAGGAAGAGGAAGTGGAATCCTCAGCAGGGGTGGCCGGGGTGGGGGGGGATTGGACGGGGGTGGCAGGGGGAGGGATCGAGAGAGGGGTGACAGAACTCTTACCCTCCTTTGACTTTTTCTTCTGCTTCGGAGCTGCTGGGACCGTCGCTGGGGCTTTGGCCACCGACTCCTTGACCGCTTTGGCCTTGGTCGTCTCGGCCTTGGCCGCTGGGGCCTTGGTCGTCGCGTCCTTGACCTTCACAGGCCTGGTCGTCGGGGCCTTGTCCTCCGTAGCTGGGGTCGTCGCAACCACCGATGCCCAGGATCTCTCACGCCTGGGGCAATCCTTGTACAGATGAGCCGCCAGCCCACACAGGTTGCAGGACGTCTTCTTCGGGCAGTCCTTCGAGCTGTGTCCCGTCACTCGACAAATCCTGCAGGCATCCTCCTTGCAGTCCTTCATCTCGTGGCCGTTCTTGCCGCATCTCCTGCAGTTCCGCGGCATGTCCGGGTAATAGATGAGGCCGTAGGAGTTGCCCAGGGAGAATGTCGGGGGCAGGTGCCGAAGTCCGTCTGAGTACGCCAGGTCCCTGTGAAGTCTAACGGTCACCGACCACTTACCTGTCCAGAAGCCGAGTCCATTCAGGATGTGAGAGGGTTCCTTCACAACCAAACAGAAGCGTCTCAGGAAGGTACAGATGTCTTGGCCTGGGGTGTGCGGGTTGCGCATGGAGACCGTGATCCTCCTTTCATCCCTCTGGATAGGGCAGCTACCTGTAAAGGCAGAGAAAGAATTATCCGGTCCTTTTGCGCTTACCATTTCCCAGAACCTCCTGCAGGTGTTCACAGTGGCGAAGGTGACGAAGAAGATCCCCGTCAAGAAGGTCTGGATGCTGAGGGTGTCCGACCTGGAGAAGCCTCGATCCAGCAGCATCTTCTGGCAGAACACGTCCGAGGACATGTCCGGCACCCTCCCATCCACTTCCTTCAGCTTCAGGGCCACCGTCTGCCGCATCCATGGCTCCAGGGCTGGAGCTTCGTGGCGGGGCTTCTGGGGTCCCTTCTGCTGGCCAGTCGTGGAGGCAGAGTCCTTGGGGTCAGAATCGGCTCCTGGCTGGGCCCTCCTGGCTGTCCCCAGCTCCAGGCTCTTCTTTTCGGCCTTCCTCGCAGCGCTTGCCATGGCTTTCCTCCTGCAGTTACTTCTTGGAGCTGGATCTGGAACTCTTCCCGGAATGGGTGGAGCTATGCAGATTCTTCTCCCGTCGTGTTCTGGACAAATTCCCCGAAAGGTCTTTGTCTCGATGATTTTCTTCCTCGAAGATTCCACAGGACAGCCCGATTCTTCTCCGAGTCTTCGTCTTCTTCTGGATTCTTTGGAGCTTCTTCCTCCCACCGATATCCGCCTTCGTTCTCTGATGTCAGCTGGGCTCCGAAGCTCTTCTCCTTCCGAGTTCGATCGCTCTCGTCAAGTGTAGATCGTAGCTCTTGTGTTCTTAAAAGAACAGATACTACACTTGATCTTAGCCAAAAGGCCGAGAAGCGATAACCAGAATTGGTTTCAAACTACGGAGCCACCCAAGGATCCTGAAAAGTCCATTTGTGGAGATGAGCTCCTGGACTCCCGTTAAGAAGACATGTTGTCAACCTCTAGATCCCTTACATGCCTGCACTTTTCGGCTTGCTGCTGCTGCAATCCACGCGTTTTAGATCTGCATAACTCCACCTCTTTAAACACAGCACCTTCACCCCCTGCTGTTCCCACCCGCCTCAACACCGTTGGAAGGGAGGAGAACCAATTAAGGCGGGGGGTGGGGTGGAACGAGCAGCTGTCTACCCTTAGCAGGAGGGCTCCTGATTACATACCTCTCCTGCTGCTGCTGCTGCTGGCTGTCCAGCAGCAGACTGAAGGTGGCTGCTGCTGTGCACAGGTATATAAAGGCTCAGAGCCTATTATGACACGCGCAGCCAGCGTTCCATTGCCACATTCCATCTACTGCAGGCAGGATACCTGGCTGGCTGAATGTCGCTGAGAAGCTCACAGAGACCGCCATAAGCAACAGTTTAACAGAATGCCACAGACTAATCAACCAAACTTTTTGGGTTGGGTTCTCTTTTATAGTCTGCAGGCATTAAATGAAAGAAGTCAGTGTTCCAGCAGAAGGAGACAACGTTTCAGAAAAGGCATTGTAGCAAACCAAAAAAGAAATTTTAAGCGCAGCAGAGTAACCAGCGCACATACCTGTTAGCTCAGGTGAGTTTAAAAGGCTGCTGTTGATAACAAGGGCATTTGCTAAATAGATGGTGTGTGTGCAACAATATACTGAAAGGTCAATTATATTGTGCAGCTTATCTCACCACCTGTAGTTATTTAGGTGAAAGCTCCAAAATGCTTGCCTAATATGTCTGTTTATCCAAAAGGAAGTAAAAAGGGAGAGCTAGAAAGATAGCATTGCATCACATTACATGGCAATGCAATGCACAGTTGCTGAAGTTGAACCAAAATGAGCTTGTAATCTGGCTTCTGCAACTTTGAACATGAAAAATCCAATGAGGAGAAGAAAAGCAAAGCCAAAGAGTCCATCCCAAAATCCGACAAACAAGCAAAATGAACAAAAAACATTGAATTCAATTCTTTCTGATTTTAGAAACTGCATTAAAGAAGGGGTGCACCGGTCCTGGAGATACTGCAATACCAGGTCAATGCGTGGAGTGGACAGAGCAAGCTCTTTTTCCATCTCCCTGTTCTAAAAATCCATTTAATATATGGTCCCCAGATAGGGGACGTATCAGATATTAAACTGATAAGAACAGATTTTTTTTTTTGATTGAAGCTGCATCCAAGGCACTGAAAAATGTGACCGAAGTCACACCAAAACAGCGCACGAGGCGAGGATTCATGTGGACCCTTCCCGGAGTAGAGGGTCCCCAATAAACCATCCCCATCCCTCCGAGCCAGAAGGCCACAGCGAGGGTCAGGGATCTCCGATGCTCTCCCTAGCCGAAGCCGGAGAAGAGCCGTTTTCGTGCTCCCAGCTTCCATCTAGGCTGCCACCCTAGTGGAGCTGGAGCCTGTGTTGGTTTCTCAGCCCAAAGCTGACCGGACCTCCGACCGGGTTTATAAAAATTCCCCTTCCTAGCCCGGAGGCCAGGAATAGGGGGGGTTGCTCAGAAAGTATGATTGGCAAAGGTGCGGCGTGCTACGAAGCCAAGTCTTTCTGGGGTTCCCAGTCCCAGTAAGCTTGGACTCCCACCAGGGCGCCTACTCCTGGGGCACATTGCTCCAAAGCCCTCACACTTACCCAGCCTAGTGACTTCGATCCTGGAGGGCCATGTTTTCCATCAGATAACTCTATGAGCCACCTGGCGTACTAACAAGTGCACCAAACCAGTGTGTAATATGCATCAATTTACTAGGGCAGCCCAAGGACAAAACTGCCTTTTCAAAAGATACTACACTTGATCTTAGCCAAAAGGCCGAGAAGCGATAACCAGAATTGGTTTCAAACTACGGAGCCACCCAAGGATCCTGAAAAGTCCATTTGTGGAGATGAGCTCCTGGACTCCCGTTAAGAAGACATGTTGTCAACCTCTAGATCCCTTACATGCCTGCACTTTTCGGCTTGCTGCTGCTGCAATCCACACGTTTTAGATCTGCATAACTCCACCTCTTTAAACACAGCACCTTCACCCCCTGCTGTTCCCACCCGCCTCAACACCGTTGGAAGGGAGGAGAACCAATTAAGGCGGGGGGTGGGGTGGAACGAGCAGCTGTCTACCCTTAGCAGGAGGGCTCCTGATTACATACCTCTCCTGCTGCTGCTGCTGCTGGCTGTCCAGCAGCAGACTGAAGGTGGCTGCTGCTGTGCACAGGTATATAAAGGCTCAGAGCCTATTATGACACGCGCAGCCAGCGTTCCATTGCCACATTCCATCTACTGCAGGCAGGATACCTGGCTGGCTGAATGTCGCTGAGAAGCTCACAGAGACCGCCATAAGCAACAGTTTAACAGAATGCCACAGACTAATCAACCAAACTTTTTGGGTTGGGTTCTCTTTTATAGTCTGCAGGCATTAAATGAAAGAAGTCAGTGTTCCAGCAGAAGGAGACAACGTTTCAGAAAAGGCATTGTAGCAAACCAAAAAAGAAATTTTAAGCGCAGCAGAGTAACCAGCGCACATACCTGTTAGCTTAGGTGAGTTTAAAAGGCTGCTGTTGATAACAAGGGCATTTGCTAAATAGATGGTGTGTGTGCAAAAATATACTGAAAGGTCAATTATATTGTGCAGCTTATCTCACCACCTGTAGTTATTTAGGTGAAAGCTCCAAAATGCTTGCCTAATATGTCTGTTTATCCAAAAGGAAGTAAAAAGGGAGAGCTAGAAAGATAGCATTGCATCACATTACATGGCAATGCAATGCACAGTTGCTGAAGTTGAACCAAAATGAGCTTGTAATCTGGCTTCTGCAACTTTGAACATGAAAAATCCAATGAGGAGAAGAAAAGCAAAGCCAAAGAGTCCATCCCAAAATCCGACAAACAAGCAAAATGAACAAAAAACATTGAATTCAATTCTTTCTGATTTTAGAAACTGCATTAAAGAAGGGGTGCACCGGTCCTGGAGATACTGCAATACCAGGTCAATGCGTGGAGTGGACAGAGCAAGCTCTTTTTCCATCTCCCTGTTCTAAAAATCCATTTAATATATGGTCCCCAGATAGGGGACGTATCAGATATTAAACTGATAAGAACAGATTTTTTTTTTTTTTTTTTTTTTTAAACCATTCAGGTTAGTTTTATAGCAAATCAGTAGGATATACCAAAACTGTTGCAAAAAAAAACTTCTCATCATCATGGCCATATTTATTAAGCATAAAGTAACCTAATATTACAGAAAGAAGAACATCTTATTAATATAAACCAAAAGATCACTGAAATTTTACAATATGCCTCCACTTTTTAAATTTCCATATTCCCTCGGCATCTGTTCCACCACCGCTACTACTATCCATCTTGTAAATCAAAAATAGCCTAGAAAGAATAATCCTAATACATTCATTTACTGTAATTGATTTCCTTTTAAATACACAAAGATTCCTCACATCCCACAAACTTTCTAACACACAAGCCATAATTAACCACAAAACTCTCTGCTTTACACGTCCACTTGCACCAATACCAAACATAACCACACGCCAATCCACAAAAGTCACTCCTGCCAAACTCCTACACAACCCCCCTACACATTTCCACACGTCTTGCGCAAAATCACAATTCCACATCAGATGCATAACCGTCTCACAACCATTACATCCATCTCTTGGACAAACATCCGACCTAATCAAACCTCTCTTCTTTTGAACGTCTCTCACTGGAAGAATATTGTGAAACGCCATCCACACTACATCCTTCTGTTTGTTGGACATCCCATACATACCCAACTTTCTCCAAGCATCCGCAACCTCATTCCCTCTCAAACCAACAATATTAGACTCGACCTCATTTGCACACAATTTCCTATACACCCTCTTAGTCATTCTAAACTCATCCACCGGCACACTCAGCAAATCATACTTCTTGACAAACTTCTCAATCACCTCATACCACACCGGACACTTAAAAGACACAGGCACTCTCGCATCCCTCTTTCTCCAACCTAACCCATACAACATCCATCCTGCAGAATAACTTGCCATACATGCACCCTTATTACCTTTACCCAACAATACCACAATCGTCTTAATATAATGGAGCCCTAAAAAAACCTCAACATTAGGAAATCCCAAACCACCATGCTGGCAGGCCTTATAAAGGCTTTCCCTCTTCAGCTTCTCCATCTTGCTGCACCAGAAAAAGGAAAAAATCATTTTCTCAACTCTCTTCACTTTCCTAAAAGGGGATGGAAAAATTATGGCCACAAAAAGCAGAATGGGTAAGATCACTGCTTTGATAACTAGAACTTTGCCCCGCAAAGAAAGATCTCTCATTCTCCAAAAATTCAATTTTCGCTCAACACGCATACCACACTCGTCCCAACTCTCATTTCCTTTCAGATCATCATTGAAAAATACCCCTAAAACCTTAATTGCACTCTCCTCATACTTAACACCTTCCATACGAATACTGTCATCTCCAAAGCATTTGAAACTACACTTAGTCCAGTTAACTCTAAAACCTGATGCACCACAGAAAAAATCCAAAAGCAACCTCACCCTACTCATTGAAGCCATACTTTCACTCACCATCACAACATCATCCATGTAACCTAACACCTTCACATGCTTACCACCACTCCCAGGCACTAACAATCCTCTCATCATTTTCTCACGTCTCACTAAACACAGCAAAGGCTCAATCACACATACAAACAAGACAGGGGACATAGGGCACCCCTGTCTTACACCAGACCTAATCATCACTTTGTCAGACAACCATCCATTCACTAAAAACTCACTTGACACATAATCATATAAAGACTTAACTCCATTCAGAAAAACCCTAGGGAAACCCATCCTCTCCAATACTTTAAACAGAAACACATGCGAAACTCTATCAAAAGCCTTTTCGAAATCAATTGCTAACACCATACACTTCTGCTTTCTAGTCTTACAATCCCCAAGCATATCCCTTAACAATAACAAATTATCACTTATACTCCGACCAGGCACGGCACACACTTGGTCATCCTCCACAACCCTACCAATCACCTCACGCATACGATTTGCTAACAATTTACTGTAGACCTTATAATCAGCGTTAAGCAATGATATGGGTCTCCAGTTCTCCAAACGCTTTTTCTCACCCTTCTTAAACACAAGAACCACTATACCCTCTTTCATACTGTCACACAAAACACCATTCATCCACATATACCTACAAACCTCAGTCAAGTCCTTACCCAAAAACTCCCAAGCTTTCACATACAGCTCCACAGGCAACCCATCCTTCCCAGGCGTCTTATTCTTTTTAGCACTCATAACAACATTCCTCACCTCATCCAAAATAACATCCTCACACAAAGCATCACATTCATCCGAACCAAGTCTCTTCTCCATACCACTCAATACATGCGACACAAGTCCAGGATCAATCCATTTCTCATCGTACAACTTACTATAGAAGCCATTCACCTCATTCAACACATTCTTCCCAACCACACTAGATCCATCTTCACCTACCACTTCACTCAAATCCAACTTCCTTCCATTCATTTTTTTAAAAAAGTACCTGGTGCACTTTTCATTCTTTTCCAAATGCTCTAACTTGGTACGGTAAATAATCTCTTTACCTTTTTCATCCAGAAGACATTTTAACTCATTCTTAGCAACCTCAAGCTGATCAGACATATCCATTCCTTTCCTAACACACCCACGCAACCAATCAATCCGTCTACTTAAGTCATTAAATCTATTACGATATCTGGCAGCTTTTTTGTAGCCCCATTTTTTAAAGAAAGTTTTTAACTGTAATTTCACCCAATCCCACCATTCAAGCACACTACCAAAATCACGCTTACGCCACCTCCAACTTGCATACCTTTTCTCCAACTCACTCATCACCTCCTCATCCTCCAACAACCTCGTATTCAATTTCCAAACCCCACCCCCAAACACCATGTCCCCATTCGCACTAAAAACTCCACGCAAACACTCATGATCAGAAAAAGGTACCTTATGTTGAACATAACTTGAACAAACCATATTTTTGGAAAATAACATCCTATCTATCCTCGATGAAATATTACCACGGTCAGCATAATATGTAGGCGGTGGTGGAATGCCATACTCAAGTATTGCAGCGTCTAAGAAAGAAAAATCAGAAATAAGTTGAGATAACTTTTTTCCCGTAATGTCCACATTACCTTCTGTGACACAATTACAGTCACCAACAAAAACTGTAGGAATTTTTCCAGGAAGAAAAAAACTCAATTTCTCAAGAAGAGCAAGCCGCTCCTCTTTTTTAGTAGGACAATATAAATTAATCATTCTAACCTTCCACCCCCTATAACTCAAAAAAACAATAATGCAGCGACCCACCTCCACAACCGTGTAACTATCAATAGTAATATTCTTATTACCAACTAAAATCCCCACACCATCATTTTTGTTAAAGCTGGACCCCGACCAAACATACTGGCCATAAGGCCAGTCCTTATCTCCTAGAGATTCAGTAATCCCACACTCTTGTAGACAATAGACATCTGCACTCAAACCCTTTAGATAATCCAGAACTGTTGTTCTTCGGGTAACAGATCTAATTTGCCTAACATTAAGGGACACAATGTCCCATCCAGAATGATGCGGCATAACTAAAGGGGATCACACATAACCTGAAAAAAAAAGAAAGAAAACATCAACTCAACCTTCATCAAGCAAAGCAAAGCTATTACCATCTGGCTGAATGCTAAATGTAACAATGTCAGGAGAAAATACATCTGACGGGTAAGCACGAGAGTCCACCGGGCTATCACACACGGCAGCAATGGATGAACACTCAGTCCTTGGCTTCTTCTTGACCACATCAGGATCCTCCTCATCAGAGAAACGGACAGCAGACAAGTCCCCTTGGCCACCGCCCCCGATCTCCTCTGAAGCAGTATTGCACCAAGATATGACAGGAGAATTGGACAAGTCCATTTCCCCCTCACCACGGACACCAAACTGGGGAGGGAAAGGTGACATCACCTCTGGAATCACCATGTCAAAGCCTCCTGACGCAGGAGGCTGAAGCTGGGCATCTTCAAATATGTCGTCCATCTGAGTGCCATCCTCTTCCTCTTGGGGAGCAGTTGCCTCCCCGACATCCGGAAGGGGACCTTGTGGAACCCTAGTAGAAGTCGAAGGAACAGCAGGCCCCTCCGCGACCACTTGAGCAAAAGACTTAGGAGTGGTTCCAGCTTGACACTGCCTAAGAACATGCCCCTCCTCACCACAAGCATCACACTTTACCTGGTTCTTGCAGTCTTTCGCCATATGACCAGACGTGTTACACCTCCTGCAGGTTGGCGGATACCTGCAGGACTCCTGGACATGACCATACTTGTTACATCTTCTGCAGAAAAAAGGAGCATCAGGAAAGTACAAGAAACCAGTGTCTCTCCCAATAGAGAAACTCATAGGAGGATAATGTATGCCCCCTGGCCCCTCGGGGTCTGTAGCAAAACGAACAAAGTACTTGTATTTGCCAGTCCACAAGCCTTCTTCATTCAAGATCTTGTGGGAAAAATGCACATAAGTACAATGCCTCCTCAAGAATACAGTAATGTCCTCCTGGGGGATAAAGGGATTGTGCATAAACACAACAACAGGAACATCCCCCTTTGAATAGAGGACAGTAAAAGTGAGTCCATCTAGGAGGGAGTTCTCAGTATGGCCTTTCAAGGTTCTATAAAGATTTTGGCAAGCAGCCATAGTAGAAAGAACCAGCACATACCTTCCATGACTTCTAAATTCCTGCAGGCAAAGAATGTCCGACTTCTTAATCTTCAATGCTTCATAGAAGATGGCATTCACCAGGTAGGACATGGAAAAATGTCCCTTCTTCTTCTCGGAAATCTCAATGCGAAATCCATTCTTGACCCGGGGGTCCCCGGTCCCAGCAAATTTCAGCTTGACTCCCATAGTCAGCCACGGAAATCGCCTTCCCGTTTCCTCCTCACTCTCCCCCTATAGCAGCATCCAGCTTAAGCCACCGGAGTGGCGATGCTGGAAGGCCGAGGGCTAGCACTCAAGGAACCTGATGTCCAGACACTTGATCTGAGCCAAAAGGCCGAGAAGCGATAACCAGAATTGGTTTCAAACTACGGAGCCACCCAAGGATCCTGAAAAGTCCATTTGTGGAGATGAGCTCCTGGACTCCCGTTAAGAAGACATGTTGTCAACCTCTAGATCCCTTACATGCCTGCACTTTTCGGCTTGCTGCTGCTGCAATCCACGCGTTTTAGATCTGCATAACTCCACCTCTTTAAACACAGCACCTTCACCCCCTGCTGTTCCCACCCGCCTCAACACCGTTGGAAGGGAGGAGAACCAATTAAGGCGGGGGGTGGGGTGGAACGAGCAGCTGTCTACCCTTAGCAGGAGGGCTCCTGATTACATACCTCTCCTGCTGCTGCTGCTGCTGGCTGTCCAGCAGCAGACTGAAGGTGGCTGCTGCTGTGCACAGGTATATAAAGGCTCAGAGCCTATTATGACACGCGCAGCCAGCGTTCCATTGCCACATTCCATCTACTGCAGGCAGGATACCTGGCTGGCTGAATGTCGCTGAGAAGCTCACAGAGACCGCCATAAGCAACAGTTTAACAGAATGCCACAGACTAATCAACCAAACTTTTTGGGTTGGGTTCTCTTTTATAGTCTGCAGGCATTAAATGAAAGAAGTCAGTGTTCCAGCAGAAGGAGACAACGTTTCAGAAAAGGCATTGTAGCAAACCAAAAAAGAAATTTTAAGCGCAGCAGAGTAACCAGCGCACATACCTGTTAGCTCAGGTGAGTTTAAAAGGCTGCTGTTGATAACAAGGGCATTTGCTAAATAGATGGTGTGTGTGCAACAATATACTGAAAGGTCAATTATATTATGCAGCTTATCTCACCACCTGTAGTTATTTAGGTGAAAGCTCCAAAATGCTTGCCTAATATGTCTGTTTATCCAAAAGGAAGTAAAAAGGGAGAGCTAGAAAGATAGCATTGCATCACATTACATGGCAATGCAATGCACAGTTGCTGAAGTTGAACCAAAATGAGCTTGTAATCTGGCTTCTGCAACTTTGAACATGAAAAATCCAATGAGGAGAAGAAAAGCAAAGCCAAAGAGTCCATCCCAAAATCCGACAAACAAGCAAAATGAACAAAAAACATTGAATTCAATTCTTTCTGATTTTAGAAACTGCATTAAAGAAGGGGTGCACCGGTCCTGGAGATACTGCAATACCAGGTCAATGCGTGGAGTGGACAGAGCAAGCTCTTTTTCCATCTCCCTGTTCTAAAAATCCATTTAATATATGGTCCCCAGATAGGGGACGTATCAGATATTAAACTGATAAGAACAGATTTTTTTTTTTTTTATCGAAAGCCCGAATTCGTGTACAAAACCCGAGTGCGCTTAAAAAAGTGACAAGTGCCACAAAAAAAGTGCACTAGGATGCTGGTCTTCTTGAAACCCTCTCCAAAAGGAGAAGGGTCCCCCAAACCATTCCCCGTCCCTCCGAGCCAGAAGGCCACAGCGAGGAACAGGGACAAATAGCCACCTCCAGCCGGAGCCAGAGGCGACCCAATCTTACCCCCAATACCTGCCCAAGTTCTCACCCGAGCAAGGCACTGGGAGCCAAAGACTGTGCTCCCCTCCCGGAAGAGGGGAGACAACAATGCTCTCCTCCCGAAAGAGGAGAGTCAGGGGGGTTCAGGGGGGAGCGGAACCTGATGGCCACACACTCCCCCCCTAGACCTGCCAAGAGAGGAACCCGTAAGGGAACCGCATCCCGACAAAATCCTAGTAAGGACGTGGACACACGTGAAAAAGTGGACACACAGTGACAAAAAAAATTAAATAAATAGTGAAGGTTTCACAGTATAATACTGCCCGGACCTTCGACCGGGAATTGAAAAATTCCCCATCCTAAGGCCAGAAGGCCCGGAATAAGGGTGTGTGTGAAGAAAGAAATATTGAAGTGCTAGTGCAAATGTGCCATAAACTCAAGTGGGGTTCCCAATCCCAGTGAGTTAAGGCACCCCAGGGTCACCACTCCTGGGGCACTTCACACTTCGGGCTTTCGATCTTCCCCGGCCCAATGGCGTCGATCCTGGGGGGCCATGCTTTCCACCAGATGACTATATTAGCCAACTGGCGTACTAACAAGTGCCTAAACCCCAGTGTGCATAATGTATCAATCTACTAGGGCGGCCAACATCCAAAACCGCCTTTTCGAAAGATACTACACTTGATCTTAGCCAAAAGGCCGAGAAGCGATAACCAGAATTGGTTTCAAACTACGGAGCCACCCAAGGATCCTGAAAAGTCCATTTGTGGAGATGAGCTCCTGGACTCCCGTTAAGAAGACATGTTGTCAACCTCTAGATCCCTTACATGCCTGCACTTTTCGGCTTGCTGCTGCTGCAATCCACGCGTTTTAGATCTGCATAACTCCACCTCTTTAAACACAGCACCTTCACCCCCTGCTGTTCCCACCCGCCTCAACACCGTTGGAAGGGAGGAGAACCAATTAAGGCGGGGGGTGGGGTGGAACGAGCAGCTGTCTACCCTTAGCAGGAGGGCTCCTGATTACATACCTCTCCTGCTGCTGCTGCTGCTGGCTGTCCAGCAGCAGACTGAAGGTGGCTGCTGCTGTGCACAGGTATATAAAGGCTCAGAGCCTATTATGACACGCGCAGCCAGCGTTCCATTGCCACATTCCATCTACTGCAGGCAGGATACCTGGCTGGCTGAATGTCGCTGAGAAGCTCACAGAGACCGCCATAAGCAACAGTTTAACAGAATGCCACAGACTAATCAACCAAACTTTTTGGGTTGGGTTCTCTTTTATAGTCTGCAGGCATTAAATGAAAGAAGTCAGTGTTCCAGCAGAAGGAGACAACGTTTCAGAAAAGGCATTGTAGCAAACCAAAAAAGAAATTTTAAGCGCAGCAGAGTAACCAGCGCACATACCTGTTAGCTCAGGTGAGTTTAAAAGGCTGCTGTTGATAACAAGGGCATTTGCTAAATAGATGGTGTGTGTGCAACAATATACTGAAAGGTCAATTATATTGTGCAGCTTATCTCACCACCTGTAGTTATTTAGGTGAAAGCTCCAAAATGCTTGCCTAATATGTCTGTTTATCCAAAAGGAAGTAAAAAGGGAGAGCTAGAAAGATAGCATTGCATCACATTACATGGCAATGCAATGCACAGTTGCTGAAGTTGAACCAAAATGAGCTTGTAATCTGGCTTCTGCAACTTTGAACATGAAAAATCCAATGAGGAGAAGAAAAGCAAAGCCAAAGAGTCCATCCCAAAATCCGACAAACAAGCAAAATGAACAAAAAACATTGAATTCAATTCTTTCTGATTTTAGAAACTGCATTAAAGAAGGGGTGCACCGGTCCTGGAGATACTGCAATACCAGGTCAATGCGTGGAGTGGACAGAGCAAGCTCTTTTTCCATCTCCCTGTTCTAAAAATCCATTTAATATATGGTCCCCAGATAGGGGACGTATCAGATATTAAACTGATAAGAACAGATTTTTTTTTTTTTCCAAACACTCAGAAATTAAGTTTTATAATCTTAAATCGTATATCACCAAACTCAAGATTTTAGTTCCATCATCGTGTTTAGATATTATATTTATATTTTTTCATTTGAATTAATATATATAAAGTTAAACATAACAATTCCTTTGCAGTTTCAACAGTTTCCAAACAAATCACCACTGACATTACTTCACCCGGTTTCCCAAACTAAATATCCCCTTTTTCTCTTTTACTTTCCTCCCAACAAAACCCCTTAACTTCTTTTCTTCCTCCTCATGCTCTAACCGCATCTGTTCCCTATCATACTCTTCCTCATCATCTCTGAAAGTCACCACCTTCTCCAACACTTTACCCTTTTCCTCTTTTACTTCTTTCTTTTCACCAGATACTTTCCTTGATCCACAATTTTCCTGTACCGTTACCTTTTTCTTCAATTTCACCTTTAAACTTTCAACTTCTTTTCCCTGCTTATTCTCCTCTATAATTATGGCATCAACTTCCTTCTTCATTTTATCACCAATATCTTCCTTTTGTCCTCCAAAGTTCTTTTCAAAAGTTCCTTTGCTGCTTTCCATGTAACAATACCCAGAACTCCCGTTTACCATAATCCTCCCATTATGCAAATTTTCTTCTCCTGTTGTCCACACCAAAAAACGTCTCTTTCCGTTCCAAATACCAACTTTGTTCCTGTATAATTTCTGAAACTTTACCATCTTACATTTAGATTCCAAAAAAACCATTATCTCCTCTATTTCCACAAACGGATTGTCCATGTAAATTATCACACTCTTCGGTTTCCCCATGAATGATGCACTTACTCCAATTTTCCCAGAATCCTCTTCACTCCAGCCTTTGAAAAAATGAATGCACTTTTCCTCAGAAACTAGAGTCACATCACAAACTTTACCTTGCTTTATTTCTTGCATACAGTAGATATCCTTCTCCAAAACTTCATATTTCCTCAAAATTTCCAGAATCCATTTTTCTTCCAAAAAAGTTTCTTCCGTCTCCCGTTTCACAAAAAAACGTAAGCATCTCTTCTTTTTCCAAAACTCCATCTCAACGATCCGTTTTCCTTCCGTTTTTTCCTTTTAATCCTCCAAATGTTGCCACCACAGCTATGTGTGGCGACAGTTGCCCCCCACAGCTATGTGTGGTGACAAGGTGATCGCCTCTCGTTGCCCAGGGACTAATCCGACTCCCTAATAGCAGCAGGGGGGTTTAGCTCCACCGATAAGTGTAGCGATCCCCCCAGGCCAAGGAGCCGGGTACCCCAAGCGCCTCCCAGCCAAGACCAAGGCAGAAACCGCTAGATCACTGCACTTGATCTTAGCCAAAAGGCCGAGAAGCGATAACCAGAATTGGTTTCAAACTACGGAGCCACCCAAGGATCCTGAAAAGTCCATTTGTGGAGATGAGCTCCTGGACTCCCGTTAAGAAGACATGTTGTCAACCTCTAGATCCCTTACATGCCTGCACTTTTCGGCTTGCTGCTGCTGCAATCCACGCGTTTTAGATCTGCATAACTCCACCTCTTTAAACACAGCACCTTCACCCCCTGCTGTTCCCACCCGCCTCAACACCGTTGGAAGGGAGGAGAACCAATTAAGGCGGGGGGTGGGGTGGAACGAGCAGCTGTCTACCCTTAGCAGGAGGGCTCCTGATTACATACCTCTCCTGCTGCTGCTGCTGGCTGTCCAGCAGCAGACTGAAGGTGGCTGCTGCTGTGCACAGGTATATAAAGGCTCAGAGCCTATTATGACACGCGCAGCCAGCGTTCCATTGCCACATTCCATCTACTGCAGGCAGGATACCTGGCTGGCTGAATGTCGCTGAGAAGCTCACAGAGACCGCCATAAGCAACAGTTTAACAGAATGCCACAGACTAATCAACCAAACTTTTTGGGTTGGGTTCTCTTTTATAGTCTGCAGGCATTAAATGAAAGAAGTCAGTGTTCCAGCAGAAGGAGACAACGTTTCAGAAAAGGCATTGTAGCAAACCAAAAAAGAAATTTTAAGCGCAGCAGAGTAACCAGCGCACATACCTGTTAGCTCAGGTGAGTTTAAAAGGCTGCTGTTGATAACAAGGGCATTTGCTAAATAGATGGTGTGTGTGCAACAATATACTGAAAGGTCAATTATATTGTGCAGCTTATCTCACCACCTGTAGTTATTTAGGTGAAAGCTCCAAAATGCTTGCCTAATATGTCTGTTTATCCAAAAGGAAGTAAAAAGGGAGAGCTAGAAAGATAGCATTGCATCACATTACATGGCAATGCAATGCACAGTTGCTGAAGTTGAACCAAAATGAGCTTGTAATCTGGCTTCTGCAACTTTGAACATGAAAAATCCAATGAGGAGAAGAAAAGCAAAGCCAAAGAGTCCATCCCAAAATCCGACAAACAAGCAAAATGAACAAAAAACATTGAATTCAATTCTTTCTGATTTTAGAAACTGCATTAAAGAAGGGGTGCACCGGTCCTGGAGATACTGCAATACCAGGTCAATGCGTGGAGTGGACAGAGCAAGCTCTTTTTCCATCTCCCTGTTCTAAAAATCCATTTAATATATGGTCCCCAGATAGGGGACGTATCAGATATTAAACTGATAAGAACAGATTTTTTTTTTTTAATTTGGCTATCCCCTGCAGAGGGATAAAACCGTTTATTAAAACTTTAACAAATTACAAGCATAATTAAACAAATACCAAACGTTAAAAGACAAATGAAATTTACAAAACAAAAAAATACAAAGATTTTAAATAATTAGGTTCCATTGGTCAACAAGCCATTTTTTGGAAATATGTACATTCTTCTTTTTGTCAATTAAATAATAAGTATACATTTCACATAAACATAAACTTAAAACATCATTCACTGATAAAACATCTTGTTTAAAAATAGCAATGTTGCGCGCTTTCCAGAGAGATGACTTGGCGCAGTTCACTGTCTTCCAAGCCATTGTGTACTGGTCCATTGTGGGGCATTCCATAAGTCCGTATAGCACAGTTTTATATGTAAAGTCCTTGAGGTCTGCCACCCTTTCCAGTAGGGGGAGCAGTCTTCTCCAGAAATCCTTTGCAAAATTACATGTCCATAATAGATGTTCCACCGTTTCCTCGTCTTGGCATCCGGTTCTTGGGCAGATGGCAGACCTCACAAATCCTCTTCTGTATTGGAATGCCCGGCAAGGAAGACAGCGGTGCATGCAACTCCAAGCCAGATCTCTCTGTTCATTAAAAAGATAAAAAACGTTAATCATTTTCCAGATAGACATAGATTTGTCATCATCATATCTGTCAACATTACATATTTCCTCACTTTTACGTATTTCTTTAATTAATTTCTTACTATTTCTTAATTCCTCTATTTTCTTAGTCCCTAAATTAAAATCGGACACTATTTTCCTTAAAATCTCATAATGCGTCGACAAATTAAAAGCATGGGGCACAGATATATTAACTTCATACCATCCAAACTTTCTCATAAAAAATCCTGTATTAAAACGCATAAAAAAGGACCAATAGTGATTCTTAAAAAGGGCATTAAAACAGTAAACGAACAGATGGATTAAAAGAAACCTATTAAAATCTGGAAAATCTTTACCACCTTTTACTTTTGATTTCATCACGATTTCTCTTTTCAGCTTTTCCATTTTTGAGTTCCAAAAGAAGGTAAAACAGGTTTTGGTTATCTTTTTTAAAACATTAACAGGCGGGGGGAAAACCATGCTAAGATACAATAAAAGAGGTAAAATCACCATCTTTAAAACCAATACTTTACCCTCCATTGTAAGTCTCCTCATGTTCCACATACATATTTTCGTATTTACTTTCTGTGTAATTGTTTCCCAACTATTATAACCATCATTATTTTCAGTGAATGATATACCTAAAATGGAAATGGATTCGGAGACATTAATTGGTACATCACGTAAAATCATCCCCCCAACACTTAAAATGTTACACTTATTAAAATTGATTTTAAAACCAGAAGCTAGACAAAAGGATTGCACTTGATGGAGAGTGGCCGTAAGTGATGGTGCATCTGTACACAAGACCGCCACGTCATCCATGTAGCCTACAACCTTGGCCTCCAAACCACCGCTTCCAGGCAGAGGGACACCGCATATCTGTTTATTTTGGCGTATTGCACATAACATTGGTTCCAGTGCACAGATAAACAGTAGGGGGGACAGAGGGCATCCCTGTTTCACCCCTGACCGTAAAAATACCTCTTGTGTCTTAAAACCATTCACTAAAATCTTACTTGTACAATCCTTGTAAAATGCTTTAAGCGATAGTAAAAACCCTTCTGGTATGCCCATTTTCTCTAAAACTTTAAAAAGATAAAAGTGTGAGACACGGTCAAATGCTTTTTCAAAATCAATAGATAAAATCGCCATTTTCCCCTTTCTGTCTTTTACATCCTCAATACAGTCTTTCACTAAATTCAGATTGTCCCATATACTGCGCCCCGGCACCCCACACACTTGATTAGAATGAATAACTTTGCTGATGACTTCTTTTAGACGATTTGCACAAATTTTAGCCATTATTTTATAGTCACAATTTAAAAGTGTTATTGGTCTCCAGTTTTCTAATTTTGATTTATCGCCTTTTTTGTATAGGAGGGAGACTTCACCTTTCTTCCAGGAATTTAATAAAACCTTATTATTAAAAACCTCAGTAAACAAATAAAACAAATCATCTTTTAAAATATCATAAAAACATACATAAAATTCTATTGGGATGCCATCAGGACCAGGGACCTTTCCAGTTTTAAAACTTTTAATAGTTTTTAACACTTCTTGTTCCGTTAAAACTTGGGATAAAAACTCTTGGGATGCGGGATCTAAAACAGCTGTTAGTCCTTGCAGCGAATCATCCATTAATTTATTATCTATATTTTTTCCATTAAAAAGATTAGAAAAAAAAACCTCAACTTTACCCAGCATATTTTTTATATTATTCTCACCATCTATATGGTCAATTATCACTTTTTCTTTTTTATTTTTCCTAAAAAAATATCTGGAACACTTTTCATTTTCTTCTATATGTTGTACTCTAGAACGAAAAATTATCTCTTTTCCTTTTTGTTCTAGCCATTTTGAAATCTCTTCTTTTAAGTTTGAAATATCAAGTTGTACATCTATCCCATTGTCTCTGAGCTTAAACAATGTTTGTAGGCGGGTATTTAAAATTCTATATTCTTCATATTTTTCTTTGGCTCTACATATACTCTTTTTAATAAAAAAGTCTTTTATTTTTACTTTCATTCTATCCCACCATACACTCATAGTCTCATTTGTTTTTTTCCCTTTTCTACATTTCCTATAAAACTCAATAAAATCTGATAAAATCTGCGGGTCGGTTAAAAGGGATACGTTCATTTTCCAGCTTTTCTTACCACATTTTTTGTTGTCATTTACTTTTATGGTAAAGGATAAAAGTTTATGGTCTGAAAATATATTAGCTAAAACTTCACATTTGGCAGGTATTGTTTTATCTGAACCAAAAATAAAATCAATCCTAGAGCTACAATTAGCATTGCTCCAAGTGAAACCGGCGTCCTCTGGGCTGTCACTATGACACTCTTTATATATGTCTATCAATTTAGCATCTTTGACTATATCATGTAGCATACCTGAGGTTTTATCGTAGTTCCTGCTTACAGAGCTGGAGCGCCGGTTTTCACCTTTTAAAACACAATTAAAATCCCCTGCTAAGATAAAAGGTACAGAGTTATTAATAAATAATGGTAAAAGATCAAGCATTTCGGCTCTTTCATTTTTCTCTGGGGATCCATAAAAATTTAAAAACTGCCATCTAATACCATCAATAAAAGCTTTTACTAATAAAATACGACCTGGTAAAATTTCCTGAATAAAATCAATTAAAACGTTCCCTTTAAAAAGTATGGCTACACCCGCTGATCCTGCAGCATTCGATCTGGACCAGACAGATGGCCCACACTTCCACTCATCTTTATATTTTTGATATGACATTTCATGTGGGATATTACATTCTTGCAGAAAAAATACAGATGCAGTAAAACACGTAAAAAAATTAAAAAGAGCAGTTCTTCTCGTGTTAGATTTTATGCCTCTCACGTTGAGGGAAATACCTTTCAGTTCAGCCATCATTAGAAAATGTAGAAATTTTACTTAGGTAACTAAGAGCAACGGATTTACCTGTCCGATGAACCTGATCAGACCACTGGGCTTGCGCCTCCCTCCTCATCTGATAGTATCGTCACGAGAGTCTCCGTGGAGGAGGAAAGATTACCACATTTATATAAACCCGACGCTACACTGGCATAGCTCAGAGGGCTGGCTGGCAGAACCCGCTGGGTCTCCATTGGCTGGCCATGCAGTTCCTCATCAGGTGGGTCCCCGAGGGGTTCCGCCGCCCCTGTTTGACCTGTAGAAGGTCGTCCTATAGGAGGAGGTTGCGCACAAGGCAGAGCCTCTGACTCTTCAGAGGCAGCAAGATCCCGGTCCCCACCTGTAGCAGCGGAGACCAAAACCCCTGAGGGTCCAGCGTCCACGTCCCCTTCTGGAGAAGTGTCCATCTGTTCACCTCCTGCTGCCTCCTCCGAACCACCCTTTTTCTTTTTCTTAGGACCCACCTTTATCCACTCAGCGCCCTCAGCACTAGGAGACCCAGACTGGGCATGGGCTTCTGTGTCGGCCTTTTGCCGGTCCCTTTTGACCTTACCAGTAGTGCCCTTCTGCTCCTTCTCAGCCCTCCTTTTGGACTCCCGCAGGTCCTGCAGCCAGGTTTTGGGATTTGGTATTTTACCTGTCATAGACTCTGGAGACACTTCACTATTTGGTACGCCCTTATTGTCTCCAGAGGCTCCAGGTTGTTGTTCCTCCTCCTGAGGGGTGGTCTGATCTTTTGGTCCTTGGTCGGACGTCTTGGACTTCAACTTTTGCTCATCTTCCCGAAATCTGTGAGGGCAAGAAAAATAAAAGTGACCTGGAGTCTGGCAAAAACTGCATTTCTTTTCCTTAGGGCATTCTTTTGTCTCATGTTCTTCACTAGCACAATTTCTACATGATACATGACAGTTTTCTTTTGAATGACCATAGCGCCCACAATTTCTGCAATATACTGGCATCCCAGAAAAGAAGAAATCCCCATTTGTTTGCCCAATTTTGAAACGGGCAGGGGGGAGCCGTATACCACCTGGTGTATTTGGATCTCTTGTACACTTCACAAGGAATTTCCACTTAGATGTCCATATGTTATATTCGTTTAATATCTTCCCAATACATTTAACACTTTTAAAATAAATTGCTAGAAATGACATTACTTCTGGAGCAGAAACAAAGGGCGAAAATATTTTTACAATAACCAGTCTTACCTCATCCAGGACGTGCTCAACAATTTGTATCCCTTTCAAAACAGGACTATTTTCAAATTTTTAACTTTTCTAGTACATCTCTAAAAATACCTTCTCCGGTGAATGTGATGTCATAGTCACCTCTTCTGGGATAATCCTGGATGGAGAGAATTTCATTCCTTTGTACGCCAAGAAGGTTCCTGAGCACGTCCTGGACTACATACCCTAATTTCCTCATATCCGAGCCACCCGCCGTGAAGTGAACTCGGATAGAGTTTTTTAGCCTCGCATAAAGAGGCATGAGGTTAGGGTCAACCTCCATGGAAAAACGCAACAAGGTTGCAAATTGCAGCCGCTTGCAATCTGCGCTCCCAGTGTTCTTGCAGCGAAAAACACCTGGAAGCTGGGGGATCGCAACTCGTTACCCTGGGACTAAGCCCTCTCCCTAATAGCAGCAAGCAGGTTAAGTCCACCAAAGTGGACGATCCTGCCAGGCCAAGGAGAGGGGTACCCGAGTGCCCTTCAACCACAATCTCCTGCAATAAAGCACTTGATCTTAGCCAAAAGGCCGAGAAGTGATAACCAGAATTGGTTTCAAACTACGGAGCCACCCAAGGATCCTGAAAAGTCCATTTGTGGAGATGAGCTCCTGGACTCCCGTTAAGAAGACATGTTGTCAACCTCTAGATCCCTTACATGCCTGCACTTTTCGGCTTGCTGCTGCTGCAATCCACGCGTTTTAGATCTGCATAACTCCACCTCTTTAAACACAGCACCTTCACCCCCTGCTGTTCCCACCCGCCTCAACACCGTTGGAAGGGAGGAGAACCAATTAAGGCGGGGGGTGGGGTGGAACGAGCAGCTGTCTACCCTTAGCAGGAGGGCTCCTGATTACATACCTCTCCTGCTGCTGCTGCTGCTGGCTGTCCAGCAGCAGACTGAAGGTGGCTGCTGCTGTGCACAGGTATATAAAGGCTCAGAGCCTATTATGACACGCGCAGCCAGCGTTCCATTGCCACATTCCATCTACTGCAGGCAGGATACCTGGCTGGCTGAATGTCGCTGAGAAGCTCACAGAGACCGCCATAAGCAACAGTTTAACAGAATGCCACAGACTAATCAACCAAACTTTTTGGGTTGGGTTCTCTTTTATAGTCTGCAGGCATTAAATGAAAGAAGTCAGTGTTCCAGCAGAAGGAGACAACGTTTCAGAAAAGGCATTGTAGCAAACCAAAAAAGAAATTTTAAGCGCAGCAGAGTAACCAGCGCACATACCTGTTAGCTCAGGTGAGTTTAAAAGGCTGCTGTTGATAACAAGGGCATTTGCTAAATAGATGGTGTGTGTGCAACAATATACTGAAAGGTCAATTATATTGTGCAGCTTATCTCACCACCTGTAGTTATTTAGGTGAAAGCTCCAAAATGCTTGCCTAATATGTCTGTTTATCCAAAAGGAAGTAAAAAGGGAGAGCTAGAAAGATAGCATTGCATCACAATACATGGCAATGCAATGCACAGTTGCTGAAGTTGAACCAAAATGAGCTTGTAATCTGGCTTCTGCAACTTTGAACATGAAAAATCCAATGAGGAGAAGAAAAGCAAAGCCAAAGAGTCCATCCCAAAATCCGACAAACAAGCAAAATGAACAAAAAACATTGAATTCAATTCTTTCTGATTTTAGAAACTGCATTAAAGAAGGGGTGCACCGGTCCTGGAGATACTGCAATACCAGGTCAATGCGTGGAGTGGACAGAGCAAGCTCTTTTTCCATCTCCCTGTTCTAAAAATCCATTTAATATATGGTCCCCAGATAGGGGACGTATCAGATATTAAACTGATAAGAACAGATTTTTTTGATTGAATATATCTTTTATTAGCACAAAAAAATAAGTTAACAGACAGTGTACAGTGCCGCAGCCCAGTACACACAGAATTCTACATCATATTTACATAGCATGAGGATACGACGCACTAACTAGACACATCACACCCCTATGCTACACAAAACACTCAATCTGAAAGAAAAAGCATATCAATCAATACAGTACGACGAACCGTGATAAGGGATAGGGATTGGGAAAAAGGGGATGGGGAGGGGAAAATCACAGGCCCGAAGCTTTATTGAAAGACAAGACACATAAGGGGAGAGGGGGAGGAGGGGTTTAGTCCTCATCCTCGTCCTCCGGACCGTCCATGATGGAATAGTCTCTGAGCAGGCTGTGGATCAGCCTGCGGCAGTCCTGGATGGACATCCTCTCCCTCCTCAAGATGAGCCGGTTCCTGCCGACCCAAAGGGCATCCTTGAAGCAGTTCATAAGGCGCCAAGCCTCCTGGATCGCTCCGACGGTATGAACCCCAGGGAAGAGTCCATAAAGCACAGAATGGTGCGATAGGCTCGCCCTGGGGACAGAGTTCCTCAGGTCATCCTCAAGTGCAGTCAATAGGCGCTGTGCAAATCCGCAGTCCCAAAAAGTGTGCAAAGATGTTTCCTCCACGAAGGGGCACCTTGGGCAGTACCGGGTCTTGCACAGGTTCCGGGCATGCATGAATGACCGGACGGGCAGTCCGCCCTGAATCGCCATCCACGACAAGTCCTTGTGCCCGTTGGTCAGCCTGTCAGACGACACATTTGTCCACACAGTCTCCAGCGTGTCCTGGTGAAGTCCTGTGATGTTCTCCACGTCATCCTTGGCTCTGATTAGCTTGTGGATAGTTTTGGGCTTCCACAAGTCGGGCTTGAGTCCCTCCAGTTGATGCTCCCCCACAAATCGAACGACGTCTCCGTAGAACCATGGCGTCGTCCAGTTGTAGGGGAAGGAGCTGTCCCACTTGTCCCAGCCGAGTCGCCTCCAAAGAGGAAGCAGGAAGAAGCGAGACATGGACCTGCCCGCGGAGCCATTCTTGACTTGCAAAGTCCGGCGGACACAATCACACACAAAAGAGGATCGCAGGAGGGTGGGGATATCTGGAACGCCCTTCCCACCCTTGCGAGGCTCCTTGTACATGACGGCCCGCCTGACTCTGTCCATCTTGGATCCCAAGACAAAGTGAAACACTGTCCTGGTAATGGCCCTGCACACAGTGACGTGTGGGGGCCAGGCCTGCGCCGTGTACTGCAAGACGGGCAGGACCTCATTACGCAGGACGAGTGCCTTACCCTCACAAGTGAGGTGTCTGAGGCTCCAGAGTCCGATCCGTTGCTTCACCTTGGCCAAGCGTTCTTGCCAGGACTTGAGGGCCGCTCCTTCCTTCCCGAACCAGACTCCCAGCACCTTGAGGAAATCCGGTTGAATGTTGAAGGGGAAGGGGGCGGAGGAGGCCGGCTGCCAATCCCCGAAGAGCATGGCTTCCGACTTCCTGCAGTTGACTTTGGCCCCTGAAGCCCGGCCGAACCTCTCACACGTCTGGACGAGGGCGTCGACTGAACCACGATCAGCGCAGAAGACGGTGACGTCGTCCATGTAGAGCGAGCACTTGACCTCGTGTCGTGCCGGACCCGGTGCGGTGATCCCTCTGATCTCTCCATTCTGCCGGATAGCCTCTGCGAAGAGTTCTATAACACAAACAAAAAGAAGAGGTGATAGAGGGCAGCCTTGTCTGACCCCAGAGAGGACAGGGAAGGGGTCAGTCTTCCAGCCGTTCACCAACACCGAGCTGTGGATATCAAAATACATCAGACGGACATACGAACAAAACATGTTACCCAAACCTAACCGGTGCAGAGCTCGGCCCATGAACTCGTGGGAAACCCGGTCGAAGGCCTTCTCCTGATCCAAGGAGACCAGGGCCGCGTGTGCGCGGCGGACCTTGATGTACTCGACCGTGTCCCGCACGAGAGCGAGGCTGTCTGCGATGCGACGTCCAGGGATGCCGCAGGTCTGGTCCGGGTGGATGATCCGTCCGATCACCGTCTTAAGTCGTGTCGCCATCGTCTTGGCCAGGATCTTGTAGTCCACGTTGAGCAGAGTGATGGGACGCCAATTCCTCAGGTCGCACCTCTCTCCCTTCCGCTTGTACAGGATCGTGACCATTCCTTCCCTCAAAGATGGAGGCATTCTACCCTCCACCACCATCTCCTCGTACAGGTCCAACAGGTCCGGACAGATGAGGTCTCCCAGCGCTACATAGAGCTCCGCTGGAAGACCATCACTGCCCGGGGTCCTGCCGGTCCTAAAGGATTTAGCGGCAGAGAGCAATTCGCCCACCATCAGAGGTTTGTCCAAGGCTGCCGTGCCTGCAGGATCAAGATGGTTAGTGATACCTGACAGGAACTTATCAGCAGCGTCGGGGTCGGTAGTCTTGTGGGAGTAGAGTTCGCTGTAGAAGTCGCTGACGACCCTCATCACGTCCTCCTTCCCACGTCGCATGTTTCCGCTCTCGTCTCGCAGCTCGTTCAGGGGCGTGTGACCGGCATGAAGTTTCCTGAAAAAGAATGAGTTACATTTCTCACCCTTCTCCAGATTCTCCACTTTGGAACGGAAGACGATTCGCTTGGACTCCTCCTCAAAGTGCCTTTTCAGGCTCTTCTTGGTCTCCTCCAGCTCCTCCCTCACGTCCCAGCCGCAGTGAAGAAGGTCCTGCAGCGACCGCAGCTCGCGCTGCAGCCCTCTGAAGTCCCTCCTCTTCTCACACGCCTGTTGTCGACCCTTGGCCTGAAAGAAACAGCGAAACTCAAGTTTAACATATTCCCACCAATCAGAGACTGTTTGGAAGCTACCCTTGTAGGACTGCCACATTGCGTAGGATGCTCTCAGCTCCTCCACGACTTCATCCTGAGCCAGCAGAGCACAATTCAGCTTCCAGGAGCCGGGCCCGGACGGAAAACCGTCGCCGAGGACACCTTGTAAGTGAATGGCTCTGTGGTCGGAGAAGAAGCAGGAGACCATCGAGTGCCTACTCTGCCTGACTGCCCGAGAGGTGAACACAAAGTCAATCCTGGAGCGGAGTGAGCCATCGGGTCGGCTCCACGAATAGTTCGTGGAGCCTCTCCCCATGGAGCCCACCACGTCCTGAAGAGAGGCCTCGGTTACCATCTCGATGAGCAGCTTGGACGTGATGTCCAACTTGGCAGATGTGCCAGAACTACGACCATCCTCCTCGATGGGGCAGTTGAAATCCCCGGCCATCACTAAGGTCCTGGTGGTGGCAAGCTGAAGCCGCAGGGTCTGGAAAAGCTCCAAACGCTCATTCTTCAGTGGGGACGCATACACGAACAGATACTACACTTGATCTTAGCCAAAAGGCCGAGAAGCGATAACCAGAATTGGTTTCAAACTACGGAGCCACCCAAGGATCCTGAAAAGTCCATTTGTGGAGATGAGCTCCTGGACTCCCGTTAAGAAGACATGTTGTCAACCTCTAGATCCCTTACATGCCTGCACTTTTCGGCTTGCTGCTGCTGCAATCCACGCGTTTTAGATCTGCATAACTCCACCTCTTTAAACACAGCACCTTCACCCCCTGCTGTTCCCACCCGCCTCAACACCGTTGGAAGGGAGGAGAACCAATTAAGGCGGGGGGTGGGGTGGAACGAGCAGCTGTCTACCCTTAGCAGGAGGGCTCCTGATTACATACCTCTCCTGCTGCTGCTGCTGCTGGCTGTCCAGCAGCAGACTGAAGGTGGCTGCTGCTGTGCACAGGTATATAAAGGCTCAGAGCCTATTATGACACGCGCAGCCAGCGTTCCATTGCCACATTCCATCTACTGCAGGCAGGATACCTGGCTGGCTGAATGTCGCTGAGAAGCTCACAGAGACCGCCATAAGCAACAGTTTAACAGAATGCCACAGACTAATCAACCAAACTTTTTGGGTTGGGTTCTCTTTTATAGTCTGCAGGCATTAAATGAAAGAAGTCAGTGTTCCAGCAGAAGGAGACAACGTTTCAGAAAAGGCATTGTAGCAAACCAAAAAAGAAATTTTAAGCGCAGCAGAGTAACCAGCGCACATACCTGTTAGCTCAGGTGAGTTTAAAAGGCTGCTGTTGATAACAAGGGCATTTGCTAAATAGATGGTGTGTGTGCAACAATATACTGAAAGGTCAATTATATTGTGCAGCTTATCTCACCACCTGTAGTTATTTAGGTGAAAGCTCCAAAATGCTTGACTAATATGTCTGTTTATCCAAAAGGAAGTAAAAAGGGAGAGCTAGAAAGATAGCATTGCATCACATTACATGGCAATGCAATGCACAGTTGCTGAAGTTGAACCAAAATGAGCTTGTAATCTGGCTTCTGCAACTTTGAACATGAAAAATCCAATGAGGAGAAGAAAAGCAAAGCCAAAGAGTCCATCCCAAAATCCGACAAACAAGCAAAATGAACAAAAAACATTGAATTCAATTCTTTCTGATTTTAGAAACTGCATTAAAGAAGGGGTGCACCGGTCCTGGAGATACTGCAATACCAGGTCAATGCGTGGAGTGGACAGAGCAAGCTCTTTTTCCATCTCCCTGTTCTAAAAATCCATTTAATATATGGTCCCCAGATAGGGGACGTATCAGATATTAAACTGATAAGAACAGATACTACACTTGATCTTAGCCAAAAGGCCGAGAAGCGATCACCAGAATTGGTTTCAAACTACGGAGCCACCCAAGGATCCTGAAAAGTCCATTTGTGGAGATGAGCTCCTGGACTCCCGTTAAGAAGACATGTTGTCAACCTCTAGATCCCTTACATGCCTGCACTTTTCGGCTTGCTGCTGCTGCAATCCACGCGTTTTAGATCTGCATAACTCCACCTCTTTAAACACAGCACCTTCACCCCCTGCTGTTCCCACCCGCCTCAACACCGTTGGAAGGGAGGAGAACCAATTAAGGCGGGAGGTGGGGTGGAACGAGCAGCTGTCTACCCTTAGCAGGAGGGCTCCTGATTACATACCTCTCCTGCTGCTGCTGCTGCTGGCTGTCCAGCAGCAGACTGAAGGTGGCTGCTGCTGTGCACAGGTATATAAAGGCTCAGAGCCTATTATGACACGCGCAGCCAGCGTTCCATTGCCACATTCCATCTACTGCAGGCAGGATACCTGGCTGGCTGAATGTCGCTGAGAAGCTCACAGAGACCGCCATAAGCAACAGTTTAACAGAATGCCACAGACTAATCAACCAAACTTTTTGGGTTGGGTTCTCTTTTATAGTCTGCAGGCATTAAATGAAAGAAGTCAGTGTTCCAGCAGAAGGAGACAACGTTTCAGAAAAGGCATTGTAGCAAACCAAAAAAGAAATTTTAAGCGCAGCAGAGTAACCAGCGCACATACCTGTTAGCTCAGGTGAGTTTAAAAGGCTGCTGTTGATAACAAGGGCATTTGCTAAATAGATGGTGTGTGTGCAACAATATACTGAAAGGTCAATTATATTGTGCAGCTTATCTCACCACCTGTAGTTATTTAGGTGAAAGCTCCAAAATGCTTGCCTAATATGTCTGTTTATCCAAAAGGAAGTAAAAAGGGAGAGCTAGAAAGATAGCATTGCATCACATTACATGGCAATGCAATGCACAGTTGCTGAAGTTGAACCAAAATGAGCTTGTAATCTGGCTTCTGCAACTTTGAACATGAAAAATCCAATGAGGAGAAGAAAAGCAAAGCCAAAGAGTCCATCCCAAAATCCGACAAACAAGCAAAATGAACAAAAAACATTGAATTCAATTCTTTCTGATTTTAGAAACTGCATTAAAGAAGGGGTGCACCGGTCCTGGAGATACTGCAATACCAGGTCAATGCGTGGAGTGGACAGAGCAAGCTCTTTTTCCATCTCCCTGTTCTAAAAATCCATTTAATATATGGTCCCCAGATAGGGGACGTATCAGATATTAAACTGATAAGAACAGATACTACACTTGATCTTAGCCAAAAGGCCGAGAAGCGATAACCAGAATTGGTTTCAAACTATGGAGCCACCCAAGGATCCTGAAAAGTCCATTTGTGGAGATGATCTCCTGGACTCCCGTTAAGAAGACATGTTGTCAACCTCTAGATCCCTTACATGCCTGCACTTTTCGGCTTGCTGCTGCTGCAATCCACGCGTTTTAGATCTGCATAACTCCACCTCTTTAAACACAGCACCTTCACCCCCTGCTGTTCCCACCCGCCTCAACACCGTTGGAAGGGAGGAGAACCAATTAAGGCGGGGGGTGGGGTGGAACGAGCAGCTGTCTACCCTTAGCAGGAGGGCTCCTGATTACATACCTCTCCTGCTGCTGCTGCTGCTGGCTGTCCAGCAGCAGACTGAAGGTGGCTGCTGCTGTGCACAGGTATATAAAGGCTCAGAGCCTATTATGACACGCGCAGCCAGCGTTCCATTGCCACATTCCATCTACTGCAGGCAGGATACCTGGCTGGCTGAATGTCGCTGAGAAGCTCACAGAGACCGCCATAAGCAACAGTTTAACAGAATGCCACAGACTAATCAACCAAACTTTTTGGGTTGGGTTCTCTTTTATAGTCTGCAGGCATTAAATGAAAGAAGTCAGTGTTCCAGCAGAAGGAGACAACGTTTCAGAAAAGGCATTGTAGCAAACCAAAAAAGAAATTTTAAGCGCAGCAGAGTAACCAGCGCACATACCTGTTAGCTCAGGTGAGTTTAAAAGGCTGCTGTTGATAACAAGGGCATTTGCTAAATAGATGGTGTGTGTGCAACAATATACTGAAAGGTCAATTATATTGTGCAGCTTATCTCACCACCTGTAGTTATTTAGGTGAAAGCTCCAAAATGCTTGCCTAATATGTCTGTTTATCCAAAAGGAAGTAAAAAGGGAGAGCTAGAAAGATAGCATTGCATCACATTACATGGCAATGCAATGCACAGTTGCTGAAGTTGAACCAAAATGAGCTTGTAATCTGGCTTCTGCAACTTTGAACATGAAAAATCCAATGAGGAGAAGAAAAGCAAAGCCAAAGAGTCCATCCCAAAATCCGACAAACAAGCAAAATGAACAAAAAACATTGAATTCAATTCTTTCTGATTTTAGAAACTGCATTAAAGAAGGGGTGCACTGGTCCTGGAGATACTGCAATACCAGGTCAATGCGTGGAGTGGACAGAGCAAGCTCTTTTTCCATCTCCCTGTTCTAAAAATCCATTTAATATATGGTCCCCAGATAGGGGACGTATCAGATATTAAACTGATAAGAACAGATACTACACTTGATCTTAGCCAAAAGGCCGAGAAGCGATAACCAGAATTGGTTTCAAACTACGGAGCCACCCAAGGATCCTGAAAAGTCCATTTGTGGAGATGAGCTCCTGGACTCCCGTTAAGAAGACATGTTGTCAACCTCTAGATCCCTTACATGCCTGCACTTTTCGGCTTGCTGCTGCTGCAATCCACGCGTTTTAGATCTGCATAACTCCACCTCTTTAAACACAGCACCTTCACCCCCTGCTGTTCCCACCCGCCTCAACACCGTTGGAAGGGAGGAGAACCAATTAAGGCGGGGGGTGGGGTGGAACGAGCAGCTGTCTACCCTTAGCAGGAGGGCTCCTGATTACATACCTCTCCTGCTGCTGCTGCTGCTGGCTGTCCAGCAGCAGACTGAAGGTGGCTGCTGCTGTGCACAGGTATATAAAGGCTCAGAGCCTATTATGACACGCGCAGCCAGCGTTCCATTGCCACATTCCATCTACTGCAGGCAGGATACCTGGCTGGCTGAATGTCGCTGAGAAGCTCACAGAGACCGCCATAAGCAACAGTTTAACAGAATGCCACAGACTAATCAACCAAACTTTTTGGGTTGGGTTCTCTTTTATAGTCTGCAGGCATTAAATGAAAGAAGTCAGTGTTCCAGCAGAAGGAGACAACGTTTCAGAAAAGGCATTGTAGCAAACCAAAAAAGAAATTTTAAGCACAGCAGAGTAACCAGCGCACATACCTGTTAGCTCAGGTGAGTTTAAAAGGCTGCTGTTGATAACAAGGGCATTTGCTAAATAGATGGTGTGTGTGCAACAATATACTGAAAGGTCAATTATATTGTGCAGCTTATCTCACCACCTGTAGTTATTTAGGTGAAAGCTCCAAAATGCTTGCCTAATATGTCTGTTTATCCAAAAGGAAGTAAAAAGGGAGAGCTAGAAAGATAGCATTGCATCACATTACATGGCAATGCAATGCACAGTTGCTGAAGTTGAACCAAAATGAGCTTGTAATCTGGCTTCTGCAACTTTGAACATGAAAAATCCAATGAGGAGAAGAAAAGCAAAGCCAAAGAGTCCATCCCAAAATCCGACAAACAAGCAAAATGAACAAAAAACATTGAATTCAATTCTTTCTGATTTTAGAAACTGCATTAAAGAAGGGGTGCAACGGTCCTGGAGATACTGCAATACCAGGTCAATGCGTGGAGTGGACAGAGCAAGCTCTTTTTCCATCTCCCTGTTCTAAAAATCCATTTAATATATGGTCCCCAGATAGGGGACGTATCAGATATTAAACTGATAAGAACAGATACTACACTTGATCTTAGCCAAAAGGCCGAGAAGCGATAACCAGAATTGGTTTCAAACTACGGAGCCACCCAAGGATCCTGAAAAGTCCATTTGTGGAGATGAGCTCCTGGACTCCCGTTAAGAAGACATGTTGTCAACCTCTAGATCCCTTACATGCCTGCACTTTTCGGCTTGCTGCTGCTGCAATCCACGCGTTTTAGATCTGCATAACTCCACCTCTTTAAACACAGCACCTTCACCCCCTGCTGTTCCCACCCGCCTCAACACCGTTGGAAGGGAGGAGAACCAATTAAGGCGGGGGGTGGGGTGGAACGAGCAGCTGTCTACCCTTAGCAGGAGGGCTCCTGATTACATACCTCTCCTGCTGCTGCTGCTGCTGGCTGTCCAGCAGCAGACTGAAGGTGGCTGCTGCTGTGCACAGGTATATAAAGGCTCAGAGCCTATTATGACACGCGCAGCCAGCGTTCCATTGCCACATTCCATCTACTGCAGGCAGGATACCTGGCTGGCTGAATGTCGCTGAGAAGCTCACAGAGACCGCCATAAGCAACAGTTTAACAGAATGCCACAGACTAATCAACCAAACTTTTTGGGTTGGGTTCTCTTTTATAGTCTGCAGGCATTAAATGAAAGAAGTCAGTGTTCCAGCAGAAGGAGACAACGTTTCAGAAAAGGCATTGTAGCAAACCAAAAAAGAAATTTTAAGCACAGCAGAGTAACCAGCGCACATACCTGTTAGCTCAGGTGAGTTTAAAAGGCTGCTGTTGATAACAAGGGCATTTGCTAAATAGATGGTGTGTGTGCAACAATATACTGAAAGGTCAATTATATTGTGCAGCTTATCTCACCACCTGTAGTTATTTAGGTGAAAGCTCCAAAATGCTTGCCTAATATGTATGTTTATCCAAAAGGAAGTAAAAAGGGAGAGCTAGAAAGATAGCATTGCATCACATTACATGGCAATGCAATGCACAGTTGCTGAAGTTGAACCAAAATGAGCTTGTAATCTGGCTTCTGCAACTTTGAACATGAAAAATCCAATGAGGAGAAGAAAAGCAAAGCCAAAGAGTCCATCCCAAAATCCGACAAACAAGCAAAATGAACAAAAAACATTGAATTCAATTCTTTCTGATTTTAGAAACTGCATTAAAGAAGGGGTGCAACGGTCCTGGAGATACTGCAATACCAGGTCAATGCGTGGAGTGGACAGAGCAAGCTCTTTTTCCATCTCCCTGTTCTAAAAATCCATTTAATATATGGTCCCCAGATAGGGGACGTATCAGATATTAAACTGATAAGAACAGATTTTTTTTTTTTTTTTTTTTTTTTTTTTTTAAAACCACTCAGGTTTAGATATAAGCAAACAGTTAACCAGACTTCGTCATAAGTTATACTGCCACTTCATAAGCATCATTGTGGTTTCTTTATTAAAGTATTATTCAACAAAAATACAAACAAGTAATCCTATGCCAGAGACATTTCCAGAAAAAATATCAACGGTATTTAACCATATCCTGCCACTTAAGGTATTTCCACACACCTTCAGAATCTGTTCCACCACCACCACCTTCTCTTGTATCCCACAAATAGATTACATATAGTCTTGCTAAGATCAACCTAATACAATCATTTACTGTTAAATTTACTCTTTTAAACACACACAAATTTCTCACATCCCACAAGCTCTCCTGCACACACACCATAATAAACCACATCATCCTTTCTAGGCCACGACGACTAGCACCAAAACCAAACATAGCCACTCTCCAATCAATAAACTTCACACCAGCAACCCCTTTACACAGTCCACCCACACCTTTCCACACATCATACGCAAAATTACAATCCCACATAAGGTGCCTCACCGTCTCATTCGCTCCACAACCATCCCTTGGACATACTGCAGATCTTATGAGATCTCTTTTCTTCTGAAAATCCCTCACTGGCAAAATATTATGAAGGCCCATCCATACTATATCTCGCTGTCTATTCGACACACCTTGAATGCTTAACTTCTTCCATACCCGCGCAACTTCCATAGAACGCAATCCCACCACATTACTCTCACACTCATTCACACACATCTTCCCCATCACCTTCTTAACCAACATAAAGTCTTTCATTGCAACTGCTAACAAATCATTCTTCCTCACAAACTTCTCAATCAAACCATACCACTCAGGACACTTAAAAGCAACAGGCACATTCTTATCACGCTTCACCCAATTCAGACCATACAGCATCCATCCAGCCAAATACTTACACATAAATGCCCCTTTATTATTCTTCCCAATCAAAATGACCGTAGTCTTAATAAAATGCAATGTTAGAAACACTTCAATATTCGGAAACTTTAGTCCCCCATACAAATATTGCTTAAACAAAATCTCTCTCTTAAGTCTTTCCATCCTACTGCCCCAAAAAAACACAAAAATTAGTTTCTCCACTTTTTTAATTTTCCTATAGGGCACTGGAAAAATACAAGAAACATAAAGCAAAATAGGGAGAATAACAGCCTTAATAATAAGAACCTTCCCTACCAAAGACAAAGAACGTAACTTCCAAAAATTCATCTTCCGCACAATCCGCTCACCACATTCATCCCAACTCTCATAACCTTTCAAATCATCATTAAAAAAAACTCCCAACACTTTAATTGCACCATCCACACCAGCCACACCATCCATCTTAATCCTATTGTCACCAAAACATTTAAACATGCATTTGTTCCAATTCACACGAAACGCTGACGCGCCACAAAAAAAATTCAACAACAATTTTACTCTCTCCATAGAGGCCACACTCTCACTCACCACTACTACATCATCCATATATCCTAAGACTTTCACAGTCATTCCACCACTCCCTGGCACTAACAAACCACGCACCACTTTCTCTTTCCGAATCATACACAGCAGTGGCTCAATCACACACACAAATAATACCGGTGACATGGGACAACCTTGCCTCACACCAGACCTAATACACACTTTCTCACTCAAAAACCCATTCACCAGAAATTCACTCATCACCTCCCCATACAATCCTCTCACGGCACGCACAAATTTCTCCGGAAAACCCATTCTACGCAAAACCTCAAATAGAAACACATGAGACACGCGATCAAACGCCTTTTCAAAGTCAACAGCCATCACCATACACTTCTGCTTTCTTACTTTACAATCCCACAACACATCTCTTAAAAGACACAGATTATCCGTCATACATCTACCAGGCACTGCACACACTTGATCTTTACCAATCACATCAGCTACAACCACACGCATCCGACACGCCAAAATTTTACTGAATACCTTGTAATCGGCGTTCAGAAGCGTAATTGGCCTCCAATTACTCAAACACCTTTTATCCCCTTTCTTATGGATTAAGACCACCACTCCCTCCTTCATTGAACCCGCAAGCATCCCATTCTCCCACATAAACTGACACACTTCCACTAAATCCATACCCATCACTTCCCACATCATAACATATAGCTCCACAGGCAAACCATCCTTCCCAGGCGTCACATTTTTCCTTGCACCAAACACCGCTTTCTTAACTTCCTCCTCAATCACTGCCTCACATAGACCAGAACATCCATCCTTATCCACCTTACAATCCAAAGTCTTAAGCACTTCTTCTTTCAAACTCTCATCCACCCACTTCCTGCCAAACAACTCAGCATAAAACGTGACCACTTCCTTCATTACATCCTCCCCACTCACACAAACACCATCCACATCAAAAATCTCCTCCATACCCTCCTTCTTACCATTTATTTTTTTAAAGAAATATCTTGAACACTTTCCATCTTTATCAAGATGGACCACCTTTGACCTAAAAATTATTTCCCTTCCCTTCCTCTCCAAAGTCCTCTTCAAATCCTCTCTCGCACTTCTTAACAAATCATCCACATCCACACCACACATCCTCATTTTCTCTAGCCATTCCACCCTCATCATTAAATCTTTATATTGACTCCTAACCATGGCAGCCTTTTTATAGCCCCATCGACGAAAAAACTTTTGCACTTCATACTTCATCCAATCCCACCACACCAACACACTTTCAAACTTACTCTTTTGAGATTTACACCAACTATATTTTTTCTTAAAATCATTCACAATTCTCTCATCCTCAAGCAAACTCACATTCAATTTGCACACACCTCTCCCATGCACCCGCCTTAAATCCCCTCTAAAACCACCTTTCAGGCACACATGGTCCGAAAAAGGAACTGAAAATTGAGAAAAACCATCACATATTATATTTTTAGAAAAAAACATCCTATCAATCCTAGATGTTATCCCACCCCTGTCAGCTTTATAGGTTGGTGGTGGTGGCTTCCCCAAATAAACCTCAGCAGCATCAAAAAAGAAAAAATCAGAAATAATGTTTGCCAATTTTTTTCCTGAGGCATCAACTTTCCCCTCAGTTACACAGTTAAAATCACCTGTTACTATCACAGGGATCCTACCAGGTAATTCTAAACATAATTTATCTAATAAACTTAACCTGTCTTCTTTTTTTGTAGGACCATAAATATTTATAATTTTAACTTTCCACCCCCTCCCACACACAACTGCAGAGATGCAACGACCCACCTCTATTACCTTATAATATTCAAAAACAAAATTTCTATTATTTAATACTATCCCAACTCCATCATTTTTATTCCCACTAGAGCCAGACCAGATATGCTGGCCATATGGCCAATCAGCGTCTTCCAGGGGTTCTTCTATACCACACTCCTGTAGACACATAATATCAAAAGAATGGTTATGTAAGAAGTCCAGAATCACAGATCTTCTAACTCTAGACTTTAAAAGTCTTACATTAAGGGACGCAATGTCCCAATTTGGTTTAGAGACCATTCTTTGGCTCAAAAACCAGAAACACCAGTCTCAGCAAAAAAACATGCCTTCCTTATCCTTTGTCATCCGGCGAACTCCCACTTAGCTGAAAGATAGTGGACTCCAAATTCTCCTCCAGGTAAGCCGTTGACGCAGGAGAAAGAGAAACCACTGGGTAATCCCGCTCACTCACCGGACTTGCCACGCATTGGCTACTTGATGGTTCAGACAACCGGGCCCTTTTATTCTTAGCGCGGTCCGGTTCCTCAGAAGACCTCACCCCAGTCTCAGTGAAGTCTCCTTGACCTCCAGCTCCCTCTTCATCCATACTTTCACTGCTCCAACTGAGAGCCGGGTCCCCTGGGATTTCCAAGGCTCCCTCACGTTCTTCACAAAAGGAGTCAATGAAACCCCCCTGATAGGAAGAAATGTCCATCTCAGCTGCCAGAACCTCTTCCACTCTCCCGGGCTCCACCAGTAGGTCAGCAGACGCCCTCACTGGAGCAGTCTCCACACGCTGTTCCACTACCTTCACCCTGGAAGAAACTGCGGCCTCAGGTGCCACACTCTTAGGCCTCGGAGAGTTCGAGACCACCTCAGAGTATGCCCTTGCCTTGCCCTCGTTCGCACGACGAGTACAATCCTTAAAGGCATGCCCCTCCATACCACAAGCATTGCAAACAATTGGATTGGTACAGTCCTTAGCAACATGCCCACTTTGGTTGCACTTGGAGCAAACAGGCACAGCAGTACAAACCTCTTGTAAGTGTCCGTACTTCTTACATTTCCTGCAAAAAACTGGGGCCTCAGGAAAGAAGAGAATACCCCTATCTCTCCCGATAGAGAAACTTTGGGGAGGGTAATGAACACCTCCAGGCTCCGAAGAACTTTCCCCAAATCTGACAAAATATCTGTATTTGCCAGTCCATAAGTTCTCCTCGTTCATGATTTTGTGACTGTTGCTCACAAAGTCACAATGCCTCTTAAGAAAAGTCGCAATGTCATGTTCGTGCACAAAGGGATTATACATAAATATGACTAGGGGAACATCACCTTTGGAGTACAAGACTGTAAAAGTCAAACCATGCAAGGTTGGATTCTTCTCCTGCTCCCTCAACTTCTTATACAGGTTCCGGCAAGCCGCCATAGATTGTAGCACCAAGACATACCGTCCTTCTTTCCGGGATTCCTGCAGGCAGACGATGTTTTCTCTTGTCACTTCCAGGATTTTGAAGATCACCTCGTGCACCATATACGACAGATTGAAACGCTCTCTGACAGCAGCATCAACTTCAATGCGGAATGCATTGCGAACCCGATTGTCATCGGTCCCAGCATAGCGTATCTTCACGCCCATTATGATCACTCTCTCGTTCCTCCTCGTTCTCCCCCTAAAGCAGCAACCGGCTTAAGCCATCAAGATGGCGATGCCGGAAGGCCAAGGGAAAACACTCAAGGACCCCAGACAAGACACTTGGTCTTAGCCAAAAGGCCGAGAAGCGATAACCAGAATTGGTTTCAAACTACGGAGCCACCCAAGGATCCTGAAAAGTCCATTTGTGGAGATGAGCTCCTGGACTCCCGTTAAGAAGACATGTTGTCAACCTCTAGATCCCTTACATGCCTGCACTTTTCGGCTTGCTGCTGCTGCAATCCACGCGTTTTAGATCTGCATAACTCCACCTCTTTAAACACAGCACCTTCACCCCCTGCTGTTCCCACCCGCCTCAACACCGTTGGAAGGGAGGAGAACCAATTAAGGCGGGGGGTGGGGTGGAACGAGCAGCTGTCTACCCTTAGCAGGAGGGCTCCTGATTACATACCTCTCCTGCTGCTGCTGCTGCTGGCTGTCCAGCAGCAGACTGAAGGTGGCTGCTGCTGTGCACAGGTATATAAAGGCTCAGAGCCTATTATGACATGCGTAGCCAGCGTTCCATTGCCACATTCCATCCACTGCAGGCAGGATACCTGGCTGGCTGAATGTCGCTGAGAAGCTCACAGAGACCGCCATAAGCAACAGTTTAACAGAATGCCACAGACTAATCAACCAAACTTTTTGGGTTGGGTTCTCTTTTATAGTCTGCAGGCATTAAATGAAAGAAGTCAGTGTTCCAGCAGAAGGAGACAACGTTTCAGAAAAGGCATTGTAGCAAACCAAAAAAGAAATTTTAAGCGCAGCAGAGTAACCAGCGCACATACCTGTTAGCTCAGGTGAGTTTAAAAGGCTGCTGTTGATAACAAGGGCATTTGCTAAATAGATGGTGTGTGTGCAACAATATACTGAAAGGTCAATTATATTGTGCAGCTTATCTCACCACCTGTAGTTATTTAGGTGAAAGCTCCAAAATGCTTGCCTAACATGTCTGTTTATCCAAAAGGAAGTAAAAAGGGAGAGCTAGAAAGATAGCATTGCATCACATTACATGGCAATGCAATGCACAGTTGCTGAAGTTGAACCAAAATGAGCTTGTAATCTGGCTTCTGCAACTTTGAACATGAAAAATCCAATGAGGAGAAGAAAAGCAAAGCCAAAGAGTCCATCCCAAAATCCGACAAACAAGCAAAATGAACAAAAAACATTGAATTCAATTCTTTCTGATTTTAGAAACTGCATTAAAGAAGGGGTGCACCGGTCCTGGAGATACTGCAATACCAGGTCAATGCGTGGAGTGGACAGAGCAAGCTCTTTTTCCATCTCCCTGTTCTAAAAATCCATTTAATATATGGTCCCCAGATAGGGGACGTATCAGATATTAAACTGATAAGAACAGATACTACACTTGATCTTAGCCAAAAGGCCGAGAAGCGATAACCAGAATTGGTTTCAAACTACGGAGCCACCCAAGGATCCTGAAAAGTCCATTTGTGGAGATGAGCTCCTGGACTCCCGTTAAGAAGACATGTTGTCAACCTCTAGATCCCTTACATGCCTGCACTTTTCGGCTTGCTGCTGCTGCAATCCACGCGTTTTAGATCTGCATAACTCCACCTCTTTAAACACAGCACCTTCACCCCCTGCTGTTCCCACCCGCCTCAACACCGTTGGAAGGGAGGAGAACCAATTAAGGCGGGGGGTGGGGTGGAACGAGCAGCTGTCTACCCTTAGCAGGAGGGCTCCTGATTACATACCTCTCCTGCTGCTGCTGCTGGCTGTCCAGCAGCAGACTGAAGGTGGCTGCTGCTGTGCACAGGTATATAAAGGCTCAGAGCCTATTATGACACGCGCAGCCAGCGTTCCATTGCCACATTCCATCTACTGCAGGCAGGATACCTGGCTGGCTGAATGTCGCTGAGAAGCTCACAGAGACCGCCATAAGCAACAGTTTAACAGAATGCCACAGACTAATCAACCAAACTTTTTGGGTTGGGTTCTCTTTTATAGTCTGCAGGCTTTAAATGAAAGAAGTCAGTGTTCCAGCAGAAGGAGACAACGTTTCAGAAAAGGCATTGTAGCAAACCAAAAAAGAAATTTTAAGCGCAGCAGAGTAACCAGCGCACATACCTGTTAGCTCAGGTGAGTTTAAAAGGCTGCTGTTGATAACAAGGGCATTTGCTAAATAGATGGTGTGTGTGCAACAATATACTGAAAGGTCAATTATATTGTGCAGCTTATCTCACCACCTGTAGTTATTTAGGTGAAAGCTCCAAAATGCTTGCCTAATATGTCTGTTTATCCAAAAGGAAGTAAAAAGGGAGAGCTAGAAAGATAGCATTGCATCACATTACATGGCAATGCAATGCACAGTTGCTGAAGTTGAACCAAAATGAGCTTGTAATCTGGCTTCTGCAACTTTGAACATGAAAAATCCAATGAGGAGAAGAAAAGCAAAGCCAAAGAGTCCATCCCAAAATCCGACAAACAAGCAAAATGAACAAAAAACATTGAATTCAATTCTTTCTGATTTTAGAAACTGCATTAAAGAAGGGGTGCACCGGTCCTGGAGATACTGCAATACCAGGTCAATGCGTGGAGTGGACAGAGCAAGCTCTTTTTCCATCTCCCTGTTCTAAAAATCCATTTAATATATGGTCCCCAGATAGGGGACGTATCAGATATTAAACTGATAAGAACAGATACTACACTTGATCTTAGCCAAAAGGCCGAGAAGCGATAACCAGAATTGGTTTCAAACTACGGAGCCACCCAAGGATCCTGAAAAGTCCATTTGTGGAGATGAGCTCCTGGACTCCCGTTAAGAAGACATGTTGTCAACCTCTAGATCCCTTACATGCCTGCACTTTTCGGCTTGCTGCTGCTGCAATCCACGCGTTTTAGATCTGCATAACTCCACCTCTTTAAACACAGCACCTTCACCCCCTGCTGTTCCCACCCGCCTCAACACCGTTGGAAGGGAGGAGAACCAATTAAGGCGGGGGGTGGGGTGGAACGAGCAGCTGTCTACCCTTAGCAGGAGGGCTCCTGATTACATACCTCTCCTGCTGCTGCTGCTGCTGGCTGTCCAGCAGCAGACTGAAGGTGGCTGCTGCTGTGCACAGGTATATAAAGGCTCAGAGCCTATTATGACACGCGCAGCCAGCGTTCCATTGCCACATTCCATCTACTGCAGGCAGGATACCTGGCTGGCTGAATGTCGCTGAGAAGCTCACAGAGACCGCCATAAGCAACAGTTTAACAGAATGCCACAGACTAATCAACCAAACTTTTTGGGTTGGGTTCTCTTTTATAGTCTGCAGGCATTAAATGAAAGAAGTCAGTGTTCCAGCAGAAGGAGACAACGTTTCAGAAAAGGCATTGTAGCAAACCAAAAAAGAAATTTTAAGCGCAGCAGAGTAACCAGCGCACATACCTGTTAGCTCAGGTGAGTTTAAAAGGCTGCTGTTGATAACAAGGGCATTTGCTAAATAGATGGTGTGTGTGCAACAATATACTGAAAGGTCAATTATATTGTGCAGCTTATCTCACCACCTGTAGTTATTTAGGTGAAAGCTCCAAAATGCTTGCCTAATATGTCTGTTTATCCAAAAGGAAGTAAAAAGGGAGAGCTAGAAAGATAGCATTGCATCACATTACATGGCAATGCAATGCACAGTTGCTGAAGTTGAACCAAAATGACCTTGTAATCTGGCTTCTGCAACTTTGAACATGAAAAATCCAATGAGGAGAAGAAAAGCAAAGCCAAAGAGTCCATCCCAAAATCCGACAAACAAGCAAAATGAACAAAAAACATTGAATTCAATTCTTTCTGATTTTAGAAACTGCATTAAAGAAGGGGTGCACCGGTCCTGGAGATACTGCAATACCAGGTCAATGCGTGGAGTGGACAGAGCAAGCTCTTTTTCCATCTCCCTGTTCTAAAAATCCATTTAATATATGGTCCCCAGATAGGGGACGTATCAGATATTAAACTGATAAGAACAGATACTACACTTGATCTTAGCCAAAAGGCCGAGAAGCGATAACCAGAATTGGTTTCAAACTACGGAGCCACCCAAGGATCCTGAAAAGTCCATTTGTGGAGATGAGCTCCTGGACTCCCGTTAAGAAGACATGTTGTCAACCTCTAGATCCCTTACATGCCTGCACTTTTCGGCTTGCTGCTGCTGCAATCCACGCGTTTTAGATCTGCATAACTCCACCTCTTTAAACACAGCACCTTCACCCCCTGCTGTTCCCACCCGCCTCAACACCGTTGGAAGGGAGGAGAACCAATTAAGGCGGGGGGTGGGGTGGAACGAGCAGCTGTCTACCCTTAGCAGGAGGGCTCCTGATTACATACCTCTCCTGCTGCTGCTGCTGCTGGCTGTCCAGCAGCAGACTGAAGGTGGCTGCTGCTGTGCACAGGTATATAAAGGCTCAGAGCCTATTATGACACGCGCAGCCAGCGTTCCATTGCCACATTCCATCTACTGCAGGCAGGATACCTGGCTGGCTGAATGTCGCTGAGAAGCTCACAGAGACCGCCATAAGCAACAGTTTAACAGAATGCCACAGACTAATCAACCAAACTTTTTGGGTTGGGTTCTCTTTTATAGTCTGCAGGCATTAAATGAAAGAAGTCAGTGTTCCAGCAGAAGGATACAACGTTTCAGAAAAGGCATTGTAGCAAACCAAAAAAGAAATTTTAAGCGCAGCAGAGTAACCAGCGCACATACCTGTTAGCTCAGGTGAGTTTAAAAGGCTGCTGTTGATAACAAGGGCATTTGCTAAATAGATGGTGTGTGTGCAACAATATACTGAAAGGTCAATTATATTGTGCAGCTTATCTCACCACCTGTAGTTATTTAGGTGAAAGCTCCAAAATGCTTGCCTAATATGTCTGTTTATCCAAAAGGAAGTAAAAAGGGAGAGCTAGAAAGATAGCATTGCATCACATTACATGGCAATGCAATGCACAGTTGCTGAAGTTGAACCAAAATGAGCTTGTAATCTGGCTTCTGCAACTTTGAACATGAAAAATCCAATGAGGAGAAGAAAAGCAAAGCCAAAGAGTCCATCCCAAAATCCGACAAACAAGCAAAATGAACAAAAAACATTGAATTCAATTCTTTCTGATTTTAGAAACTGCATTAAAGAAGGGGTGCACCGGTCCTGGAGATACTGCAATACCAGGTCAATGCGTGGAGTGGACAGAGCAAGCTCTTTTTCCATCTCCCTGTTCTCAAAATCCATTTAATATATGGTCCCCAGATAGGGGACGTATCAGATATTAAACTGATAAGAACAGATACTACACTTGATCTTAGCCAAAAGGCCGAGAAGCGATAACCAGAATTGGTTTCAAACTACGGAGCCACCCAAGGATCCTGAAAAGTCCATTTGTGGAGATGAGCTCCTGGACTCCCGTTAAGAAGACATGTTGTCAACCTCTAGATCCCTTACATGCCTGCACTTTTCGGCTTGCTGCTGCTGCAATCCACGCGTTTTAGATCTGCATAACTCCACCTCTTTAAACACAGCACCTTCACCCCCTGCTGTTCCCACCCGCCTCAACACCGTTGGAAGGGAGGAGAACCAATTAAGGCGGGGGGTGGGGTGGAACGAGCAGCTGTCTACCCTTAGCAGGAGGGCTCCTGATTACATACCTCTCCTGCTGCTGCTGCTGCTGGCTGTCCAGCAGCAGACTGAAGGTGGCTGCTGCTGTGCACAGGTATATAAAGGCTCAGAGCCTATTATGACACGCGCAGCCAGCGTTCCATTGCCACATTCCATCTACTGCAGGCAGGATACCTGGCTGGCTGAATGTCGCTGAGAAGCTCACAGAGACCGCCATAAGCAACAGTTTAACAGAATGCCACAGACTAATCAACCAAACTTTTTGGGTTGGGTTCTCTTTTATAGTCTGCAGGCATTAAATGAAAGAAGTCAGTGTTCCAGCAGAAGGAGACAACGTTTCAGAAAAGGCATTGTAGCAAACCAAAAAAGAAATTTTAAGCGCAGCAGAGTAACCAGCGCACATACCTGTTAGCTCAGGTGAGTTTAAAAGGCTGCTGTTGATAACAAGGGCATTTGCTAAATAGATGGTGTGTGTGCAACAATATACTGAAAGGTCAATTATATTGTGCAGCTTATCTCACCACCTGTAGTTATTTAGGTGAAAGCTCCAAAATGCTTGCCTAATATGTCTGTTTATCCAAAAGGAAGTAAAAAGGGAGAGCTAGAAAGATAGCATTGCATCACATTACATGGCAATGCAATGCACAGTTGCTGAAGTTGAACCAAAATGAGCTTGTAATCTGGCTTCTGCAACTTTGAACATGAAAAATCCAATGAGGAGAAGAAAAGCAAAGCCAAAGAGTCCATCCCAAAATCCGACAAACAAGCAAAATGAACAAAAAACATTGAATTCAATTCTTTCTGATTTTAGAAACTGCATTAAAGAAGGGGTGCACCGGTCCTGGAGATACTGCAATACCAGGTCAATGCGTGGAGTGGACAGAGCAAGCTCTTTTTCCATCTCCCTGTTCTAAAAATCCATTTAATATATGGTCCCCAGATAGGGGACGTATCAGATATTAAACTGATAAGAACAGATACTACACTTGATCTTAGCCAAAAGGCCGAGAAGCGATAACCAGAATTGGTTTCAAACTACGGAGCCACCCAAGGATCCTGAAAAGTCCATTTGTGGAGATGAGCTCCTGGACTCCCGTTAAGAAGACATGTTGTCAACCTCTAGATCCCTTACATGCCTGCACTTTTCGGCTTGCTGCTGCTGCAATCCACGCGTTTTAGATCTGCATAACTCCACCTCTTTAAACACAGCACCTTCACCCCCTGCTGTTCCCACCCGCCTCAACACCGTTGGAAGGGAGGAGAACCAATTAAGGTGGGGGGTGGGGTGGAACGAGCAGCTGTCTACCCTTAGCAGGAGGGCTCCTGATTACATACCTCTCCTGCTGCTGCTGCTGCTGGCTGTCCAGCAGCAGACTGAAGGTGGCTGTTGCTGTGCACAGGTATATAAAGGCTCAGAGCCTATTATGACACGCGCAGCCAGCGTTCCATTGCCACATTCCATCTACTGCAGGCAGGATACCTGGCTGGCTGAATGTCGCTGAGAAGCTCACAGAGACCGCCATAAGCAACAGTTTAACAGAATGCCACAGACTAATCAACCAAACTTTTTGGGTTGGGTTCTCTTTTATAGTCTGCAGGCATTAAATGAAAGAAGTCAGTGTTCCAGCAGAAGGAGACAACGTTTCAGAAAAGGCATTGTAGCAAACCAAAAAAGAAATTTTAAGCGCAGCAGAGTAACCAGCGCACATACCTGTTAGCTCAGGTGAGTTTAAAAGGCTGCTGTTGATAACAAGGGCATTTGCTAAATAGATGGTGTGTGTGCAACAATATACTGAAAGGTCAATTATATTGTGCAGCTTATCTCACCACCTGTAGTTATTTAGGTGAAAGCTCCAAAATGCTTGCCTAACATGTCTGTTTATCCAAAAGGAAGTAAAAAGGGAGAGCTAGAAAGATAGCATTGCATCACATTACATGGCAATGCAATGCACAGTTGCTGAAGTTGAACCTAAATGAGCTTGTAATCTGGCTTCTGCAACTTTGAACATGAAAAATCCAATGAGGAGAAGAAAAGCAAAGCCAAAGAGTCCATCCCAAAATCCGACAAACAAGCAAAATGAACAAAAAACATTGAATTCAATTCTTTCTGATTTTAGAAACTGCATTAAAGAAGGGGTGCACCGGTCCTGGAGATACTGCAATACCAGGTCAATGCGTGGAGTGGACAGAGCAAGCTCTTTTTCCATCTCCCTGTTCTAAAAATCCATTTAATATATGGTCCCCAGATAGGGGACGTATCAGATATTAAACTGATAAGAACAGATACTACACTTGATCTTAGCCAAAAGGCCGAGAAGCGATAACCAGAATTGGTTTCAAACTACGGAGCCACCCAAGGATCCTGAAAAGTCCATTTGTGGAGATGAGCTCCTGGACTCCCGTTAAGAAGACATGTTGTCAACCTCTAGATCCCTTACATGCCTGCACTTTTCGGCTTGCTGCTGCTGCAATCCACGCGTTTTAGATCTGCATAACTCCACCTCTTTAAACACAGCACCTTCACCCCCTGCTGTTCCCACCCGCCTCAACACCGTTGGAAGGGAGGAGAACCAATTAAGGCGGGGGGTGGGGTGGAACGAGCAGCTGTCTACCCTTAGCAGGAGGGCTCCTGATTACATACCTCTCCTGCTGCTGCTGCTGCTGGCTGTCCAGCAGCAGACTGAAGGTGGCTGCTGCTGTGCACAGGTATATAAAGGCTCAGAGCCTATTATGACACGCGCAGCCAGCGTTCCATTGCCACATTCCATCTACTGCAGGCAGGATACCTGGCTGGCTGAATGTCGCTGAGAAGCTCACAGAGACCGCCATAAGCAACAGTTTAACAGAATGCCACAGACTAATCAACCAAACTTTTTGGGTTGGGTTCTCTTTTATAGTCTGCAGGCATTAAATGAAAGAAGTCAGTGTTCCAGCAGAAGGAGACAACGTTTCAGAAAAGGCATTGTAGCAAACCAAAAAAGAAATTTTAAGCGCAGCAGAGTAACCAGCGCACATACCTGTTAGCTCAGGTGAGTTTAAAAGGCTGCTGTTGATAACAAGGGCATTTGCTAAATAGATGGTGTGTGTGCAACAATATACTGAAAGGTCAATTATATTGTGCAGCTTATCTCACCACCTGTAGTTATTTAGGTGAAAGCTCCAAAATGCTTGCCTAATATGTCTGTTTATCCAAAAGGAAGTAAAAAGGGAGAGCTAGAAAGATAGCATTGCATCACATTACATGGCAATGCAATGCACAGTTGCTGAAGTTGAACCAAAATGAGCTTGTAATCTGGCTTCTGCAACTTTGAACATGAAAAATCCAATGAGGAGAAGAAAAGCAAAGCCAAAGAGTCCATCCCAAAATCCGACAAACAAGCAAAATGAACAAAAAACATTGAATTCAATTCTTTCTGATTTTAGAAACTGCATTAAAGAAGGGGTGCACCGGTCCTGGAGATACTGCAATACCAGGTCAATGCGTGGAGTGGACAGAGCAAGCTCTTTTTCCATCTCCCTGTTCTAAAAATCCATTTAATATATGGTCCCCAGATAGGGGACGTATCAGATATTAAACTGATAAGAACAGATACTACACTTGATCTTAGCCAAAAGGCCGAGAAGCGATAACCAGAATTGGTTTCAAACTACGGAGCCACCCAAGGATCCTGAAAAGTCCATTTGTGGAGATGAGCTCCTGGACTCCCGTTAAGAAGACATGTTGTCAACCTCTAGATCCCTTACATGCCTGCACTTTTCGGCTTGCTGCTGCTGCAATCCACGCGTTTTAGATCTGCATAACTCCACCTCTTTAAACACAGCACCTTCACCCCCTGCTGTTCCCACCCGCCTCAACACCGTTGGAAGGGAGGAGAACCAATTAAGGCGGGGGGTGGGGTGGAACGAGCAGCTGTCTACCCTTAGCAGGAGGGCTCCTGATTACATACCTCTCCTGCTGCTGCTGCTGCTGGCTGTCCAGCAGCAGACTGAAGGTGGCTGCTGCTGTGCACAGGTATATAAAGGCTCAGAGCCTATTATGACACGCGCAGCCAGCGTTCCATTGCCACATTCCATCTACTGCAGGCAGGATACCTGGCTGGCTGAATGTCGCTGAGAAGCTCACAGAGACCGCCATAAGCAACAGTTTAACAGAATGCCACAGACTAATCAACCAAACTTTTTGGGTTGGGTTCTCTTTTATAGTCTGCAGGCATTAAATGAAAGAAGTCAGTGTTCCAGCAGAAGGAGACAACGTTTCAGAAAAGGCATTGTAGCAAACCAAAAAAGAAATTTTAAGCGCAGCAGAGTAACCAGCGCACATACCTGTTAGCTCAGGTGAGTTTAAAAGGCTGCTGTTGATAACAAGGGCATTTGCTAAATAGATGGTGTGTGTGCAACAATATACTGAAAGGTCAATTATATTGTGCAGCTTATCTCACCACCTGTAGTTATTTAGGTGAAAGCTCCAAAATGCTTGCCTAATATGTCTGTTTATCCAAAAGGAAGTAAAAAGGGAGAGCTAGAAAGATAGCATTGCATCACATTACATGGCAATGCAATGCACAGTTGCTGAAGTTGAACCAAAATGAGCTTGTAATCTGGCTTCTGCAACTTTGAACATGAAAAATCCAATGAGGAGAAGAAAAGCAAAGCCAAAGAGTCCATCCCAAAATCCGACAAACAAGCAAAATGAACAAAAAACATTGAATTCAATTCTTTCTGATTTTAGAAACTGCATTAAAGAAGGGGTGCACCGGTCCTGGAGATACTGCAATACCAGGTCAATGCGTGGAGTGGACAGAGCAAGCTCTTTTTCCATCTCCCTGTTCTAAAAATCCATTTAATATATGGTCCCCAGATAGGGGACGTATCAGATATTAAACTGATAAGAACAGATACTACACTTGATCTTAGCCAAAAGGCCGAGAAGCGATAACCAGAATTGGTTTCAAACTACGGAGCCACCCAAGGATCCTGAAAAGTCCATTTGTGGAGATGAGCTCCTGGACTCCCGTTAAGAAGACATGTTGTCAAAGTCTAGATCCCTTACATGCCTGCACTTTTCGGCTTGCTGCTGCTGCAATCCACGCGTTTTAGATCTGCATAACTCCACCTCTTTAAACACAGCACCTTCACCCCCTGCTGTTCCCACCCGCCTCAACACCGTTGGAAGGGAGGAGAACCAATTAAGGCGGGGGGTGGGGTGGAACGAGCAGCTGTCTACCCTTAGCAGGAGGGCTCCTGATTACATACCTCTCCTGCTGCTTCTGCTGCTGGCTGTCCAGCAGCAGACTGAAGGTGGCTGCTGCTGTGCACAGGTATATAAAGGCTCAGAGCCTATTATGACACGCGCAGCCAGCGTTCCATTGCCACATTCCATCTACTGCAGGCAGGATACCTGGCTGGCTGAATGTCGCTGAGAAGCTCACAGAGACCGCCATAAGCAACAGTTTAACAGAATGCCACAGACTAATCAACCAAACTTTTTGGGTTGGGTTCTCTTTTATAGTCTGCAGGCTTTAAATGAAAGAAGTCAGTGTTCCAGCAGAAGGAGACAACGTTTCAGAAAAGGCATTGTAGCAAACCAAAAAAGAAATTTTAAGCGCAGCAGAGTAACCAGCGCACATACCTGTTAGCTCAGGTGAGTTTAAAAGGCTGCTGTTGATAACAAGGGCATTTGCTAAATAGATGGTGTGTGTGCAACAATATACTGAAAGGTCAATTATATTGTGCAGCTTATCTCACCACCTGTAGTTATTTAGGTGAAAGCTCCAAAATGCTTGCCTAATATGTCTGTTTATCCAAAAGGAAGTAAAAAGGGAGAGCTAGAAAGATAGCATTGCATCACATTACATGGCAATGCAATGCACAGTTGCTGAAGTTGAACCAAAATGAGCTTGTAATCTGGCTTCTGCAACTTTGAACATGAAAAATCCAATGAGGAGAAGAAAAGCAAAGCCAAAGAGTCCATCCCAAAATCCGACAAACAAGCAAAATGAACAAAAAACATTGAATTCAATTCTTTCTGATTTTAGAAACTGCATTAAAGAAGGGGTGCACCGGTCCTGGAGATACTGCAATACCAGGTCAATGCGTGGAGTGGACAGAGCAAGCTCTTTTTCCATCTCCCTGTTCTAAAAATCCATTTAATATATGGTCCCCAGATAGGGGACGTATCAGATATTAAACTGATAAGAACAGATACTACACTTGATCTTAGCCAAAAGGCCGAGAAGCGATAACCAGAATTGGTTTCAAACTACGGAGCCACCCAAGGATCCTGAAAAGTCCATTTGTGGAGATGAGCTCCTGGACTCCCGTTAAGAAGACATGTTGTCAACCTCTAGATCCCTTACATGCCTGCACTTTTCGGCTTGCTGCTGCTGCAATCCACGCGTTTTAGATCTGCATAACTCCACCTCTTTAAACACAGCACCTTCACCCCCTGCTGTTCCCACCCGCCTCAACACCGTTGGAAGGGAGGAGAACCAATTAAGGCGGGGGGTGGGGTGGAACGAGCAGCTGTCTACCCTTAGCAGGAGGGCTCCTGATTACATACCTCTCCTGCTGCTGCTGCTGCTGGCTGTCCAGCAGCAGACTGAAGGTGGCTGCTGCTGTGCACAGGTATATAAAGGCTCAGAGCCTATTATGACACGCGCAGCCAGCGTTCCATTGCCACATTCCATCTACTGCAGGCAGGATACCTGGCTGGCTGAATGTCGCTGAGAAGCTCACAGAGACCGCCATAAGCAACAGTTTAACAGAATGCCACAGACTAATCAACCAAACTTTTTGGGTTGGGTTCTCTTTTATAGTCTGCAGGCATTAAATGAAAGAAGTCAGTGTTCCAGCAGAAGGAGACAACGTTTCAGAAAAGGCATTGTAGCAAACCAAAAAAGAAATTTTAAGCGCAGCAGAGTAACCAGCGCACATACCTGTTAGCTCAGGTGAGTTTAAAAGGCTGCTGTTGATAACAAGGGCATTTGCTAAATAGATGGTGTGTGTGCAACAATATACTGAAAGGTCAATTATATTGTGCAGCTTATCTCACCACCTGTAGTTATTTAGGTGAAAGCTCCAAAATGCTTGCCTAACATGTCTGTTTATCCAAAAGGAAGTAAAAAGGGAGAGCTAGAAAGATAGCATTGCATCACATTACATGGCAATGCAATGCACAGTTGCTGAAGTTGAACCAAAATGAGCTTGTAATCTGGCTTCTGCAACTTTGAACATGAAAAATCCAATGAGGAGAAGAAAAGCAAAGCCAAAGAGTCAATCCCAAAATCCGACAAACAAGCAAAATGAACAAAAAACATTGAATTCAATTCTTTCTGATTTTAGAAACTGCATTAAAGAAGGGGTGCACCGGTCCTGGAGATACTGCAATACCAGGTCAATGCGTGGAGTGGACAGAGCAAGCTCTTTTTCCATCTCCCTGTTCTAAAAATCCATTTAATATATGGTCCCCAGATAGGGGACGTATCAGATATTAAACTGATAAGAACAGATACTACACTTGATCTTAGCCAAAAGGCCGAGAAGCGATAACCAGAATTGGTTTCAAACTACGGAGCCACCCAAGGATCCTGAAAAGTCCATTTGTGGAGATGAGCTCCTGGACTCCCGTTAAGAAGACATGTTGTCAACCTCTAGATCCCTTACATGCCTGCACTTTTCGGCTTGCTGCTGCTGCAATCCACGCGTTTTAGATCTGCATAACTCCACCTCTTTAAACACAGCACCTTCACCCCCTGCTGTTCCCACCCGCCTCAACACCGTTGGAAGGGAGGAGAACCAATTAAGGCGGGGGGTGGGGTGGAACGAGCAGCTGTCTACCCTTAGCAGGAGGGCTCCTGATTACATACCTCTCCTGCTGCTGCTGCTGCTGGCTGTCCAGCAGCAGACTGAAGGTGGCTGCTGCTGTGCACAGGTATATAAAGGCTCAGAGCCTATTATGACACGCGCAGCCAGCGTTCCATTGCCACATTCCATCTACTGCAGGCAGGATACCTGGCTGGCTGAATGTCGCTGAGAAGCTCACAGAGACCGCCATAAGCAACAGTTTAACAGAATGCCACAGACTAATCAACCAAACTTTTTGGGTTGGGTTCTCTTTTATAGTCTGCAGGCATTAAATGAAAGAAGTCAGTGTTCCAGCAGAAGGAGACAACGTTTCAGAAAAGGCATTGTAGCAAACCAAAAAAGAAATTTTAAGCGCAGCAGAGTAACCAGCGCACATACCTGTTAGCTCAGGTGAGTTTAAAAGGCTGCTGTTGATAACAAGGGCATTTGCTAAATAGATGGTGTGTGTGCAACAATATACTGAAAGGTCAATTATATTGTGCAGCTTATCTCACCACCTGTAGTTATTTAGGTGAAAGCTCCAAAATGCTTGCCTAATATGTCTGTTTATCCAAAAGGAAGTAAAAAGGGAGAGCTAGAAAGATAGCATTGCATCACATTACATGGCAATGCAATGCACAGTTGCTGAAGTTGAACCAAAATGAGCTTGTAATCTGGCTTCTGCAACTTTGAACATGAAAAATCCAATGAGGAGAAGAAAAGCAAAGCCAAAGAGTCCATCCCAAAATCCGACAAACAAGCAAAATGAACAAAAAACATTGAATTCAATTCTTTCTGATTTTAGAAACTGCATTAAAGAAGGGGTGCACCGGTCCTGGAGATACTGCAATACCAGGTCAATGCGTGGAGTGGACAGAGCAAGCTCTTTTTCCATCTCCCTGTTCTAAAAATCCATTTAATATATGGTCCCCAGATAGGGGACGTATCAGATATTAAACTGATAAGAACAGATACTACACTTGATCTTAGCCAAAAGGCCGAGAAGCGATAACCAGAATTGGTTTCAAACTACGGAGCCACCCAAGGATCCTGAAAAGTCCATTTGTGGAGATGAGCTCCTGGACTCCCGTTAAGAAGACATGTTGTCAACCTCTAGATCCCTTACATGCCTGCACTTTTCGGCTTGCTGCTGCTGCAATCCACGCGTTTTAGATCTGCATAACTCCACCTCTTTAAACACAGCACCTTCACACCCTGCTGTTCCCACCCGCCTCAACACCGTTGGAAGGGAGGAGAACCAATTAAGGCGGGGGGTGGGGTGGAACGAGCAGCTGTCTACCCTTAGCAGGAGGGCTCCTGATTACATACCTCTCCTGCTGCTGCTGCTGCTGGCTGTCCAGCAGCAGACTGAAGGTGGCTGCTGCTGTGCACAGGTATATAAAGGCTCAGAGCCTATTATGACACGCGCAGCCAGCGTTCCATTGCCACATTCCATCTACTGCAGGCAGGATACCTGGCTGGCTGAATGTCGCTGAGAAGCTCACAGAGACCGCCATAAGCAACAGTTTAACAGAATGCCACAGACTAATCAACCAAACTTTTTGGGTTGGGTTCTCTTTTATAGTCTGCAGGCATTAAATGAAAGAAGTCAGTGTTCCAGCAGAAGGAGACAACGTTTCAGAAAAGGCATTGTAGCAAACCAAAAAAGAAATTTTAAGCGCAGCAGAGTAACCAGCGCACATACCTGTTAGCTCAGGTGAGTTTAAAAGGCTGCTGTTGATAACAAGGGCATTTGCTAAATAGATGGTGTGTGTGCAACAATATACTGAAAGGTCAATTATATTGTGCAGCTTATCTCACCACCTGTAGTTATTTAGGTGAAAGCTCCAAAATGCTTGCCTAATATGTCTGTTTATCCAAAAGGAAGTAAAAAGGGAGAGCTAGAAAGATAGCATTGCATCACATTACATGGCAATGCAATGCACAGTTGCTGAAGTTGAACCAAAATGAGCTTGTAATCTGGCTTCTGCAACTTTGAACATGAAAAATCCAATGAGGAGAAGAAAAGCAAAGCCAAAGAGTCCATCCCAAAATCCGACAAACAAGCAAAATGAACAAAAAACATTGAATTCAATTCTTTCTGATTTTAGAAACTGCATTAAAGAAGGGGTGCACCGGTCCTGGAGATACTGCAATACCAGGTCAATGCGTGGAGTGGACAGAGCAAGCTCTTTTTCCATCTCCCTGTTCTAAAAATCCATTTAATATATGGTCCCCAGATAGGGGACGTATCAGATATTAAACTGATAAGAACAGATACTACACTTGATCTTAGCCAAAAGGCCGAGAAGCGATAACCAGAATTGGTTTCAAACTACGGAGCCACCCAAGGATCCTGAAAAGTCCATTTGTGGAGATGAGCTCCTGGACTCCCGTTAAGAAGACATGTTGTCAACCTCTAGATCCCTTACATGCCTGCACTTTTTGGCTTGCTGCTGCTGCAATCCACGCGTTTTAGATCTGCATTACTCCACCTCTTTAAACACAGCACCTTCACCCCCTGCTGTTCCCACCCGCCTCAACACCGTTGGAAGGGAGGAGAACCAATTAAGGCGGGGGGTGGGGTGGAACGAGCAGCTGTCTACCCTTAGCAGGAGGGCTCCTGATTACATACCTCTCCTGCTGCTGCTGCTGCTGGCTGTCCAGCAGCAGACTGAAGGTGGCTGTTGCTGTGCACAGGTATATAAAGGCTCAGAGCCTATTATGACACGCGCAGACAGCGTTCCATTGCCACATTCCATCTACTGCAGGCAGGATACCTGGCTGGCTGAATGTCGCTGAGAAGCTCACAGAGACCGCCATAAGCAACAGTTTAACAGAATGCCACAGACTAATCAACCAAACTTTTTGGGTTGGGTTCTCTTTTATAGTCTGCAGGCATTAAATGAAAGAAGTCAGTGTTCCAGCAGAAGGAGACAACGTTTCAGAAAAGGCATTGTAGCAAACCAAAAAAGAAATTTTAAGCGCAGCAGAGTAACCAGCGCACATACCTGTTAGCTCAGGTGAGTTTAAAAGGCTGCTGTTGATAACAAGGGCATTTGCTAAATAGATGGTGTGTGTGCAACAATATACTGAAAGGTCAATTATATTGTGCAGCTTATCTCACCACCTGTAGTTATTTAGGTGAAAGCTCCAAAATGCTTGCCTAACATGTCTGTTTATCCAAAAGGAAGTAAAAAGGGAGAGCTAGAAAGATAGCATTGCATCACATTACATGGCAATGCAATGCACAGTTGCTGAAGTTGAACCAAAATGAGCTTGTAATCTGGCTTCTGCAACTTTGAACATGAAAAATCCAATGAGGAGAAGAAAAGCAAAGCCAAAGAGTCCATCCCAAAATCCGACAAACAAGCAAAATGAACAAAAAACATTGAATTCAATTCTTTCTGATTTTAGAAACTGCATTAAAGAAGGGGTGCACCGGTCCTGGAGATACTGCAATACCAGGTCAATGCGTGGAGTGGACAGAGCAAGCTCTTTTTCCATCTCCCTGTTCTAAAAATCCATTTAATATATGGTCCCCAGATAGGGGACGTATCAGATATTAAACTGATAAGAACAGATACTACACTTGATCTTAGCCAAAAGGCCGAGAAGCGATAACCAGAATTGGTTTCAAACTACGGAGCCACCCAAGGATCCTGAAAAGTCCATTTGTGGAGATGAGCTCCTGGACTCCCGTTAAGAAGACATGTTGTCAACCTCTAGATCCCTTACATGCCTGCACTTTTCGGCTTGCTGCTGCTGCAATCCACGCGTTTTAGATCTGCATAACTCCACCTCTTTAAACACAGCACCTTCACCCCCTGCTGTTCCCACCCGCCTCAACACCGTTGGAAGGGAGGAGAACCAATTAAGGCGGGGGGTGGGGTGGAACGAGCAGCTGTCTACCCTTAGCAGGAGGGCTCCTGATTACATACCTCTCCTGCTGCTGCTGCTGCTGGCTGTCCAGCAGCAGACTGAAGGTGGCTGTTGCTGTGCACAGGTATATAAAGGCTCAGAGCCTATTATGACATGCGCAGCCAGCGTTCCATTGCCACATTCCATCTACTGCAGGCAGGATACCTGGCTGGCTGAATGTCGCTGAGAAGCTCACAGAGACCGCCATAAGCAACAGTTTAACAGAATGCCACAGACTAATCAACCAAACTTTTTGGGTTGGGTTCTCTTTTATAGTCTGCAGGCATTAAATGAAAGAAGTCAGTGTTCCAGCAGAAGGAGACAACGTTTCAGAAAAGGCATTGTAGCAAACCAAAAAAGAAATTTTAAGCGCAGCAGAGTAACCAGCGCACATACCTGTTAGCTCAGGTGAGTTTAAAAGGCTGCTGTTGATAACAAGGGCATTTGATAAATAGATGGTGTGTGTGCAACAATATACTGAAAGGTCAATTATATTGTGCAGCTTATCTCACCACCTGTAGTTATTTAGGTGAAAGCTCCAAAATGCTTGCCTAACATGTCTGTTTATCCAAAAGGAAGTAAAAAGGGAGAGCTAGAAAGATAGCATTGCATCACATTACATGGCAATGCAATGCACAGTTGCTGAAGTTGAACCAAAATGAGCTTGTAATCTGGCTTCTGCAACTTTGAACATGAAAAATCCAATGAGGAGAAGAAAAGCAAAGCCAAAGAGTCCATCCCAAAATCCGACAAACAAGCAAAATGAACAAAAAACATTGAATTCAATTCTTTCTGATTTTAGAAACTGCATTAAAGAAGGGGTGCACCGGTCCTGGAGATACTGCAATACCAGGTCAATGCGTGGAGTGGACAGAGCAAGCTCTTTTTCCATCTCCCTGTTCTAAAAATCCATTTAATATATGGTCCCCAGATAGGGGACGTATCAGATATTAAACTGATAAGAACAGATACTACACTTGATCTTAGCCAAAAGGCCGAGAAGCGATAACCAGAATTGGTTTCAAACTACGGAGCCACCCAAGGATCCTGAAAAGTCCATTTGTGGAGATGAGCTCCTGGACTCCCGTTAAGAAGACATGTTGTCAACCTCTAGATCCCTTACATGCCTGCACTTTTCGGCTTGCTGCTGCTGCAATCCACGCATTTTAGATCTGCATAACTCCACCTCTTTAAACACAGCACCTTCACCCCCTGCTGTTCCCACCCGCCTCAACACCGTTGGAAGGGAGGAGAACCAATTAAGGCGGGGGGTGGGGTGGAACGAGCAGCTGTCTATCTACCCTTAGCAGGAGGGCTCCTGATTACATACCTCTCCTGCTGCTGCTGCTGCTGGCTGTCCAGCAGCAGACTGAAGGTGGCTGCTGCTGTGCACAGGTATATAAAGGCTCAGAGCCTATTATGACACGCGCAGCCAGCGTTCCATTGCCACATTCCATCTACTGCAGGCAGGATACCTGGCTGGCTGAATGTCGCTGAGAAGCTCACAGAGACCGCCATAAGCAACAGTTTAACAGAATGCCACAGACTAATCAACCAAACTTTTTGGGTTGGGTTCTCTTTTATAGTCTGCAGGCATTAAATGAAAGAAGTCAGTGTTCCAGCAGAAGGAGACAACGTTTCAGAAAAGGCATTGTAGCAAACCAAAAAAGAAATTTTAAGCGCAGCAGAGTAACCAGCGCACATACCTGTTAGCTCAGGTGAGTTTAAAAGGCTGCTGTTGATAACAAGGGCATTTGCTAAATAGATGGTGTGTGTGCAACAATATACTGAAAGGTCAATTATATTGTGCAGCTTATCTCACCACCTGTAGTTATTTAGGTGAAAGCTCCAAAATGCTTGCCTAATATGTCTGTTTATCCAAAAGGAAGTAAAAAGGGAGAGCTAGAAAGATAGCATTGCATCACATTACATGGCAATGCAATGCACAGTTGCTGAAGTTGAACCAAAATGAGCTTGTAATCTGGCTTCTGCAACTTTGAACATGAAAAATCCAATGAGGAGAAGAAAAGCAAAGCCAAAGAGTCCATCCCAAAATCCGACAAACAAGCAAAATGAACAAAAAACATTGAATTCAATTCTTTCTGATTTTAGAAACTGCATTAAAGAAGGGGTGCACCGGTCCTGGAGATACTGCAATACCAGGTCAATGCGTGGAGTGGACAGAGCAAGCTCTTTTTCCATCTCCCTGTTCTAAAAATCCATTTAATATATGGTCCCCAGATAGGGGACGTATCAGATATTAAACTGATAAGAACAGATACTACACTTGATCTTAGCCAAAAGGCCGAGAAGCGATAACCAGAATTGGTTTCAAACTACGGAGCCACCCAAGGATCCTGAAAAGTCCATTTGTGGAGATGAGCTCCTGGACTCCCGTTAAGAAGACATGTTGTCAACCTCTAGATCCCTTACATGCCTGCACTTTTCGGCTTGCTGCTGCTGCAATCCACGCGTTTTAGATCTGCATAACTCCACCTCTTTAAACACAGCACCTTCACCCCCTGCTGTTCCCACCCGCCTCAACACCGTTGGAAGGGAGGAGAACCAATTAAGGCGGGGGGTGGGGTGGAACGAGCAGCTGTCTACCCTTAGCAGGAGGGCTCCTGATTACATACCTCTCCTGCTGCTGCTGCTGCTGGCTGTCCAGCAGCAGACTGAAGGTGGCTGCTGCTGTGCACAGGTATATAAAGGCTCAGAGCCTATTATGACACGCGCAGCCAGCGTTCCATTGCCACATTCCATCTACTGCAGGCAGGATACCTGGCTGGCTGAATGTCGCTGAGAAGCTCACAGAGACCGCCATAAGCAACAGTTTAACAGAATGCCACAGACTAATCAACCAAACTTTTTGGGTTGGGTTCTCTTTTATAGTCTGCAGGCATTAAATGAAAGAAGTCAGTGTTCCAGCAGAAGGAGACAACGTTTCAGAAAAGGCATTGTAGCAAACCAAAAAAGAAATTTTAAGCGCAGCAGAGTAACCAGCGCACATACCTGTTAGCTCAGGTGAGTTTAAAAGGCTGCTGTTGATAACAAGGGCATTTGCTAAATAGATGGTGTGTGTGCAACAATATACTGAAAGGTCAATTATATTGTGCAGCTTATCTCACCACCTGTAGTTATTTAGGTGAAAGCTCCAAAATGCTTGCCTAATATGTCTGTTTATCCAAAAGGAAGTAAAAAGGGAGAGCTAGAAAGATAGCATTGCATCACATTACATGGCAATGCAATGCACAGTTGCTGAAGTTGAACCAAAATGAGCTTGTAATCTGGCTTCTGCAACTTTGAACATGAAAAATCCAATGAGGAGAAGAAAAGCAAAGCCAAAGAGTCCATCCCAAAATCCGACAAACAAGCAAAATGAACAAAAAACATTGAATTCAATTCTTTCTGATTTTAGAAACTGCATTAAAGAAGGGGTGCACCGGTCCTGGAGATACTGCAATACCAGGTCAATGCGTGGAGTGGACAGAGCAAGCTCTTTTTCCATCTCCCTGTTCTAAAAATCCATTTAATATATGGTCCCCAGATAGGGGACGTATCAGATATTAAACTGATAAGAACAGATTTTTTTTTTTTTATCGAAAGCCCGAATTCGTGTACAAAACCCGAGTGCGCTTAAAAAAGTGACAAGTGCCACAAAAAAAGTGCACTAGGATGCTGGTCTTCTTGAAACCCTCTCCAAAAGGAGAAGGGTCCCCCAAACCATTCCCCGTCCCTCCGAGCCAAAAGGCCACAGCGAGGAACAGGGACAAAAAGCCACCTCCAGCCGAAGCCAGAGGCGACCCAATCTTACCCCCAGCACCTGCCCGAGTTCTCACCCGAGCAAGGCACTGGGAGCCAAAGACTGTGCTCCCCTCCCGGAAGAGGGGAGCCAACAAAGCTCTCCTCCCAAAAGAGGAGAGCCAGGGGGGGTTCAGGGGGGAGCGGAACCTGATGGCCACACACTCCCCCCCTAGACCTGCCAAGAGAGGAACCCGTAAGGGAACCGCATCCCGACAAAGTCCTAGTAGGACGTGACACACGTGAATAAGTGGACACACAGTGACAAAGAAATTAAATAAATAGTGAAGGTTTCACAGTATAATACTGCCCGGACCTTCGACCGGGAATTGAAAAATTCCCCATCCTAAGGCCAGAAGGCCCGGAATAAGGGTGTGTGCGAAGAAAGAAAATTTGAAGTGCTTGTGCAAATGTGCCATAAACTCAAGTGGGGTTCCCAATCCCAGTGAGTTAAGGCACCCCAGGGTCACCACTCCTGGGGCACTTCACACTTCGGGCTTTCGATCTTCCCCGGCCCAATGGCGTCGATCCTGGGGGGCCATGCTTTCCACCAGATGACTATATTAGCCACCTGGCATACTAACAAGCGCCTAAACCCCAGTGTGCATAATGTATCAATCTACTAGGGCGGCCAACATCCAAAACCGCCTTTTCGAAAGATACTACACCTGATCTTAGCCAAAAGGCCGAGAAGCGATAACCAGAATTGGTTTCAAACTACGGAGCCACCCAAGGATCCTGAAAAGTCCATTTGTGGAGATGAGCTCCTGGACTCCCGTTAAGAAGACATGTTGTCAACCTCTAGATCCCTTACATGCCTGCACTTTTCGGCTTGCTGCTGCTGCAATCCACGCGTTTTAGATCTGCATAACTCCACCTCTTTAAACACAGCACCTTCAGCCCCTGCTGTTCCCACCCGCCTCAACACCGTTGGAAGGGAGGAGAACCAATTAAGGCGGGGGGTGGGGTGGAACGAGCAGCTGTCTACCCTTAGCAGGAGGGCTCCTGATTACATACCTCTCCTGCTGCTGCTGCTGGCTGTCCAGCAGCAGACTGAAGGTGGCTGTTGCTGTGCACAGGTATATAAAGGCTCAGAGCCTATTATGACACGCGCAGCCAGCGTTCCATTGCCACATTCCATCTACTGCAGGCAGGATACCTGGCTGGCTGAATGTCGCTGAGAAGCTCACAGAGACCGCCATAAGCAACAGTTTAACAGAATGCCACAGACTAATCAACCAAACTTTTTGGGTTGGGTTCTCTTTTATAGTCTGCAGGCATTAAATGAAAGAAGTCAGTGTTCCAGCAGAAGGAGACAACGTTTCAGAAAAGGCATTGTAGCAAACCAAAAAAGAAATTTTAAGCGCAGCAGAGTAACCAGCGCACATACCTGTTAGCTCAGGTGAGTTTAAAAGGCTGCTGTTGATAACAAGGGCATTTGCTAAATAGATGGTGTGTGTGCAACAATATACTGAAAGGTCAATTATATTGTGCAGCTTATCTCACCACCTGTAGTTATTTAGGTGAAAGCTCCAAAATGCTTGCCTAATATGTCTGTTTATCCAAAAGGAAGTAAAAAGGGAGAGCTAGAAAGATAGCATTGCATCACATTACATGGCAATGCAATGCACAGTTGCTGAAGTTGAACCAAAATGAGCTTGTAATCTGGCTTCTGCAACTTTGAACATGAAAAATCCAATGAGGAGAAGAAAAGCAAAGCCAAAGAGTCCATCCCAAAATCCGACAAACAAGCAAAATGAACAAAAAACATTGAATTCAATTCTTTCTGATTTTAGAAACTGCATTAAAGAAGGGGTGCACCGGTCCTGGAGATACTGCAATACCAGGTCAATGCGTGGAGTGGACAGAGCAAGCTCTTTTTCCATCTCCCTGTTCTAAAAATCCATTTAATATATGGTCCCCAGATAGGGGACGTATCAGATATTAAACTGATAAGAACAGATACTACACTTGATCTTAGCCAAAAGGCCGAGAAGCGATAACCAGAATTGGTTTCAAACTACGGAGCCACCCAAGGATCCTGAAAAGTCCATTTGTGGAGATGAGCTCCTGGACTCCCGTTAAGAAGACATGTTGTCAACCTCTAGATCCCTTACATGCCTGCACTTTTCGGCTTGCTGCTGCTGCAATCCACGCGTTTTAGATCTGCATAACTCCACCTCTTTAAACACAGCACCTTCACCCCCTGCTGTTCCCACCCGCCTCAACACCGTTGGAAGGGAGGAGAACCAATTAAGGCGGGGGGTGGGGTGGAACGAGCAGCTGTCTACCCTTAGCAGGAGGGCTCCTGATTACATACCTCTCCTGCTGCTGCTGCTGCTGGCTGTCCAGCAGCAGACTGAAGGTGGCTGCTGCTGTGCACAGGTATATAAAGGCTCAGAGCCTATTATGACACGCGCAGCCAGCGTTCCATTGCCACATTCCATCTACTGCAGGCAGGATACCTGGCTGGCTGAATGTCGCTGAGAAGCTCACAGAGACCGCCATAAGCAACAGTTTAACAGAATGCCACAGACTAATCAACCAAACTTTTTGGGTTGGGTTCTCTTTTATAGTCTGCAGGCATTAAATGAAAGAAGTCAGTGTTCCAGCAGAAGGAGACAACGTTTCAGAAAAGGCATTGTAGCAAACCAAAAAAGAAATTTTAAGCGCAGCAGAGTAACCAGCGCACATACCTGTTAGCTCAGGTGAGTTTAAAAGGCTGCTGTTGATAACAAGGGCATTTGCTAAATAGATGGTGTGTGTGCAACAATATACTGAAAGGTCAATTATATTGTGCAGCTTATCTCACCACCTGTAGTTATTTAGGTGAAAGCTCCAAAATGCTTGCCTAATATGTCTGTTTATCCAAAAGGAAGTAAAAAGGGAGAGCTAGAAAGATAGCATTGCATCACATTACATGGCAATGCAATGCACAGTTGCTGAAGTTGAACCAAAATGAGCTTGTAATCTGGCTTCTGCAACTTTGAACATGAAAAATCCAATGAGGAGAAGAAAAGCAAAGCCAAAGAGTCCATCCCAAAATCCGACAAACAAGCAAAATGAACAAAAAACATTGAATTCAATTCTTTCTGATTTTAGAAACTGCATTAAAGAAGGGGTGCACCGGTCCTGGAGATACTGCAATACCAGGTCAATGCGTGGAGTGGACAGAGCAAGCTCTTTTTCCATCTCCCTGTTCTAAAAATCCATTTAATATATGGTCCCCAGATAGGGGACGTATCAGATATTAAACTGATAAGAACAGATACTACACTTGATCTTAGCCAAAAGGCCGAGAAGCGATAACCAGAATTGGTTTCAAACTACGGAGCCACCCAAGGATCCTGAAAAGTCCATTTGTGGAGATGAGCTCCTGGACTCCCGTTAAGAAGACATGTTGTCAACCTCTAGATCCCTTACATGCCTGCACTTTTCGGCTTGCTGCTGCTGCAATCCACGCGTTTTAGATCTGCATAACTCCACCTCTTTAAACACAGCACCTTCACCCCCTGCTGTTCCCACCCGCCTCAACACCGTTGGAAGGGAGGAGAACCAATTAAGGCGGGGGGTGGGGTGGAACGAGCAGCTGTCTACCCTTAGCAGGAGGGCTCCTGATTACATACCTCTCCTGCTGCTGCTGCTGCTGGCTGTCCAGCAGCAGACTGAAGGTGGCTGCTGCTGTGCACAGGTATATAAAGGCTCAGAGCCTATTATGACACGCGCAGCCAGCGTTCCATTGCCACATTCCATCTACTGCAGGCAGGATACCTGGCTGGCTGAATGTCGCTGAGAAGCTCACAGAGACCGCCATAAGCAACAGTTTAACAGAATGCCACAGACTAATCAACCAAACTTTTTGGGTTGGGTTCTCTTTTATAGTCTGCAGGCATTAAATGAAAGAAGTCAGTGTCCCAGCAGAAGGAGACAACGTTTCAGAAAAGGCATTGTAGCAAACCAAAAAAGAAATTTTAAGCGCAGCAGAGTAACCAGCGCACATACCTGTTAGCTCAGGTGAGTTTAAAAGGCTGCTGTTGATAACAAGGGCATTTGCTAAATAGATGGTGTGTGTGCAACAATATACTGAAAGGTCAATTATATTGTGCAGCTTATCTCACCACCTGTAGTTATTTAGGTGAAAGCTCCAAAATGCTTGCCTAATATGTCTGTTTATCCAAAAGGAAGTAAAAAGGGAGAGCTAGAAAGATAGCATTGCATCACATTACATGGCAATGCAATGCACAGTTGCTGAAGTTGAACCAAAATGAGCTTGTAATCTGGCTTCTGCAACTTTGAACATGAAAAATCCAATGAGGAGAAGAAAAGCAAAGCCAAAGAGTCCATCCCAAAATCCGACAAACAAGCAAAATGAACAAAAAACATTGAATTCAATTCTTTCTGATTTTAGAAACTGCATTAAAGAAGGGGTGCACCGGTCCTGGAGATACTGCAATACCAGGTCAATGCGTGGAGTGGACAGAGCAAGCTCTTTTCCCATCTCCCTGTTCTAAAAATCCATTTAATATATGGTCCCTAGATAGGGGACGTATCAGATATTAAACTGATAAGAACAGATACTACACTTGATCTTAGCCAAAAGGCCGAGAAGCAATAACCAGAATTGGTTTCAAACTACGGAGCCACCCAAGGATCCTGAAAAGTCCATTTGTGGAGATGAGCTCCTGGACTCCCGTTAAGAAGACATGTTGTCAACCTCTAGATCCCTTACATGCCTGCACTTTTCGGCTTGCTGCTGCTGCAATCCACGCGTTTTAGATCTGCATAACTCCACCTCTTTAAACACAGCACCTTCACCCCCTGCTGTTCCCACCCGCCTCAACACCGTTGGAAGGGAGGAGAACCAATTAAGGCGGGGGGTGGGGTGGAACGAGCAGCTGTCTACCCTTAGCAGGAGGGCTCCTGATTACATACCTCTCCTGCTGCTGCTGCTGCTGGCTGTCCAGCAGCAGACTGAAGGTGGCTGCTGCTGTGCACAGGTATATAAAGGCTCAGAGCCTATTATGACACGCGCAGCCAGCGTTCCATTGCCACATTCCATCTACTGCAGGCAGGATACCTGGCTGGCTGAATGTCGCTGAGAAGCTCACAGAGACCGCCATAAGCAACAGTTTAACAGAATGCCACAGACTAATCAACCAAACTTTTTGGGTTGGGTTCTCTTTTATAGTCTGCAGGCATTAAATGAAAGAAGTCAGTGTTCCAGCAGAAGGAGACAACGTTTCAGAAAAGGCATTGTAGCAAACCAAAAAAGAAATTTTAAGCGCAGCAGAGTAACCAGCGCACATACCTGTTAGCTCAGGTGAGTTTAAAAGGCTGCTGTTGATAACAAGGGCATTTGCTAAATAGATGGTGTGTGTGCAACAATATACTGAAAGGTCAATTATATTGTGCAGCTTATCTCACCACCTGTAGTTATTTAGGTGAAAGCTCCAAAATGCTTGCCTAATATGTCTGTTTATCCAAAAGGAAGTAAAAAGGGAGAGCTAGAAAGATAGCATTGCATCACATTACATGGCAATGCAATGCACAGTTGCTGAAGTTGAACCAAAATGAGCTTGTAATCTGGCTTCTGCAACTTTGAACATGAAAAATCCAATGAGGAGAAGAAAAGCAAAGCCAAAGAGTCCATCCCAAAATCCGACAAACAAGCAAAATGAACAAAAAACATTGAATTCAATTCTTTCTGATTTTAGAAACTGCATTAAAGAAGGGGTGCACCGGTCCTGGAGATACTGCAATACCAGGTCAATGCGTGGAGTGGACAGAGCAAGCTCTTTTTCCATCTCCCTGTTCTAAAAATCCATTTAATATATGGTCCCCAGATAGGGGACGTATCAGATATTAAACTGATAAGAACAGATACTACACTTGATCTTAGCCAAAAGGCCGAGAAGCGATAACCAGAATTGGTTTCAAACTACGGAGCCACCCAAGGATCCTGAAAAGTCCATTTGTGGAGATGAGCTCCTGGACTCCCGTTAAGAAGACATGTTGTCAACCTCTAGATCCCTTACATGCCTGCACTTTTCGGCTTGCTGCTGCTGCAATCCACGCGTTTTAGATCTGCATAACTCCACCTCTTTAAACACAGCACCTTCACCCCCTGCTGTTCCCACCCGCCTCAACACCGTTGGAAGGGAGGAGAACCAATTAAGGCGGGGGGTGGGGTGGAACGAGCAGCTGTCTACCCTTAGCAGGAGGGCTCCTGATTACATACCTCTCCTGCTGCTGCTGCTGCTGGCTGTCCAGCAGCAGACTGAAGGTGGCTGCTGCTGTGCACAGGTATATAAAGGCTCAGAGCCTATTATGACACGCGCAGCCAGCGTTCCATTGCCACATTCCATCTACTGCAGGCAGGATACCTGGCTGGCTGAATGTCGCTGAGAAGCTCACAGAGACCGCCATAAGCAACAGTTTAACAGAATGCCACAGACTAATCAACCAAACTTTTTGGGTTGGGTTCTCTTTTATAGTCTGCAGGCATTAAATGAAAGAAGTCAGTGTCCCAGCAGAAGGAGACAACGTTTCAGAAAAGGCATTGTAGCAAACCAAAAAAGAAATTTTAAGCGCAGCAGAGTAACCAGCGCACATACCTGTTAGCTCAGGTGAGTTTAAAAGGCTGCTGTTGATAACAAGGGCATTTGCTAAATAGATGGTGTGTGTGCAACAATATACTGAAAGGTCAATTATATTGTGCAGCTTATCTCACCACCTGTAGTTATTTAGGTGAAAGCTCCAAAATGCTTGCCTAATATGTCTGTTTATCCAAAAGGAAGTAAAAAGGGAGAGCTAGAAAGATAGCATTGCATCACATTACATGGCAATGCAATGCACAGTTGCTGAAGTTGAACCAAAATGAGCTTGTAATCTGGCTTCTGCAACTTTGAACATGAAAAATCCAATGAGGAGAAGAAAAGCAAAGCCAAAGAGTCCATCCCAAAATCCGACAAACAAGCAAAATGAACAAAAAACATTGAATTCAATTCTTTCTGATTTTAGAAACTGCATTAAAGAAGGGGTGCACCGGTCCTGGAGATACTGCAATACCAGGTCAATGCGTGGAGTGGACAGAGCAAGCTCTTTTTCCATCTCCCTGTTCTAAAAATCCATTTAATATTTGGTCCCCAGATAGGGGACGTATCAGATATTAAACTGATAAGAACAGATACTACACTTGATCTTAGCCAAAAGGCCGAGAAGCGATAACCAGAATTGGTTTCAAACTACGGAGCCACCCAAGGATCCTGAAAAGTCCATTTGTGGAGATGAGCTCCTGGACTCCCGTTAAGAAGACATGTTGTCAACCTCTAGATCCCTTACATGCCTGCACTTTTCGGCTTGCTGCTGCTGCAATCCACGCGTTTTAGATCTGCATAACTCCACCTCTTTAAACACAGCACCTTCACCCCCTGCTGTTCCCACCCGCCTCAACACCGTTGGAAGGGAGGAGAACCAATTAAGGCGGGGGGTGGGGTGGAACGAGCAGCTGTCTACCCTTAGCAGGAGGGCTCCTGATTACATACCTCTCCTGCTGCTGCTGCTGCTGGCTGTCCAGCAGCAGACTGAAGGTGGCTGCTGCTGTGCAGAGGTATATAAAGGCTCAGAGCCTATTATGACACGCGCAGCCAGCGTTCCATTGCCACATTCCATCTACTGCAGGCAGGATACCTGGCTGGCTGAATGTCGCTGAGAAGCTCACAGAGACCGCCATAAGCAACAGTTTAACAGAATGCCACAGACTAATCAACCAAACTTTTTGGGTTGGGTTCTCTTTTATAGTCTGCAGGCATTAAATGAAAGAAGTCAGTGTTCCAGCAGAAGGAGACAACGTTTCAGAAAAGGCATTGTAGCAAACCAAAAAAGAAATTTTAAGCGCAGCAGAGTAACCAGCGCACATACCTGTTAGCTCAGGTGAGTTTAAAAGGCTGCTGTTGATAACAAGGGCATTTGCTAAATAGATGGTGTGTGTGCAACAATATACTGAAAGGTCAATTATATTGTGCAGCTTATCTCACCACCTGTAGTTATTTAGGTGAAAGCTCCAAAATGCTTGCCTAATATGTCTGTTTATCCAAAAGGAAGTAAAAAGGGAGAGCTAGAAAGATAGCATTGCATCACATTACATGGCAATGCAATGCACAGTTGCTGAAGTTGAACCAAAATGAGCTTGTAATCTGGCTTCTGCAACTTTGAACATGAAAAATCCAATGAGGAGAAGAAAAGCAAAGCCAAAGAGTCGATCCCAAAATCCGACAAACAAGCAAAATGAACAAAAAACATTGAATTCAATTCTTTCTGATTTTAGAAACTGCATTAAAGAAGGGGTGCACCGGTCCTGGAGATACTGCAATACCAGGTCAATGCGTGGAGTGGACAGAGCAAGCTCTTTTTCCATCTCCCTGTTCTAAAAATCCATTTAATATATGGTCCCCAGATAGGGGACGTATCAGATATTAAACTGATAAGAACAGATACTACACTTGATCTTAGCCAAAAGGCCGAGAAGCGATAACCAGAATTGGTTTCAAACTACGGAGCCACCCAAGGATCCTGAAAAGTCCATTTGTGGAGATGAGCTCCTGGACTCCTGTTAAGAAGACATGTTGTCAACCTCTAGATCCCTTACATGCCTGCACTTTTCGGCTTGCTGCTGCTGCAATCCACGCGTTTTAGATCTGCATAACTCCACCTCTTTAAACACAGCACCTTCACCCCCTGCTGTTCCCACCCGCCTCAACACCGTTGGAAGGGAGGAGAACCAATTAAGGCGGGGGGTGGGGTGGAACGAGCAGCTGTCTACCCTTAGCAGGAGGGCTCCTGATTACATACCTCTCCTGCTGCTGCTGCTGCTGGCTGTCCAGCAGCAGACTGAAGGTGGCTGCTGCTGTGCACAGGTATATAAAGGCTCAGAGCCTATTATGACACGCGCAGCCAGCGTTCCATTGCCACATTCCATCTACTGCAGGCAGGATACCTGGCTGGCTGAATGTCGCTGAGAAGCTCACAGAGACCGCCATAAGCAACAGTTTAACAGAATGCCACAGACTAATCAACCAAACTTTTTGGGTTGGGTTCTCTTTTATAGTCTGCAGGCATTAAATGAAAGAAGTCAGTGTTCCAGCAGAAGGAGACAACGTTTCAGAAAAGGCATTGTAGCAAACCAAAAAAGAAATTTTAAGCGCAGCAGAGTAACCAGCGCACATACCTGTTAGCTCAGGTGAGTTTAAAAGGCTGCAGTTGATAACAAGGGCATTTGCTAAATAGATGGTGTGTGTGCAACAATATACTGAAAGGTCAATTATATTGTGCAGCTTATCTCACCACCTGTAGTTATTTAGGTGAAAGCTCCAAAATGCTTGCCTAATATGTCTGTTTATCCAAAAGGAAGTAAAAAGGGAGAGCTAGAAAGATAGCATTGCATCACATTACATGGCAATGCAATGCACAGTTGCTGAAGTTGAACCAAAATGAGCTTGTAATCTGGCTTCTGCAACTTTGAACATGAAAAATCCAATGAGGAGAAGAAAAGCAAAGCCAAAGAGTCCATCCCAAAATCCGACAAACAAGCAAAATGAACAAAAAACATTGAATTCAATTCTTTCTGATTTTAGAAACTGCATTAAAGAAGGGGTGCACCGGTCCTGGAGATACTGCAATACCAGGTCAATGCGTGGAGTGGACAGAGCAAGCTCTTTTTCCATCTCCCTGTTCTAAAAATCCATTTAATATATGGTCCCCAGATAGGGGACGTATCAGATATTAAACTGATAAGAACAGATACTACACTTGATCTTAGCCAAAAGGCCGAGAAGCGATAACCAGAATTGGTTTCAAACTACGGAGCCACCCAAGGATCCTGAAAAGTCCATTTGTGGAGATGAGCTCCTGGACTCCCGTTAAGAAGACATGTTGTCAACCTCTAGATCCCTTACATGCCTGCACTTTTCGGCTTGCTGCTGCTGCAATCCACGCGTTTTAGATCTGCATAACTCCACCTCTTTAAACACAGCACCTTCACCCCCTGCTGTTCCCACCCGCCTCAACACCGTTGGAAGGGAGGAGAACCAATTAAGGCGGGGGGTGGGGTGGAACGAGCAGCTGTCTACCCTTAGCAGGAGGGCTCCTGATTACATACCTCTCCTGCTGCTGCTGCTGCTGGCTGTCCAGCAGCAGACTGAAGGTGGCTGCTGCTGTGCACAGGTATATAAAGGCTCAGAGCCTATTATGACACGCGCAGCCAGCGTTCCATTGCCACATTCCATCTACTGCAGGCAGGATACCTGGCTGGCTGAATGTCGCTGAGAAGCTCACAGAGACCGCCATAAGCAACAGTTTAACAGAATGCCACAGACTAATCAACCAAACTTTTTGGGTTGGGTTCTCTTTTATAGTCTGCAGGCATTAAATGAAAGAAGTCAGTGTTCCAGCAGAAGGAGACAACGTTTCAGAAAAGGCATTGTAGCAAACCAAAAAAGAAATTTTAAGCGCAGCAGAGTAACCAGCGCACATACCTGTTAGCTCAGGTGAGTTTAAAAGGCTGCTGTTGATAACAAGGGCATTTGCTAAATAGATGGTGTGTGTGCAACAATATACTGAAAGGTCAATTATATTGTGCAGCTTATCTCACCACCTGTAGTTATTTAGGTGAAAGCTCCAAAATGCTTGCCTAATATGTCTGTTTATCCAAAAGGAAGTAAAAAGGGAGAGCTAGAAAGATAGCATTGCATCACATTACATGGCAATGCAATGCACAGTTGCTGAAGTTGAACCAAAATGAGCTTGTAATCTGGCTTCTGCAACTTTGAACATGAAAAATCCAATGAGGAGAAGAAAAGCAAAGCCAAAGAGTCCATCCCAAAATCCGACAAACAAGCAAAATGAACAAAAAACATTGAATTCAATTCTTTCTGATTTTAGAAACTGCATTAAAGAAGGGGTGCACCGGTCCTGGAGATACTGCAATACCAGGTCAATGCGTGGAGTGGACAGAGCAAGCTCTTTTTCCATCTCCCTGTTCTAAAAATCCATTTAATATATGGTCCCCAGATAGGGGACGTATCAGATATTAAACTGATAAGAACAGATACTACACTTGATCTTAGCCAAAAGGCCGAGAAGCGATAACCAGAATTGGTTTCAAACTACGGAGCCACCCAAGGATCCTGAAAAGTCCATTTGTGGAGATGAGCTCCTGGACTCCCGTTAAGAAGACATGTTGTCAACCTCTAGATCCCTTACATGCCTGCACTTTTCGGCTTGCTGCTGCTGCAATCCACGCGTTTTAGATCTGCATAACTCCACCTCTTTAAACACAGCACCTTCACCCCCTGCTGTTCCCACCCGCCTCAACACCGTTGGAAGGGAGGAGAACCAATTAAGGCGGGGGGTGGGGTGGAACGAGCAGCTGTCTACCCTTAGCAGGAGGGCTCCTGATTACATACCTCTCCTGCTGCTGCTGCTGCTGGCTGTCCAGCAGCAGACTGAAGGTGGCTGCTGCTGTGCACAGGTATATAAAGGCTCAGAGCCTATTACGACACGCGCAGCCAGCGTTCCATTGCCACATTCCATCTACTGCAGGCAGGATACCTGGCTGGCTGAATGTCGCTGAGAAGCTCACAGAGACCGCCATAAGCAACAGTTTAACAGAATGCCACAGACTAATCAACCAAACTTTTTGGGTTGGGTTCTCTTTTATAGTCTGCAGGCATTAAATGAAAGAAGTCAGTGTTCCAGCAGAAGGAGACAACGTTTCAGAAAAGGCATTGTAGCAAACCAAAAAAGAAATTTTAAGCGCAGCAGAGTAACCAGCGCACATACCTGTTAGCTCAGGTGAGTTTAAAAGGCTGCTGTTGATAACAAGGGCATTTGCTAAATAGATGGTGTGTGTGCAACAATATACTGAAAGGTCAATTATATTGTGCAGCTTATCTCACCACCTGTAGTTATTTAGGTGAAAGCTCCAAAATGCTTGCCTAATATGTCTGTTTATCCAAAAGGAAGTAAAAAGGGAGAGCTAGAAAGATAGCATTGCATCACATTACATGGCAATGCAATGCACAGTTGCTGAAGTTGAACCAAAATGAGCTTGTAATCTGGCTTCTGCAACTTTGAACATGAAAAATCCAATGAGGAGAAGAAAAGCAAAGCCAAAGAGTCCATCCCAAAATCCGACAAACAAGCAAAATGAACAAAAAACATTGAATTCAATTCTTTCTGATTTTAGAAACTGCATTAAAGAAGGGGTGCACCGGTCCTGGAGATACTGCAATACCAGGTCAATGCGTGGAGTGGACAGAGCAAGCTCTTTTTCCATCTCCCTGTTCTAAAAATCCATTTAATATATGGTCCCCAGATAGGGGACGTATCAGATATTAAACTGATAAGAACAGATACTACACTTGATCTTAGCCAAAAGGCCGAGAAGCGATAACCAGAATTGGTTTCAAACTACGGAGCCACCCAAGGATCCTGAAAAGTCCATTTGTGGAGATGAGCTCCTGGACTCCTGTTAAGAAGACATGTTGTCAACCTCTAGATCCCTTACATGCCTGCACTTTTCGGCTTGCTGCTGCTGCAATCCACGCGTTTTAGATCTGCATAACTCCACCTCTTTAAACACAGCACCTTCACCCCCTGCTGTTCCCACCCGCCTCAACACCGTTGGAAGGGAGGAGAACCAATTAAGGCGGGGGGTGGGGTGGAACGAGCAGCTGTCTACCCTTAGCAGGAGGGCTCCTGATTACATACCTCTCCTGCTGCTGCTGCTGCTGGCTGTCCAGCAGCAGACTGAAGGTGGCTGCTGCTGTGCACAGGTATATAAAGGCTCAGAGCCTATTATGACACGAGCAGCCAGCGTTCCATTGCCACATTCCATCTACTGCAGGCAGGATACCTGGCTGGCTGAATGTCGCTGAGAAGCTCACAGAGACCGCCATAAGCAACAGTTTAACAGAATGCCACAGACTAATCAACCAAACTTTTTGGGTTGGGTTCTCTTTTATAGTCTGCAGGCATTAAATGAAAGAAGTCAGTGTTCCAGCAGAAGGAGACAACGTTTCAGAAAAGGCATTGTAGCAAACCAAAAAAGAAATTTTAAGCGCAGCAGAGTAACCAGCGCACATACCTGTTAGCTCAGGTGAGTTTAAAAGGCTGCAGTTGATAACAAGGGCATTTGCTAAATAGATGGTGTGTGTGCAACAATATACTGAAAGGTCAATTATATTGTGCAGCTTATCTCACCACCTGTAGTTATTTAGGTGAAAGCTCCAAAATGCTTGCCTAATATGTCTGTTTATCCAAAAGGAAGTAAAAAGGGAGAGCTAGAAAGATAGCATTGCATCACATTACATGGCAATGCAATGCACAGTTGCTGAAGTTGAACCAAAATGAGCTTGTAATCTGGCTTCTGCAACTTTGAACATGAAAAATCCAATGAGGAGAAGAAAAGCAAAGCCAAAGAGTCCATCCCAAAATCCGACAAACAAGCAAAATGAACAAAAAACATTGAATTCAATTCTTTCTGATTTTAGAAACTGCATTAAAGAAGGGGTGCACCGGTCCTGGAGATACTGCAATACCAGGTCAATGCGTGGAGTGGACAGAGCAAGCTCTTTTTCCATCTCCCTGTTCTAAAAATCCATTTAATATATGGTCCCCAGATAGGGGAGGTATCAGATATTAAACTGATAAGAACAGATACTACACTTGATCTTAGCCAAAAGGCCGAGAAGCGATAACCAGAATTGGTTTCAAACTACGGAGCCACCCAAGGATCCTGAAAAGTCCATTTGTGGAGATGAGCTCCTGGACTCCCGTTAAGAAGACATGTTGTCAACCTCTAGATCCCTTACATGCCTGCACTTTTCGGCTTGCTGCTGCTGCAATCCACGCGTTTTAGATCTGCATAACTCCACCTCTTTAAACACAGCACCTTCACCCCCTGCTGTTCCCACCCGCCTCAACACCGTTGGAAGGGAGGAGAACCAATTAAGGTGGGGGGTGGGGTGGAACGAGCAGCTGTCTACCCTTAGCAGGAGGGCTCCTGATTACATACCTCTCCTGCTGCTGCTGCTGCTGGCTGTCCAGCAGCAGACTGAAGGTGGCTGCTGCTGTGCACAGGTATATAAAGGCTCAGAGCCTATTATGACACGCGCAGCCAGCGTTCCATTGCCACATTCCATCTACTGCAGGCAGGATACCTGGCTGGCTGAATGTCGCTGAGAAGCTCACAGAGACCGCCATAAGCAACAGTTTAACAGAATGCCACAGACTAATCAACCAAACTTTTTGGGTTGGGTTCTCTTTTATAGTCTGCAGGCATTAAATGAAAGAAGTCAGTGTTCCAGCAGAAGGAGACAACGTTTCAGAAAAGGCATTGTAGCAAACCAAAAAAGAAATTTTAAGCGCAGCAGAGTAACCAGCGCACATACCTGTTAGCTCAGGTGAGTTTAAAAGGCTGTTGTTGATAACAAGGGCATTTGCTAAATAGATGGTGTGTGTGCAACAATATACTGAAAGGTCAATTATATTGTGCAGCTTATCTCACCACCTGTAGTTATTTAGGTGAAAGCTCCAAAATGCTTGCCTAATATGTCTGTTTATCCAAAAGGAAGTAAAAAGGGAGAGCTAGAAAGATAGCATTGCATCACATTACATGGCAATGCAATGCACAGTTGCTGAAGTTGAACCAAAATGAGCTTGTAATCTGGCTTCTGCAACTTTGAACATGAAAAATCCAATGAGGAGAAGAAAAGCAAAGCCAAAGAGTCCATCCCAAAATCCGACAAACAAGCAAAATGAACAAAAAACATTGAATTCAATTCTTTCTGATTTTAGAAACTGCATTAAAGAAGGGGTGCACCGGTCCTGGAGATACTGCAATACCAGGTCAATGCGTGGAGTGGACAGAGCAAGCTCTTTTTCCATCTCCCTGTTCTAAAAATCCATTTAATATATGGTCCCCAGATAGGGGACGTATCAGATATTAAACTGATAAGAACAGATACTACACTTGATCTTAGCCAAAAGGCCGAGAAGCGATAACCAGAATTGGTTTCAAACTACGGAGCCACCCAAGGATCCTGAAAAGTCCATTTGTGGAGATGAGCTCCTGGACTCCTGTTAAGAAGACATGTTGTCAACCTCTAGATCCCTTACATGCCTGCACTTTTCGGCTTGCTGCTGCTGCAATCCACGCGTTTTAGATCTGCATAACTCCACCTCTTTAAACACAGCACCTTCACCCCCTGCTGTTCCCACCCGCCTCAACACCGTTGGAAGGGAGGAGAACCAATTAAGGCGGGGGGTGGGGTGGAACGAGCAGCTGTCTACCCTTAGCAGGAGGGCTCCTGATTACATACCTCTCCTGCTGCTGCTGCTGCTGGCTGTCCAGCAGCAGACTGAAGGTGGCTGCTGCTGTGCACAGGTATATAAAGGCTCAGAGCCTATTATGACACGCGCAGCCAGCGTTCCATTGCCACATTCCATCTACTGCAGGCAGGATACCTGGCTGGCTGAATGTCGCTGAGAAGCTCACAGAGACCGCCATAAGCAACAGTTTAACAGAATGCCACAGACTAATCAACCAAACTTTTTGGGTTGGGTTCTCTTTTATAGTCTGCAGGCATTAAATGAAAGAAGTCAGTGTTCCAGCAGAAGGAGACAACGTTTCAGAAAAGGCATTGTAGCAAACCAAAAAAGAAATTTTAAGCGCAGCAGAGTAACCAGCGCACATACCTGTTAGCTCAGGTGAGTTTAAAAGGCTGCAGTTGATAACAAGGGCATTTGCTAAATAGATGGTGTGTGTGCAACAATATACTGAAAGGTCAATTATATTGTGCAGCTTATCTCACCACCTGTAGTTATTTAGGTGAAAGCTCCAAAATGCTTGCCTAATATGTCTGTTTATCCAAAAGGAAGTAAAAAGGGAGAGCTAGAAAGATAGCATTGCATCACATTACATGGCAATGCAATGCACAGTTGCTGAAGTTGAACCAAAATGAGCTTGTAATCTGGCTTCTGCAACTTTGAACATGAAAAATCCAATGAGGAGAAGAAAAGCAAAGCCAAAGAGTCCATCCCAAAATCCGACAAACAAGCAAAATGAACAAAAAACATTGAATTCAATTCTTTCTGATTTTAGAAACTGCATTAAAGAAGGGGTGCACCGGTCCTGGAGATACTGCAATACCAGGTCAATGCGTGGAGTGGACAGAGCAAGCTCTTTTTCCATCTCCCTGTTCTAAAAATCCATTTAATATATGGTCCCCAGATAGGGGAGGTATCAGATATTAAACTGATAAGAACAGATACTACACTTGATCTTAGCCAAAAGGCCGAGAAGCGATAACCAGAATTGGTTTCAAACTACGGAGCCACCCAAGGATCCTGAAAAGTCCATTTGTGGAGATGAGCTCCTGGACTCCCGTTAAGAAGACATGTTGTCAACCTCTAGATCCCTTACATGCCTGCACTTTTCGGCTTGCTGCTGCTGCAATCCACGCGTTTTAGATCTGCATAACTCCACCTCTTTAAACACAGCACCTTCACCCCCTGCTGTTCCCACCCGCCTCAACACCGTTGGAAGGGAGGAGAACCAATTAAGGTGGGGGGTGGGGTGGAACGAGCAGCTGTCTACCCTTAGCAGGAGGGCTCCTGATTACATACCTCTCCTGCTGCTGCTGCTGCTGGCTGTCCAGCAGCAGACTGAAGGTGGCTGCTGCTGTGCACAGGTATATAAAGGCTCAGAGCCTATTATGACACGCGCAGCCAGCGTTCCATTGCCACATTCCATCTACTGCAGGCAGGATACCTGGCTGGCTGAATGTCGCTGAGAAGCTCACAGAGACCGCCATAAGCAACAGTTTAACAGAATGCCACAGACTAATCAACCAAACTTTTTGGGTTGGGTTCTCTTTTATAGTCTGCAGGCATTAAATGAAAGAAGTCAGTGTTCCAGCAGAAGGAGACAACGTTTCAGAAAAGGCATTGTAGCAAACCAAAAAAGAAATTTTAAGCGCAGCAGAGTAACCAGCGCACATACCTGTTAGCTCAGGTGAGTTTAAAAGGCTGTTGTTGATAACAAGGGCATTTGCTAAATAGATGGTGTGTGTGCAACAATATACTGAATGGTCAATTATATTGTGCAGCTTATCTCACCACCTGTAGTTATTTAGGTGAAAGCTCCAAAATGCTTGCCTAATATGTCTGTTTATCCAAAAGGAAGTAAAAAGGGAGAGCTAGAAAGATAGCATTGCATCACATTACATGGCAATGCAATGCACAGTTGCTGAAGTTGAACCAAAATGAGCTTGTAATCTGGCTTCTGCAACTTTGAACATGAAAAATCCAATGAGGAGAAGAAAAGCAAAGCCAAAGAGTCCATCCCAAAATCCGACAAACAAGCAAAATGAACAAAAAACATTGAATTCAATTCTTTCTGATTTTAGAAACTGCATTAAAGAAGGGGTGCACCGGTCCTGGAGATACTGCAATACCAGGTCAATGCGTGGAGTGGACAGAGCAAGCTCTTTTTCCATCTCCCTGTTCTAAAAATCCATTTAATATATGGTCCCCAGATAGGGGACGTATCAGATATTAAACTGATAAGAACAGATACTACACTTGATCTTAGCCAAAAGGCCGAGAAGCGATAACCAGAATTGGTTTCAAACTACGGAGCCACCCAAGGATCCTGAAAAGTCCATTTGTGGAGATGAGCTCCTGGACTCCCGTTAAGAAGACATGTTGTCAACCTCTAGATCCCTTACATGCCTGCACTTTTCGGCTTGCTGCTGCTGCAATCCACGCGTTTTAGATCTGCATAACTCCACCTCTTTAAACACAGCACCTTCACCCCCTACTGTTCCCACCCGCCTCAACACCGTTGGAAGGGAGGAGAACCAATTAAGGCGGGGGGTGGGGTGGAACGAGCAGCTGTCTACCCTTAGCAGGAGGGCTCCTGATTACATACCTCTCCTGCTGCTGCTGCTGCTGGCTGTCCAGCAGCAGACTGAAGGTGGCTGCTGCTGTGCACAGGTATATAAAGGCTCAGAGCCTATTATGACACGCGCAGCCAGCGTTCCATTGCCACATTCCATCTACTGCAGGCAGGATACCTGGCTGGCTGAATGTCGCTGAGAAGCTCACAGAGACCGCCATAAGCAACAGTTTAACAGAATGCCACAGACTAATCAACCAAACTTTTTGGGTTGGGTTCTCTTTTATAGTCTGCAGGCATTAAATGAAAGAAGTCAGTGTTCCAGCAGAAGGAGACAACGTTTCAGAAAAGGCATTGTAGCAAACCAAAAAAGAAATTTTAAGCGCAGCAGAGTAACCAGCGCACATACCTGTTAGCTCAGGTGAGTTTAAAAGGCTGCTGTTGATAACAAGGGCATTTGCTAAATAGATGGTGTGTGTGCAACAATATACTGAATGGTCAATTATATTGTGCAGCTTATCTCACCACCTGTAGTTATTTAGGTGAAAGCTCCAAAATGCTTGCCTAATATGTCTGTTTATCCAAAAGGAAGTAAAAAGGGAGAGCTAGAAAGATAGCATTGCATCACATTACATGGCAATGCAATGCACAGTTGCTGAAGTTGAACCAAAATGAGCTTGTAATCTGGCTTCTGCAACTTTGAACATGAAAAATCCAATGAGGAGAAGAAAAGCAAAGCCAAAGAGTCCATCCCAAAATCCGACAAACAAGCAAAATGAACAAAAAACATTGAATTCAATTCTTTCTGATTTTAGAAACTGCATTAAAGAAGGGGTGCACCGGTCCTGGAGATACTGCAATACCAGGTCAATGCGTGGAGTGGACAGAGCAAGCTCTTTTTCCATCTCCCTGTTCTAAAAATCCATTTAATATATGGTCCCCAGATAGGGGACGTATCAGATATTAAACTGATAAGAACAGATACTACACTTGATCTTAGCCAAAAGGCCGAGAAGCGATAACCAGAATTGGTTTCAAACTACGGAGCCACCCAAGGATCCTGAAAAGTCCATTTGTGGAGATGAGCTCCTGGACTCCCGTTAAGAAGACATGTTGTCAACCTCTAGATCCCTTACATGCCTGCACTTTTCGGCTTGCTGCTGCTGCAATCCACGCGTTTTAGATCTGCATAACTCCACCTCTTTAAACACAGCACCTTCACCCCCTGCTGTTCCCACCCGCCTCAACACCGTTGGAAGGGAGGAGAACCAATTAAGGCGGGGGGTGGGGTGGAACGAGCAGCTGTCTACCCTTAGCAGGAGGGCTCCTGATTACATACCTCTCCTGCTGCTGCTGCTGCTGGCTGTCCAGCAGCAGACTGAAGGTGGCTGCTGCTGTGCACAGGTATATAAAGGCTCAGAGCCTATTATGACACGCGCAGCCAGCGTTCCATTGCCACATTCCATCTACTGCAGGCAGGATACCTGGCTGGCTGAATGTCGCTGAGAAGCTCACAGAGACCGCCATAAGCAACAGTTTAACAGAATGCCACAGACTAATCAACCAAACTTTTTGGGTTGGGTTCTCTTTTATAGTCTGCAGGCATTAAATGAAAGAAGTCAGTGTTCCAGCAGAAGGAGACAACGTTTCAGAAAAGGCATTGTAGCAAACCAAAAAAGAAATTTTAAGCGCAGCAGAGTAACCAGCGCACATACCTGTTAGCTCAGGTGAGTTTAAAAGGCTGCTGTTGATAACAAGGGCATTTGCTAAATAGATGGTGTGTGTGCAACAATATACTGAAAGGTCAATTATATTGTGCAGCTTATCTCACCACCTGTAGTTATTTAGGTGAAAGCTCCAAAATGCTTGCCTAATATGTCTGTTTATCCAAAAGGAAGTAAAAAGGGAGAGCTAGAAAGATAGCATTGCATCACATTACATGGCAATGCAATGCACAGTTGCTGAAGTTGAACCAAAATGAGCTTGTAATCTGGCTTCTGCAACTTTGAACATGAAAAATCCAATGAGGAGAAGAAAAGCAAAGCCAAAGAGTCCATCCCAAAATCCGACAAACAAGCAAAATGAACAAAAAACATTGAATTCAATTCTTTCTGATTTTAGAAACTGCATTAAAGAAGGGGTGCACCGGTCCTGGAGATACTGCAATACCAGGTCAATGCGTGGAGTGGACAGAGCAAGCTCTTTTTCCATCTCCCTGTTCTAAAAATCCATTTAATATATGGTCCCCAGATAGGGGACGTATCAGATATTAAACTGATAAGAACAGATACTACACTTGATCTTAGCCAAAAGGCCGAGAAGCGATAACCAGAATTGGTTTCAAACTACGGAGCCACCCAAGGATCCTGAAAAGTCCATTTGTGGAGATGAGCTCCTGGACTCCCGTTAAGAAGACATGTTGTCAACCTCTAGATCCCTTACATGCCTGCACTTTTCGGCTTGCTGCTGCTGCAATCCACGCGTTTTAGATCTGCATAACTCCACCTCTTTAAACACAGCACCTTCACCCCCTGCTGTTCCCACCCGCCTCAACACCGTTGGAAGGGAGGAGAACCAATTAAGGCGGGGGGTGGGGTGGAACGAGCAGCTGTCTACCCTTAGCAGGAGGGCTCCTGATTACATACCTCTCCTGCTGCTGCTGCTGCTGGCTGTCCAGCAGCAGACTGAAGGTGGCTGCTGCTGTGCACAGGTATATAAAGGCTCAGAGCCTATTATGACACGCGCAGCCAGCGTTCCATTGCCACATTCCATCTACTGCAGGCAGGATACCTGGCTGGCTGAATGTCGCTGAGAAGCTCACAGAGACCGCCATAAGCAACAGTTTAACAGAATGCCACAGACTAATCAACCAAACTTTTTGGGTTGGGTTCTCTTTTATAGTCTGTAGGCATTAAATGAAAGAAGTCAGTGTTCCAGCAGAAGGAGACAACGTTTCAGAAAAGGCATTGTAGCAAACCAAAAAAGAAATTTTAAGCGCAGCAGAGTAACCAGCGCACATACCTGTTAGCTCAGGTGAGTTTAAAAGGCTGCTGTTGATAACAAGGGCATTTGCTAAATAGATGGTGTGTGTGCAACAATATACTGAAAGGTCAATTATATTGTGCAGCTTATCTCACCACCTGTAGTTATTTAGGTGAAAGCTCCAAAATGCTTGCCTAATATGTCTGTTTATCCAAAAGGAAGTAAAAAGGGAGAGCTAGAAAGATAGCATTGCATCACATTACATGGCAATGCAATGCACAGTTGCTGAAGTTGAACCAAAATGAGCTTGTAATCTGGCTTCTGCAACTTTGAACATGAAAAATCCAATGAGGAGAAGAAAAGCAAAGCCAAAGAGTCCATCCCAAAATCCGACAAACAAGCAAAATGAACAAAAAACATTGAATTCAATTCTTTCTGATTTTAGAAACTGCATTAAAGAAGGGGTGCACCGGTCCTGGAGATACTGCAATACCAGGTCAATGCGTGGAGTGGACAGAGCAAGCTCTTTTTCCATCTCCCTGTTCTAAAAATCCATTTAATATATGGTCCCCAGATAGGGGACGTATCAGATATTAAACTGATAAGAACAGATACTACACTTGATCTTAGCCAAAAGGCCGAGAAGCGATAACCAGAATTGGTTTCAAACTACGGAGCCACCCAAGGATCCTGAAAAGTCCATTTGTGGAGATGAGCTCCTGGACTCCCGTTAAGAAGACATGTTGTCAACCTCTAGATCCCTTACATGCCTGCACTTTTCGGCTTGCTGCTGCTGCAATCCACGCGTTTTAGATCTGCATAACTCCACCTCTTTAAACACAGCACCTTCACCCCCTGCTGTTCCCACCCGCCTCAACACCGTTGGAAGGGAGGAGAACCAATTAAGGCGGGGGGTGGGGTTGTAACGAGCAGCTGTCTACCCTTAGCAGGAGGGCTCCTGATTACATACCTCTCCTGCTGCTGCTGCTGCTGGCTGTCCAGCAGCAGACTGAAGGTGGCTGCTGCTGTGCACAGGTATATAAAGGCTCAGAGCCTATTATGACACGCGCAGCCAGCGTTCCATTGCCACATTCCATCTACTGCAGGCAGGATACCTGGCTGGCTGAATGTCGCTGAGAAGCTCACAAAGACCGCCATAAGCAACAGTTTAACAGAATGCCACAAGTCGACTACTCAACCAAACTTTTTGGGTTGGGTTCTCTTTTATAGTCTGCAGGCATTAAATGAAAGAAGTCAGTGTTCCAGCAGAAGGAGACAACGTTTCAGAAAAGGCATTGTAGCAAACCAAAAAAGAAATTTTAAGCGCAGCAGAGTAACCAGCGCACATACCTGTTAGCTCAGGTGAGTTTAAAAGGCTGCTGTTGATAACAAGGGCATTTGCTAAATAGATGGTGTGTGTGCAACAATATACTGAAAGGTCAATTATATTGTGCAGCTTATCTCACCACCTGTAGTTATTTAGGTGAAAGCTCCAAAATGCTTGCCTAATATGTCTGTTTATCCAAAAGGAAGTAAAAAGGGAGAGCTAGAAAGATAGCATTGCATCACATTACATGGCAATGCAATGCACAGTTGCTGAAGTTGAACCAAAATGAGCTTGTAATCTGGCTTCTGCAACTTTGAACATGAAAAATCCAATGAGGAGAAGAAAAGCAAAGCCAAAGAGTCCATCCCAAAATCCGACAAACAAGCAAAATGAACAAAAAACATTGAATTCAATTCTTTCTGATTTTAGAAACTGCATTAAAGAAGGGGTGCACCGGTCCTGGAGATACTGCAATACCAGGTCAATGCGTGGAGTGGACAGAGCAAGCTCTTTTTCCATCTCCCTGTTCTAAAAATCCATTTAATATATGGTCCCCAGATAGGGGACGTATCAGATATTAAACTGATAAGAACAGATACTACACTTGATCTTAGCCAAAAGGCCGAGAAGCGATAACCAGAATTGGTTTCAAACTACGGAGCCACCCAAGGATCCTGAAAAGTCCATTTGTGGAGATGAGCTCCTGGACTCCCGTTAAGAAGACATGTTGTCAACCTCTAGATCCCTTACATGCCTGCACTTTTCGGCTTGCTGCTGCTGCAATCCACGCGTTTTAGATCTGCATAACTCCACCTCTTTAAACACAGCACCTTCACCCCCTGCTGTTCCCACCCGCCTCAACACCGTTGGAAGGGAGGAGAACCAATTAAGGCGGGGGGTGGGGTGGAACGAGCAGCTGTCTACCCTTAGCAGGAGGGCTCCTGATTACATACCTCTCCTGCTGCTGCTGCTGCTGGCTGTCCAGCAGCAGACTGAAGGTGGCTGCTGCTGTGCACAGGTATATAAAGGCTCAGAGCCTATTATGACACGCGCAGCCAGCGTTCCATTGCCACATTCCATCTACTGCAGGCAGGATACCTGGCTGGCTGAATGTCGCTGAGAAGCTCACAAAGACCGCCATAAGCAACAGTTTAACAGAATGCCACAAGTCGACTACTCAACCAAACTTTTTGGGTTGGGTTCTCTTTTATAGTCTGCAGGCATTAAATGAAAGAAGTCAGTGTTCCAGCAGAAGGAGACAACGTTTCAGAAAAGGCATTGTAGCAAACCAAAAAAGAAATTTTAAGCGCAGCAGAGTAACCAGCGCACATACCTGTTAGCTCAGGTGAGTTTAAAAGGCTGCTGTTGATAACAAGGGCATTTGCTAAATAGATGGTGTGTGTGCAACAATATACTGAAAGGTCAATTATATTGTGCAGCTTATCTCACCACCTGTAGTTATTTAGGTGAAAGCTCCAAAATGCTTGCCTAATATGTCTGTTTATCCAAAAGGAAGTAAAAAGGGAGAGCTAGAAAGATAGCATTGCATCACATTACATGGCAATGCAATGCACAGTTGCTGAAGTTGAACCAAAATGAGCTTGTAATCTGGCTTCTGCAAATTTGAACATGAAAAATCCAATGAGGAGAAGAAAAGCAAAGCCAAAGAGTCCATCCCAAAATCCGACAAACAAGCAAAATGAACAAAAAACATTGAATTCAATTCTTTCTGATTTTAGAAACTGCATTAAAGAAGGGGTGCACCGGTCCTGGAGATACTGCAATACCAGGTCAATGCGTGGAGTGGACAGAGCAAGCTCTTTTTCCATCTCCCTGTTCTAAAAATCCATTTAATATATGGTCCCCAGATAGGGGACGTATCAGATATTAAACTGATAAGAACAGATACTACACTTGATCTTAGCCAAAAGGCCGAGAAGCGATAACCAGAATTGGTTTCAAACTACGGAGCCACCCAAGGATCCTGAAAAGTCCATTTGTGGAGATGAGCTCCTGGACTCCCGTTAAGAAGACATGTTGTCAACCTCTAGATCCCTTACATGCCTGCACTTTTCGGCTTGCTGCTGCTGCAATCCACGCGTTTTAGATCTGCATAACTCCACCTCTTTAAACACAGCACCTTCACCCCCTGCTGTTCCCACCCGCCTCAACACCGTTGGAAGGGAGGAGAACCAATTAAGGCGGGGGGTGGGGTGGAATGAGCAGCTGTCTACCCTTAGCAGGAGGGCTCCTGATTACATACCTCTCCTGCTGCTGCTGCTGCTGGCTGTCCAGCAGCAGACTGAAGGTGGCTGCTGCTGTGCACAGGTATATAAAGGCTCAGAGCCTATTATGACACGCGCAGCCAGCGTTCCATTGCCACATTCCATCTACTGCAGGCAGGATACCTGGCTGGCTGAATGTCGCTGAGAAGCTCACAGAGACCGCCATAAGCAACAGTTTAACAGAATGCCACAGACTAATCAACCAAACTTTTTGGGTTGGGTTCTCTTTTATAGTCTGCAGGCATTAAATGAAAGAAGTCAGTGTTCCAGCAGAAGGAGACAACGTTTCAGAAAAGGCATTGTAGCAAACCAAAAAAGAAATTTTAAGCGCAGCAGAGTAACCAGCGCACATACCTGTTAGCTCAGGTGAGTTTAAAAGGCTGCTGTTGATAACAAGGGCATTTGCTAAATAGATGGTGTGTGTGCAACAATATACTGAAAGGTCAATTATATTGTGCAGCTTATCTCACCACCTGTAGTTATTTAGGTGAAAGCTCCAAAATGCTTGCCTAATATGTCTGTTTATCCAAAAGGAAGTAAAAAGGGAGAGCTAGAAAGATAGCATTGCATCACATTACATGGCAATGCAATGCACAGTTGCTGAAGTTGAACCAAAATGAGCTTGTAATCTGGCTTCTGCAACTTTGAACATGAAAAATCCAATGAGGAGAAGAAAAGCAAAGCCAAAGAGTCCATCCCAAAATCCGACAAACAAGCAAAATGAACAAAAAACATTGAATTCAATTCTTTCTGATTTTAGAAACTGCATTAAAGAAGGGGTGCACCGGTCCTGGAGATACTGCAATACCAGGTCAATGCGTGGAGTGGACAGAGCAAGCTCTTTTTCCATCTCCCTGTTCTAAAAATCCATTTAATATATGGTCCCCAGATAGGGGACGTATCAGATATTAAACTGATAAGAACAGATACTACACTTAATCTTAGCCAAAAGGCCGAGAAGCGATAACCAGAATTGGTTTCAAACTACGGAGCCACCCAAGGATCCTGAAAAGTCCATTTGTGGAGATGAGCTCCTGGACTCCCGTTAAGAAGACATGTTGTCAACCTCTAGATCCCTTACATGCCTGCACTTTTCGGCTTGCTGCTGCTGCAATCCACGCGTTTTAGATCTGCATAACTCCACCTCTTTAAACACAGCACCTTCACCCCCTGCTGTTCCCACCCGCCTCAACACCATTGGAAGGGAGGAGAACCAATTAAGGCGGGGGGTGGGGTGGAACGAGCAGCTGTCTACCCTTAGCAGGAGGGCTCCTGATTACATACCTCTCCTGCTGCTGCTGCTGCTGGCTGTCCAGCAGCAGACTGAAGGTGGCTGCTGCTGTGCACAGGTATATAAAGGCTCAGAGCCTATTATGACACGCGCAGCCAGCGTTCCATTGCCACATTCCATCTACTGCAGGCAGGATACCTGGCTGGCTGAATGTCGCTGAGAAGCTCACAAAGACCGCCATAAGCAACAGTTTAACAGAATGCCACAAGTCGACTACTCAACCAAACTTTTTGGGTTGGGTTCTCTTTTATAGTCTGCAGGCATTAAATGAAAGAAGTCAGTGTTCCAGCAGAAGGAGACAACGTTTCAGAAAAGGCATTGTAGCAAACCAAAAAAGAAATTTTAAGCGCAGCAGAGTAACCAGCGCACATACCTGTTAACTCAGGTGAGTTTAAAAGGCTGCTGTTGATAACAAGGGCATTTGCTAAATAGATGGTGTGTGTGCAACAATATACTGAAAGGTCAATTATATTGTGCAGCTTATCTCACCACCTGTAGTTATTTAGGTGAAAGCTCCAAAATGCTTGCCTAATATGTCTGTTTATCCAAAAGGAAGTAAAAAGGGAGAGCTAGAAAGATAGCATTGCATCACATTACATGGCAATGCAATGCACAGTTGCTGAAGTTGAACCAAAATGAGCTTGTAATCTGGCTTCTGCAAATTTGAACATGAAAAATCCAATGAGGAGAAGAAAAGCAAAGCCAAAGAGTCCATCCCAAAATCCGACAAACAAGCAAAATGAACAAAAAACATTGAATTCAATTCTTTCTGATTTTAGAAACTGCATTAAAGAAGGGGTGCACCGGTCCTGGAGATACTGCAATACCAGGTCAATGCGTGGAGTGGACAGAGCAAGCTCTTTTTCCATCTCCCTGTTCTAAAAATCCATTTAATATATGGTCCCCAGATAGGGGACGTATCAGATATTAAACTGATAAGAACAGATACTACACTTGATCTTAGCCAAAAGGCCGAGAAGCGATAACCAGAATTGGTTTCAAACTACGGAGCCACCCAAGGATCCTGAAAAGTCCATTTGTGGAGATGAGCTCCTGGACTCCCGTTAAGAAGACATGTTGTCAACCTCTAGATCCCTTACATGCCTGCACTTTTCGGCTTGCTGCTGCTGCAATCCACGCGTTTTAGATCTGCATAACTCCACCTCTTTAAACACAGCACCTTCACCCCCTGCTGTTCCCACCCGCCTCAACACCGTTGGAAGGGAGGAGAACCAATTAAGGCGGGGGGTGGGGTGGAACGAGCAGCTGTCTACCCTTAGCAGGAGGGCTCCTGATTACATACCTCTCCTGCTGCTGCTGCTGCTGGCTGTCCAGCAGCAGACTGAAGGTGGCTGCTGCTGTGCACAGGTATATAAAGGCTCAGAGCCTATTATGACACGCGCAGCCAGCGTTCCATTGCCACATTCCATCTACTGCAGGCAGGATACCTGGCTGGCTGAATGTCGCTGAGAAGCTCACAGAGACCGCCATAAGCAACAGTTTAACAGAATGCCACAGACTAATCAACCAAACTTTTTGGGTTGGGTTCTCTTTTATAGTCTGCAGGCATTAAATGAAAGAAGTCAGTGTTCCAGCAGAAGGAGACAACGTTTCAGAAAAGGCATTGTAGCAAACCAAAAAAGAAATTTTAAGCGCAGCAGAGTAACCAGCCCACATACCTGTTAGCTCAGGTGAGTTTAAAAGGCTGCTGTTGATAACAAGGGCATTTGCTAAATAGATGGTGTGTGTGCAACAATATACTGAAAGGTCAATTATATTGTGCAGCTTATCTCACCACCTGTAGTTATTTAGGTGAAAGCTCCAAAATGCTTGCCTAATATGTCTGTTTATCCAAAAGGAAGTAAAAAGGGAGAGCTAGAAAGATAGCATTGCATCACATTACATGGCAATGCAATGCACAGTTGCTGAAGTTGAACCAAAATGAGCTTGTAATCTGGCTTCTGCAACTTTGAACATGAAAAATCCAATGAGGAGAAGAAAAGCAAAGCCAAAGAGTCCATCCCAAAATCCGACAAACAAGCAAAATGAACAAAAAACATTGAATTCAATTCTTTCTGATTTTAGAAACTGCATTAAAGAAGGGGTGCACCGGTCCTGGAGATACTGCAATACCAGGTCAATGCGTGGAGTGGACAGAGCAAGCTCTTTTTCCATCTCCCTGTTCTAAAAATCCATTTAATATATGGTCCCCAGATAGGGGACGTATCAGATATTAAACTGATAAGAACAGATACTACACTTAATCTTAGCCAAAAGGCCGAGAAGCGATAACCAGAATTGGTTTCAAACTACGGAGCCACCCAAGGATCCTGAAAAGTCCATTTGTGGAGATGAGCTCCTGGACTCCCGTTAAGAAGACATGTTGTCAACCTCTAGATCCCTTACATGCCTGCACTTTTCGGCTTGCTGCTGCTGCAATCCACGCGTTTTAGATCTGCATAACTCCACCTCTTTAAACACAGCACCTTCACCCCCTGCTGTTCCCACCCGCCTCAACACCGTTGGAAGGGAGGAGAACCAATTAAGGCGGGGGGTGGGGTGGAACGAGCAGCTGTCTACCCTTAGCAGGAGGGCTCCTGATTACATACCTCTCCTGCTGCTGCTGCTGCTGGCTGTCCAGCAGCAGACTGAAGGTGGCTGCTGCTGTGCACAGGTATATAAAGGCTCAGAGCCTATTATGACACGCGCAGCCAGCGTTCCATTGCCACATTCCATCTACTGCAGGCAGGATACCTGGCTGGCTGAATGTCGCTGAGAAGCTCACAGAGACCGCCATAAGCAACAGTTTAACAGAATGCCACAGACTAATCAACCAAACTTTTTGGGTTGGGTTCTCTTTTATAGTCTGCAGGCATTAAATGAAAGAAGTCAGTGTTCCAGCAGAAGGAGACAACGTTTCAGAAAAGGCATTGTAGCAAACCAAAAAAGAAATTTTAAGCGCAGCAGAGTAACCAGCGCACATACCTGTTAGCTCAGGTGAGTTTAAAAGGCTGCTGTTGATAACAAGGGCATTTGCTAAATAGATGGTGTGTGTGCAACAATATACTGAAAGGTCAATTATATTGTGCAGCTTATCTCACCACCTGTAGTTATTTAGGTGAAAGCTCCAAAATGCTTGCCTAATATGTCTGTTTATCCAAAAGGAAGTAAAAAGGGAGAGCTAGAAAGATAGCATTGCATCACATTACATGGCAATGCAATGCACAGTTGCTGAAGTTGAACCAAAATGAGCTTGTAATCTGGCTTCTGCAACTTTGAACATGAAAAATCCAATGAGGAGAAGAAAAGCAAAGCCAAAGAGTCCATCCCAAAATCCGACAAACAAGCAAAATGAACAAAAAACATTGAATTCAATTCTTTCTGATTTTAGAAACTGCATTAAAGAAGGGGTGCACCGGTCCTGGAGATACTGCAATACCAGGTCAATGCGTGGAGTGGACAGAGCAAGCTCTTTTTCCATCTCCCTGTTCTAAAAATCCATTTAATATATGGTCCCCAGATAGGGGACGTATCAGATATTAAACTGATAAGAACAGATTTTTTTTTTTTAATTTGGCTATCCCCTGCAGAGGGATAAAACCGTTTATTAAAACTTTAACAAATTACAAGCATAATTAAACAAATACCAAACGTTAAAAGACAAATGAAATTTACAAAACAAAAAAATACAAAGATTTTAAATAATTAGGTTCCATTGGTCAACAAGCCATTTTTTGGAAATATGTACATTCTTCTTTTTGTCAATTATATAATAAGTATACATTTCACATAAACATAAACTTAAAACATCATTCACTGATAAAACATCTTGTTTAAAAATAGCAATGTTGCGCGCTTTCCAGAGAGATGACTTGGCGCAGTTCACTGTCTTCCAAGCCATTGTGTACTGGTCCATTGTGGGGCATTCCATAAGTCCGTATAGCACAGTTTTATATGTAAAGTCCTTGAGGTCTGCCACCCTTTCCAGTAGGGGGAGCAGTCTTCTCCAGAAATCCTTTGCAAAATTACATGTCCATAATAGATGTTCCACCGTTTCCTCGTCTTGGCATCCGGCTCTTGGGCAGATGGCAGACCTCACAAATCCTCTTCTGTATTGGAATGCCCGGCAAGGAAGACAGCGGTGCATGCAACTCCAAGCCAGATCTCTCTGTTCATTAAAAAGATAAAAAACGTTAATCATTTTCCAGATAGACATAGATTTGTCATCATCATATCTGTCAACATTACATATTTCCTCACTTTTACGTATTTCTTTAATTAGTTTCTTACTATTTCTTAATTCCTCTATTTTCTTAGTCCCTAAATTAAAATCGGACACTATTTTCCTTAAAATCTCATAATGCGTCGACAAATTAAAAGCATGGGGCACAGATATATTAACTTCATACCATCCAAACTTTCTCATAAAAAATCCTGTATTAAAACGCATAAAAAAGGACCAATAGTGATTCTTAAAAAGGGCATTAAAACAGTAAACGAACAGATGGATTAAAAGAAACCTATTAAAATCTGGAAAATCTTTACCACCTTTTACTTTTGATTTCATCATGATTTCTCTTTTCAGCTTTTCCATTTTTGAATTCCAAAAGAAGGTAAAACAGGTTTTGGTTATCTTTTTTAAAACATTAACAGGCGGGGGGAAAACCATGCTAAGATACAATAAAAGAGGTAAAATCACCATCTTTAAAACCAATACTTTACCCTCCATTGTAAGTCTCCTCATGTTCCACATACATATTTTCGTATTTACTTTCTGTGTAACTGTTTCCCAACTATTATAACCATCATTATTTTCAGTGAATGATATACCTAAAATGGAAATGGATTCGGAGACATTAATTGGTACATCACGTAAAATCATCCCCCCAACACTTAAAATGTTACACTTATTAAAATTGATTTTAAAACCAGAAGCTAGGCAAAAGGATTGCACTTGATGGAGAGTGGCCGTAAGTGATGGTGCATCTGTACACAAGACCGCCACGTCATCCATGTAGCCTACAACCTTGGCCTCCAAACCACCGCTTCCAGGCAGAGGGACACCGCATATCTGTTTATTTTGGCGTATTGCACATAACATTGGTTCCAGTGCACAGATAAACAGTAGGGGGGACAGAGGGCATCCCTGTTTCACCCCTGACCGTAAAAATACCTCTTGTGTCTTAAAACCATTCACTAAAATCTTACTTGTACAATCCTTGTAAAATGCTTTAAGCGATAGTAAAAACCCTTCTGGTATGCCCATTTTCTCTAAAACTTTAAAAAGATAAAAGTGTGAGACACGGTCAAATGCTTTTTCAAAATCAATAGATAAAATCGCCATTTTCCCCTTTCTGTCTTTTACATCCTCAATACAGTCTTTCACTAAATTCAGATTGTCCCATATACTGCGCCCCGGCACCCCACACACTTGATTAGAATGAATAACTTTGCTGATGACTTCTTTTAGACGATTTGCACAAATTTTAGCCATTATTTTATAGTCACAATTTAAAAGTGTTATTGGTCTCCAGTTTTCTAATTTTGATTTATCACCTTTTTTGTATAGGAGGGAGACTTCACCTTTCTTCCAGGAATTTAATAAAACCTTATTATTAAAAACCTCAGTAAACAAATAAAACAAATCATCTTTTAAAATATCATAAAAACATACATAAAATTCTATTGGGATGCCATCAGGACCAGGGACCTTTCCAGTTTTAAAACTTTTAATAGTTTTTAACACTTCTTGTTCCGTTAAAACTTGGGATAAAAACTCTTGGGATGCGGGATCTAAAACAGCTGTTAGTCCTTGCAGCGAATCATCCATTAATTTATTATCTATATTTTTTCCATTAAAAAGATTAGAAAAAAAAACCTCAACTTTACCCAGCATATTTTTTATATTATTCTCACCATCTATATGGTCAATTATCACTTTTTCTTTTTTATTTTTCCTAAAAAAATATCTGGAACACTTTTCATTTTCTTCTATATGTTGTACTCTAGAACGAAAAATTATCTCTTTTCCTTTTTGTTCTAGCCATTTTGAAATCTCTTCTTTTAAGTTTGAAATATCAAGTTGTACATCTATCCCATTGTCTCTGAGCTTAAATAATGTTTGTAGGCGGGTATTTAAAATTCTATATTCTTCATATTTTTCTTTGGCTCTACATATACTCTTTTTAATAAAAAAGTCTTTTATTTTTACTTTCATTCTATCCCACCATACACTCATAGTCTCATTTGTTTTTTTCCCTTTTCTACATTTCCTATAAAATTCAATAAAATCTGATAAAATCTGCGGGTCGGTTAAAAGGGATACGTTCATTTTCCAGCTTTTCTTACCACATTTTTTGTTGTCATTTACTTTTATGGTAAAGGATAAAAGTTTATGGTCTGAAAATATATTAGCTAAAACTTCACATTTGGCAGGTATTGTTTTATCTGAACCAAAAATAAAATCAATCCTAGAGCTACAATTAGCATTGCTCCAAGTGAAACCGGCGTCCTCTGGGCTGTCACTATGACACTCTTTATATATGTCTATCAATTTAGCATCTTTGACTATATCATGTAGCATACCTGAGGTTTTATCGTAGTTCCTGCTTACAGAGCTGGAGCGCCGGTTTTCACCTTTTAAAACACAATTAAAATCCCCTGCTAAGATAAAAGGTACAGAGTTATTAATAAATAATGGTAAAAGATCAAGCATTTCGGCTCTTTCATTTTTCTCTGGGGATCCATAAAAATTTAAAAACTGCCATCTAATACCATCAATAAAAGCTTTTACTAATAAAATACGACCTGGTAAAATTTCCTGAATAAAATCAATTAAAACGTTCCCTTTAAAAAGTATGGCTACACCCGCTGATCCTGCAGCATTCGATCCGGACCAGACAGATGGCCCACACTTCCACTCATCTTTATATTTTTGATATGACATTTCATGTGGGATATTACATTCTTGCAGAAAAAATACAGATGCAGTAAAACACGTAAAAAAATTAAAAAGAGCAGTTCTTCTCGTGTTAGATTTTATGCCTCTCACGTTGAGGGAAATACCTTTCAGTTCAGCCATCATTAGAAAATGTAGAAATTTTACTTAGGTAACTAAGAGCAACGGATTTTCCTGTCCGATGAACCTGATCAGACCACTGGGCTTGCGCCTCCCTCCTCATCTGATAGTATCGTCACGAGAGTCTCCGTGGAGGAGGAAAGATTACCACATTTATATAAACCCGACGCTACACTGGCATAGCTCGGAGGGCTGGCTGGCAGAACCCGCTGGGTCTCCATTGGCTGGCCATGCAGTTCCTCATCAGGTGGGTCCCCGAGGGGTTCCGCCGCCCCTGTTTGACCTGTAGAAGGTCGTCCTATAGGAGGAGGTTGCGCACAAGGCAGAGCCTCTGACTCTTCAGAGGCAGCAAGATCCCGGTCCCCACCTGTAGCAGCGGAGACCGAAACCCCTGAGGGTCCAGCGTCCACGTCCCCTTCTGGAGAAGTGTCCATCTGTTCACCTCCTGCTGCCTCCTCCGAACCACCCTTTTTCTTTTTCTTAGGACCCACCTTTATCCACTCAGCGCCCTCAGCACTAGGAGACCCAGACTGGGCATGGGCTTCTGTGTCGGCCTTTTGCCGGTCCCTTTTGACCTTACCAGTAGTGCCCTTCTGCTCCTTCTCAGCCCTCCTTTTGGACTCCCGCAGGTCCTGCAGCCAGGTTTTGGGATTTGGTATTTTACCTGTCATAGACTCTGGAGACACTTCACTATTTGGTACGCCCTTATTGTCTCCAGAGGCTCCAGGTTGTTGTTCCTCCTCCTGAGGGGTGGTCTGATCTTTTGGTCCTTGGTCGGACGTCTTGGACTTCCCCTTTTGCTCATCTTCCCGAAATCTGTGAGGGCAAGAAAAATAAAAGTGACCTGGAGTCTGGCAAAAACTGCATTTCTTTTCCTTAGGGCATTCTTTTGTCTCATGTTCTTCACTAGCACAATTTCTACATGATACATGACAGTTTTCTTTTGAATGACCATAGCGCCCACAATTTCTGCAATATACTGGCATCCCAGAAAAGAAGAAATCCCCATTTGTTTGCCCAATTTTGAAACGGGCAGGGGGGAGCCGTATACCACCTGGTGTATTTGGATCTCTTGTACACTTCACAAGGAATTTCCACTTAGATGTCCATATGTTATATTCGTTTAATATCTTCCCAATACATTTAACACTTTTAAAATAAATTGCTAGAAATGACATTACTTCTGGAGCAGAAGCAAAGGGCGAAAATATTTTTACAATAACCAGTCTTACCTCATCCAGGACGTGCTCAACAATTTGTATCCCTTTCAAAACAGGACTATTTTCAACTTTTTTTAACTTTTCTAGTACATCTCTAAAAATACCTTCTCCGGTGAATGTGATGTCATAGTCACCTCTTCTGGGATAATCCTGGATGGAGAGAATTTCATTCCTTTGTACGCCAAGAAGGTTCCTGAGCACGTCCTGGACTACATACCCTAATTTCCTCATATCCGAGCCACCCGCCGTGAAGTGAACTCGGATAGAGTTTTTTAGCCTCGCATAAAGAGGCACGAGGTTAGGGTCAACCTCCATGGAAAAACGCAACAAGGTTGCAAATTGCAGCCGCTTGCAATCTGCGCTCCCAGTGTTCTTGCAGCGAAAAACACCTGGAAGCTGGGGGATCGCAACTCGTTACCCTGGGACTAAGCCCTCTCCCTAATAGCAGCAAGCAGGCTAAGTCCACCAAAGTGGACGATCCTGCCAGGCCAAGGAGAGGGGTACCCGAGTGCCCTTCAACCACAATCTCCTGCAATAAAGCACTTGATCTTAGCCAAAAGGCCGAGAAGCGATAACCAGAATTGGTTTCAAACTACGGAGCCACCCAAGGATCCTGAAAAGTCCATTTGTGGAGATGAGCTCCTGGACTCCCGTTAAGAAGACATGTTGTCAACCTCTAGATCCCTTACATGCCTGCACTTTTCGGCTTGCTGCTGCTGCAATTCACGCGTTTTAGATCTGCATAACTCCACCTCTTTAAACACAGCACCTTCACCCCCTGCTGTTCCCACCCGCCTCAACACCGTTGGAAGGGAGGAGAACCAATTAAGGCGGGGGGTGGGGTGGAACGAGCAGCTGTCTACCCTTAGCAGGAGGGCTCCTGATTACATACCTCTCCTGCTGCTGCTGCTGCTGGCTGTCCAGCAGCAGACTGAAGGTGGCTGCTGCTGTGCACAGGTATATAAAGGCTCAGAGCCTATTATGACACGCGCAGCCAGCGTTCCATTGCCACATTCCATCTACTGCAGGCAGGATACCTGGCTGGCTGAATGTCGCTGAGAAGCTCACAGAGACCGCCATAAGCAACAGTTTAACAGAATGCCACAGACTAATCAACCAAACTTTTTGGGTTGGGTTCTCTTTTATAGTCTGCAGGCATTAAATGAAAGAAGTCAGTGTTCCAGCAGAAGGAGACAACGTTTCAGAAAAGGCATTGTAGCAAACCAAAAAAGAAATTTTAAGCGCAGCAGAGTAACCAGCGCACATACCTGTTAGCTCAGGTGAGTTTAAAAGGCTGCAGTTGATAACAAGGTCATTTGCTAAATAGATGGTGTGTGTGCAACAATATACTGAAAGGTCAATTATATTGTGCAGCTTATCTCACCACCTGTAGTTATTTAGGTGAAAGCTCCAAAATGCTTGCCTAATATGTCTGTTTATCCAAAAGGAAGTAAAAAGGGAGAGCTAGAAAGATAGCATTGCATCACATTACATGGCAATGCAATGCACAGTTGCTGAAGTTGAACCAAAATGAGCTTGTAATCTGGCTTCTGCAACTTTGAACATGAAAAATCCAATGAGGAGAAGAAAAGCAAAGCCAAAGAGTCCATCCCAAAATCCGACAAACAAGCAAAATGAACAAAAAACATTGAATTCAATTCTTTCTGATTTTAGAAACTGCATTAAAGAAGGGGTGCACCGGTCCTGGAGATACTGCAATACCAGGTCAATGCGTGGAGTGGACAGAGCAAGCTCTTTTTCCATCTCCCTGTTCTAAAAATCCATTTAATATATGGTCCCCAGATAGGGGACGTATCAGATATTAAACTGATAAGAACAGATACTACACTTGATCTTAGCCAAAAGGCCGAGAAGCGATAACCAGAATTGGTTTCAAACTACGCAGGCACCCAAGGATCCTGAAAAGTCCATTTGTGGAGATGAGCTCCTGGACTCCCGTTAAGAAGACATGTTGTCAACCTCTAGATCCCTTACATGCCTGCACTTTTCGGCTTGCTGCTGCTGCAATCCACGCGTTTTAGATCTGCATAACTCCACCTCTTTAAACACAGCACCTTCACCCCCCGCTGTTCCCACCCGCCTCAACACCGTTGGAAGGGAGGAGAACCAATTAAGGCGGGGGGTGGGGTGGAACGAGCAGCTGTCTACCCTTAGCAGGAGGGCTCCTGATTACATACCTCTCCTGCTGCTGCTGCTGCTGGCTGTCCAGCAGCAGACTGAAGGTGGCTGCTGCTGTGCACAGGTATATAAAGGCTCAGAGCCTATTATGACACGCGCAGCCAGCGTTCCATTGCCACATTCCATCTACTGCAGGCAGGATACCTGGCTGGCTGAATGTCGCTGAGAAGCTCACAGAGACCGCCATAAGCAACAGTTTAACAGAATGCCACAGACTAATCAACCAAACTTTTTGGGTTGGGTTCTCTTTTATAGTCTGCAGGCATTAAATGAAAGAAGTCAGTGTCCCAGCAGAAGGAGACAACGTTTCAGAAAAGGCATTGTAGCAAACCAAAAAAGAAATTTTAAGCGCAGCAGAGTAACCAGCGCACATACCTGTTAGCTCAGGTGAGTTTAAAAGGCTGCTGTTGATAACAAGGGCATTTGCTAAATAGATGGTGTGTGTGCAACAATATACTGAAAGGTCAATTATATTGTGCAGCTTATCTCACCACCTGTAGTTATTTAGGTGAAAGCTCCAAAATGCTTGCCTAATATGTCTGTTTATCCAAAAGGAAGTAAAAAGGGAGAGCTAGAAAGATAGCATTGCATCACATTACATGGCAATGCAATGCACAGTTGCTGAAGTTGAACCAAAATGAGCTTGTAATCTGGCTTCTGCAACTTTGAACATGAAAAATCCAATGAGGAGAAGAAAAGCAAAGCCAAAGAGTCCATCCCAAAATCCGACAAACAAGCAAACTGAACAAAAAACATTGAATTCAATTCTTTCTGATTTTAGAAACTGCATTAAAGAAGGGGTGCACCGGTCCTGGAGATACTGCAATACCAGGTCAATGCGTGGAGTGGACAGAGCAAGCTCTTTTTCCATCTCCCTGTTCTAAAAATCCATTTAATATATGGTCCCCAGATAGGGGACGTATCAGATATTAAACTGATAAGAACAGATACTACACTTGATCTTAGCCAAAAGGCCGAGAAGCGATAACCAGAATTGGTTTCAAACTACGGAGCCACCCAAGGATCCTGAAAAGTCCATTTGTGGAGATGAGCTCCTGGACTCCCGTTAAGAAGACATGTTGTCAACCTCTAGATCCCTTACATGCCTGCACTTTTCGGCTTGCTGCTGCTGCAATCCACGCGTTTTAGATCTGCATAACTCCACCTCTTTAAACACAGCACCTTCACCCCCTGCTGTTCCCACCCGCCTCAACACCGTTGGAAGGGAGGAGAACCAATTAAGGCGGGGGGTGGGGTGGAACGAGCAGCTGTCTACCCTTAGCAGGAGGGCTCCTGATTACATACCTCTCCTGCTGCTGCTGCTGCTGGCTGTCCAGCAGCAGACTGAAGGTGGCTGCTGCTGTGCACAGGTATATAAAGGCTCAGAGCCTATTATGACACGCGCAGCCAGCGTTCCATTGCCACATTCCATCTACTGCAGGCAGGATACCTGGCTGGCTGAATGTCGCTGAGAAGCTCACAGAGACCGCCATAAGCAACAGTTTAACAGAATGCCACAGACTAATCAACCAAACTTTTTGGGTTGGGTTCTCTTTTATAGTCTGCAGGCATTAAATGAAAGAAGTCAGTGTTCCAGCAGAAGGAGACAACGTTTCAGAAAAGGCATTGTAGCAAACCAAAAAAGAAATTTTAAGCGCAGCAGAGTAACCAGCGCACATACCTGTTAGCTCAGGTGAGTTTAAAAGGCTGCTGTTGATAACAAGGGCATTTGCTAAATAGATGGTGTGTGTGCAACAATATACTGAAAGGTCAATTATATTGTGCAGCTTATCTCACCACCTGTAGTTATTTAGGTGAAAGCTCCAAAATGCTTGCCTAATATGTCTGTTTATCCAAAAGGAAGTAAAAAGGGAGAGCTAGAAAGATAGCATTGCATCACATTACATGGCAATGCAATGCACAGTTGCTGAAGTTGAACCAAAATGAGCTTGTAATCTGGCTTCTGCAACTTTGAACATGAAAAATCCAATGAGGAGAAGAAAAGCAAAGCCAAAGAGTCCATCCCAAAATCCGACAAACAAGCAAAATGAACAAAAAACATTGAATTCAATTCTTTCTGATTTTAGAAACTGCATTAAAGAAGGGGTGCACCGGTCCTGGAGATACTGCAATACCAGGTCAATGCGTGGAGTGGACAGAGCAAGCTCTTTTTCCATCTCCCTGTTCTAAAAATCCATTTAATATATGGTCCCCAGATAGGGGACGTATCAGATATTAAACTGATAAGAACAGATACTACACTTGATCTTAGCCAAAAGGCCGAGAAGCGATAACCAGAATTGGTTTCAAACTACGGAGCCACCCAAGGATCCTGAAAAGTCCATTTGTGGAGATGAGCTCCTGGACTCCCGTTAAGAAGACATGTTGTCAACCTCTAGATCCCTTACATGCCTGCACTTTTCGGCTTGCTGCTGCTGCAATCCACGCGTTTTAGATCTGCATAACTCCACCTCTTTAAACACAGCACCTTCACCCCCTGCTGTTCCCACCCGCCTCAACACCGTTGGAAGGGAGGAGAACCAATTAAGGCGGGGGGTGGGGTGGAACGAGCAGCTGTCTACCCTTAGCAGGAGGGCTCCTGATTACATACCTCTCCTGCTGCTGCTGCTGCTGGCTGTCCAGCAGCAGACTGAAGGTGGCTGCTGCTGTGCACAGGTATATAAAGGCTCAGAGCCTATTATGACACGCGCAGCCAGCGTTCCATTGCCACATTCCATCTACTGCAGGCAGGATACCTGGCTGGCTGAATGTCGCTGAGAAGCTCACAGAGACCGCCATAAGCAACAGTTTAACAGAATGCCACAGACTAATCAACCAAACTTTTTGGGTTGGGTTCTCTTTTATAGTCTGCAGGCATTAAATGAAAGAAGTCAGTGTTCCAGCAGAAGGAGACAACGTTTCAGAAAAGGCATTGTAGCAAACCAAAAAAGAAATTTTAAGCGCAGCAGAGTAACCAGCGCACATACCTGTTAGCTCAGGTGAGTTTAAAAGGCTGCTGTTGATAACAAGGGCATTTGCTAAATAGATGGTGTGTGTGCAACAATATACTGAAAGGTCAATTATATTGTGCAGCTTATCTCACCACCTGTAGTTATTTAGGTGAAAGCTCCAAAATGCTTGCCTAATATGTCTGTTTATCCAAAAGGAAGTAAAAAGGGAGAGCTAGAAAGATAGCATTGCATCACATTACATGGCAATGCAATGCACAGTTGCTGAAGTTGAACCAAAATGAGCTTGTAATCTGGCTTCTGCAACTTTGAACATGAAAAATCCAATGAGGAGAAGAAAAGCAAAGCCAAAGAGTCCATCCCAAAATCCGACAAACAAGCAAAATGAACAAAAAACATTGAATTCAATTCTTTCTGATTTTAGAAACTGCATTAAAGAAGGGGTGCACCGGTCCTGGAGATACTGCAATACCAGGTCAATGCGTGGAGTGGACAGAGCAAGCTCTTTTTCCATCTCCCTGTTCTAAAAATCCATTTAATATATGGTCCCCAGATAGGGGACGTATCAGATATTAAACTGATAAGAACAGATACTACACTTGATCTTAGCCAAAAGGCCGAGAAGCGATAACCAGAATTGGTTTCAAACTACGGAGCCACCCAAGGATCCTGAAAAGTCCATTTGTGGAGATGAGCTCCTGGACTCCCGTTAAGAAGACATGTTGTCAACCTCTAGATCCCTTACATGCCTGCACTTTTCGGCTTGCTGCTGCTGCAATCCACGCGTTTTAGATCTGCATAACTCCACCTCTTTAAACATAGCACCTTCACCCCCTGCTGTTCCCACCCGCCTCAACACCGTTGGAAGGGAGGAGACCAATTAAGGCGGGGGGTGGGGTGGAACGAGCAGCTGTCTACCCTTAGCAGGAGGGCTCCTGATTACATACCTCTCCTGCTGCTGCTGCTGCTGGCTGTCCAGCAGCAGACTGAAGGTGGCTGCTGCTGTGCACAGGTATATAAAGGCTCAGAGCCTATTATGACACGCGCAGCCAGCGTTCCATTGCCACATTCCATCTACTGCAGGCAGGATACCTGGCTGGCTGAATGTCGCTGAGAAGCTCACAGAGACCGCCATAAGCAACAGTTTAACAGAATGCCACAGACTAATCAACCAAACTTTTTGGGTTGGGTTCTCTTTTATAGTCTGCAGGCATTAAATGAAAGAAGTCAGTGTTCCAGCAGAAGGAGACAACGTTTCAGAAAAGGCATTGTAGCAAACCAAAAAAGAAATTTTAAGCGCAGCAGAGTAACCAGCGCACATACCTGTTAGCTCAGGTGAGTTTAAAAGGCTGCTGTTGATAACAAGGGCATTTGCTAAATAGATGGTGTGTGTGCAACAATATACTGAAAGGTCAATTATATTGTGCAGCTTATCTCACCACCTGTAGTTATTTAGGTGAAAGCTCCAAAATGCTTGCCTAATATGTCTGTTTATCCAAAAGGAAGTAAAAAGGGAGAGCTAGAAAGATAGCATTGCATCACATTACATGGCAATGCAATGCACAGTTGCTGAAGTTGAACCAAAATGAGCTTGTAATCTGGCTTCTGCAACTTTGAACATGAAAAATCCAATGAGGAGAAGAAAAGCAAAGCCAAAGAGTCCATCCCAAAATCCGACAAACAAGCAAAATTGTAACATACCTGGCGGCGTCCTTGCATGTTCGTCCATCTCCCACTGTGCAAGAGCGCGCACTTGATTTCCAGTCCAGAATGTCTCTCTGGCTTCCCTCCTTGCTGTCTGTTTGTCTGTTTTGGCTGCATAGGGCGACACCCGCTGAACTTCCTGTTTCTTGTACCTGCTGTGGACACGCCCCTGTTGCACCTTCAGCCTATTGCTGTCCATCTTTGGGTATTTATACCACCTTCTTCCTCAAGATGGCGCCTGAGCATTGTGTCCTGTCAGTCGGCTTTTTGTCTCTGACATGCCAGGTCCTATCCTGTTTTCCTGCCTGTTTTCCAGTTCTGTGTCTGAACTGTGGTCTGTTTTTGTGAACACGCTTCTTGCCTGTTCTTTCGCCTTCTAGGGGCCGTATTCCTAGATCTGCCTGTCTGTGCCTTGCGGTATCTGTTCCCGTCTGAACAGAGTCCTGTTTGTGTCCCTGCCTTGTGGTATCTGTTCCTGTCTGAACTGAGTCCTGTCTATTTCTCCTGTCTTGCAGTATCTGTTCCCGTGTCTGAACTGAGTCCTGTCTATGTCTCCTGCCTTGTGGTATCAGTTCCCGTGTCTGAACTGAGTCCTGTCTGTGTACTCTTGCCTGCTGCCTTTCCTGGAGGCTGTATTTCCAGGCCTGTCTGAACACGCTCCTAGCCTGTTCCTCCCGCCTTCTAGGGGCCGATTACCTAGATCCGTTCCTGTATCTTGTCTGTCCTGTCTGAACACGCTCCTTGCCTGTTCGTCCCGCCTCTCTGGGGGCCGTATTCCCAGACCCGCTCCTGTATCCCGCTGCAGTGTCGGTCTCTTCCGTACACTCAGTTCCAGTCTGAACTCTCTCCTATCCTTTACCTGTTTTGCCTCTGTCTGTTCCTTTCCTTTTTCTGCAGAGTCTGAACTCGTACCTAACTCCTGCTTGTTGTCTCTGTACTCCCGTTTGTGAGTTTGTGGTCCCCTCGCTACTTCACTGCAAGTACCCTGTGGGTATCTGGCTCTGCCTTTCCCTTCCTGTCTGTTCCGTGTGAACAGAGCCCTGTCCGTCCTGCTCTGACTCCTTGCTCACTGCTCCGGCAGTCCTGTCCTGCCCTGCTTCTGCCCGCTGCTCCGGCAGTCCTGTCCTGCCCTGCTTCTGCCCGCTGCTCCGGCAGTCCTGTCCTGCCCTGCTTCTGCCCGCTGCTCCGGCAGTCCTGTCCTGCCCTGCTTCTGCCCGCTGCTCCGGCAGTCCTGTCCTGCCCTGCTTCTGCCCGCTGCTCTGGCAGTCCTGTCCTGCCCTGCTTCTGCCCGCTGCTTCGGCAGTCCTGTCCTGTCCTGCCCTGCTTCTGCCCGCTGCTCCGGCAGTCCTGTCCTGTCCTGCCCTGCTTCTGCCCGCTGCTCCGGCAGTCCTGTCCTGTCCTGCCCTGCTTCTGCCCGCTGCTCCGGCAGTCCTGTCCTGTCCTGCCCTGCTTCTGCCCGCTGCTCCGGCAGTCCTGTCCTGTCCTGCCCTGCTTCTGCCCGCTGCTCCGGCAGTCCTGTCCTGTCCTGCCCTGCTTCTGCCCGCTGCTACGGCAGTCCTGTCCTGTCCTGCCCTGCTTCTGCCCGCTGCTCCGGCAGTCCTGTCCTGTCCTGCCCTGCTTCTGCCCGCTGCTCCGGCAGTCCTGTCCTGTCCTGCCCTGCTTCTGCCCGCTGATCCGGCAGTCCTGTCCTGCCCTGCTTCTGCCCGCTGATCCGGCAGTCCTGTCCTGCCCTGCTTCTGCCCGCTGCTCTGGCAGTCCTGTCCTGCCCTGCTTGTGCTCGCTGCTCCTGCAGCCCCGTCCTGCTCTGTTCTTGCCCACCGCTTTGGGCGTTCCCTCTCTGCTGTGGTTGTCTACCGCATCTGCGGTTCTGTGACCCAGTCTGTACTGGGTCTTAACCTTTCTGTGCTCCAGCCCGTCCTTTCGGCCAGTACCTCCCTGCCTGCATACTCGCCTGTATCCACCCCTCTGCATACCTGCCATGTTTGCTTACATCCACCAGTCTGTGCCAGCCTAACCTGCCTGTTCCAGTAATTCCAGTGTGGGTCAACCCCCGTGTCCGGAGTTTGACCTGGAGTAGCACCTGGTCCCTCTGCCCGGTTTCTCCCTGGTGCACTGGCGTCGTATGCCGTCGTGCCACCTTGGTCGGATCGGCCAGATACTTAGTCACGCCCCTCCAGGCACTCTCCGGTCCATGGTCCAGTGGAACCACAACACCCGCACACGCCAGTCAGTCCGGGCGTGTGCATAACAGCATGCTCAGGCCATGGTTCCCGTTGAGCCCCACGGCCTTCGCTCTCTGAGAAGTTTTCCAGCGAATACATGCATTAAAAATAAATAAATAAAAGTTTTTTTTTTTCCTCAGCTGAGTTCCAGGCGAATTACGCACCCGTCCAGATGGATCTATCTGCTCTCGTTCCTGCGGATCCGCCACGTTACTATGGGGATCCAAGACAAAGTCGTGCATTTGTGGAGCAATGCATGCTACACTTCAAGTTCTACCCTCTATGTTTTCCCACCGATCGGGTTAAGGTGGCATTCATTATGTCTTACCTGGCGGGTGATGCCTTGGAATGGATCAACCCCCTATATGAAACACGGGATCCGATCCTCCTGGACCTAATGGCCTTCCTGGTGGCCTTTCTAATGGTCTTCGATGATCCTAACCCGGAGGCTCCTGCTGAAGCTTCACCTCCCAATATCCCGGAGCAGCCCCGATGGGTAATGTGTGTGGGTAGCGCAATAGTCCTCCAGCCCAATGAGACTACTGCCCACCCAGAATCCTCACAGGGTGACTACGCTTTCCGGAATACTTCTCCCAACCTCAAGAGGCAGTCCAGACGTGCTAGACGTAGAGGCAAGCCGTCACGCCAGGGTCTGTCCTCCCTGAGACCTCCTGACCCCAACCTTGAAGTCCCTACTGAAGCTTCATCTCCCTGTATCCCGGAGAAGCCCCAATGGGTAATGTGTGTGGGTAGTGCTCCGGTTCTCCTGCCCGAAGAGACTTCTGCCCATCCAGACTCCACACAGGAGAACTTCCTGCACCCAGCATCAGATGCTTCACCCACTTTAACCGGTGTGCATGTCCAAGGATGCTCCAAAGCTGTGGTTACCTCAGAGTCTGTGCACCTCTACTACCTGGCGGAGGACCCCCTGTTGCCTCCTGAATCCTCTGGGATACCACTCGATGACAAATGGAGAGAGACTTCTCTACACTCGGTACTCGATACTTTGTCCGCTTCGTCCTGTGAGCCTGACAATGGGTACCCCAAAGTGGTAGTTACCCCCGAGTCTCTACACCCCTCCGACCAGGCGGAGGACCTCCAGTTGTCTCCAGAACCCTTCGGGGTGCTACCTGGTAGCGAAAGGACAGAGACTCTCCTATACTCTGTACCTGATAACTCGCTCGCTTCGTCCAGTGAGTCCAACCTAGTGTACTCCGAAGCAGAGGTTACTCCCGAGTCTCTACACCCCTCCGACCAGGCGGAGGACCTCCAGTTGTGTCCAGAACCCTTCGGGGTGCTACCTGGTAGCGAAAGGACAGAGACTCTCCTTTACTCTGTACCTGATACCTCGCTCGCTTCGTCCAGTGAGTCCAACCTAGTGTACTCCGAAGCAGAGGTTAATCCCGAGTCTCTACACCCCTCCGACCAGGCGGAGGACCTCCAGTTGTCTCCAGAACCCTTCGGGGTGCCACCTGGTGGTGAATGGACAGAGACTTTCCTATATCCTGGATCTGATACCTCGCTTGCTTCGTCCAGTGAGTCCGACCTTGTGTACTCTGAAGCAGATGTTTTCTCTGAGCCTCTGCACTCTTCTGACCCGGCGGAGGACCTCCAGTTGTTTCCTGAATTCTCCGGGGTACCACCAGATAACAAAGAGACAGTGACTTTTCCTCATTATGTACCTGATAACCCGTCTATTTCTTCCTGTGAGCTTGACAAGATGTACCTCGAAGCAGAGATTACCCCCAAGTCTTTGTCCCCCTCCAACCCGGTGAAGGACTTCCAGTCGTCTCCTGTACCCTCTGGGGTGCCACCTGAAAATATGTGGAGAGAGACTTCCTTGTGTGCTGTTCCTGGTACTCCACCCGTTTCGTCTGTTGCTAGGGATGGCTGGATAGGAGGTAGCATCCTAGCTAACCAGATGAAATCAATTTTTCCTGTGGACAGTGGAAGTGATCTCCTTGAAGTGAACGACTGGTCCTCGAATTCCCTGCGGAAGATTCTGGCAGGCCTGAAGAAGAGGGGGCGTAAGGGGGGGGTACTGTAACATACCTGGCGGCGTCCTTGCATGGTGGTCCATCTCCCACTGTGCAAGAGCGCGCACTTGATCTCCAGTCCAGAATGTCTCTCTGGCTTCCCTCCTTGCTGTCTGTCTGTTTTGGCTGCATAGGGCGACACCCGCTGAACTTCCTGTTTCTTGTACCTGCTGTGGACACGCCCCTGTTGCACCTTCAGCCTATTGCTGTCCATCTTTGGGTATTTATACCACCTTCTTCCTCAAGATGGCGCCTGAGCATTGTGTCCTGTCAGTCGGCTTTTTGTCTCTGACATGCCAGGTCCTATCCTGTTTTCCTGCCTGTTTTCCAGTTCTGTGTCTGAACTGTGGTCTGTTTTTGTGAACACGCTTCTTGCCTGTTCTTTCGCCTTCTAGGGGCCGTATTCCTAGATCTGCCTGTCTGTGCCTTGCGGTATCTGTTCCCGTCTGAACAGAGTCCTGTTTGTGTCCCTGCCTTGTGGTATCTGTTCCTGTCTGAACTGAGTCCTGTCTATTTCTCCTGTCTTGCAGTATCTGTTCCCATGTCTGAACTGAGTCCTGTCTATGTCTCCTGCCTTGTGGTATCAGTTCCCGTGTCTGAACTGAGTCCTGTCTGTGTACTCTTGCCTGCTGCCTTTCCTGGAGGCTGTATTTCCAGGCCTGTCTGAACACGCTCCTAGCCTGTTCCTCCCGCCTTCTAGGGGCCGATTACCTAGATCCGTTCCTGTATCTTGTCTGTCCTGTCTGAACACGCTCCTTGCCTGTTCGTCCCGCCTCTCTGGGGGCCGTATTCCCAGACCCGCTCCTGTATCCCGCTGCAGTGTCGGTCTCTTCCGTACACTCAGTTCCAGTCTGAACTCTCTCCTATCCTTTACCTGTTTTGCCTCTGTCTGTTCCTTTCCTTTTTCTGCAGAGTCTGAACTCGTACCTAACTCCTGCTTGTTGTCTCTGTACTCCCGTTTGTGAGTTTGTGGTCCCCTCGCTACTTCACTGCAAGTACCCTGTGGGTATCTGGCTCTGCCTTTCCCTTCCTGTCTGTTCCGTGTGAACAGAGCCCTGTCCGTCCTGCTCTGACTCCTTGCTCACTGCTCCGGCAGTCCTGTCCTGCCCTGCTTCTGCCCGCTGCTCCGGCAGTCCTGTCCTGCCCTGCTTCTGCCCGCTGCTCCGGCAGTCCTGTCCTGCCCTGCTTCTGCCCGCTGCTCCGGCAGTCCTGTCCTGCCCTGCTTCTGCCCGCTGCTCCGGCAGTCCTGTCCTGCCCTGCTTCTGCCCGCTGCTCTGGCAGTCCTGTCCTGCCCTGCTTCTGCCCGCTGCTTCGGCAGTCCTGTCCTGTCCTGCCCTGCTTCTGCCCGCTGCTCCGGCAGTCCTGTCCTGTCCTGCCCTGCTTCTGCCCGCTGCTCCGGCAGTCCTGTCCTGTCCTGCCCTGCTTCTGCCCGCTGCTCCGGCAGTCCTGTCCTGTCCTGCCCTGCTTCTGCCCGCTGCTCCGGCAGTCCTGTCCTGTCCTGCCCTGCTTCTGCCCGCTGCTCCGGCAGTCCTGTCCTGTCCTGCCCTGCTTCTGCCCGCTGCTCCGGCAGTCCTGTCCTGTCCTGCCCTGCTTCTGCCCGCTGCTCCGGCAGTCCTGTCCTGTCCTGCCCTGCTTCTGCCCGCTGCTCCGGCAGTCCTGTCCTGTCCTGCCCTGCTTCTGCCCGCTGCTCCGGCAGTCCTGTCCTGTCCTGCCCTGCTTCTGCCCGCTGATCCGGCAGTCCTGTCCTGCCCTGCTTCTGCCCGCTGATCCGGCAGTCCTGTCCTGCCCTGCTTCTGCCCGCTGCTCCGGCAGTCCTGTCCTGCCCTGCTTGTGCTCGCTGCTCCTGCAGCCCCGTCCTGCTCTGTTCTTGCCCACCGCTTTGGGCGTTCCCTCTCTGCTGTGGTTGTCTACCGCATCTGCGGTTCTGTGACCCAGTCTGTACTGGGTCTTAACCTTTCTGTGCTCCAGCCCGTCCTTTCGGCCAGTACCTCCCTGCCTGCATACTCGCCTGTATCCACCCCTCTGCATACCTGCCGTGTTTGCTTACATCCACCAGTCTGTGCCAGCCTAACCTGCCTGTTCCAGTAATTCCAGTGTGGGTCAACCCCCGTGTCCGGAGTTTGACCTGGAGTAGCACCTGGTCCCTCTGCCCGGTTTCTCCCTGGTGCACTGGCGTCGTATGCCGTCGTGCCACCTTGGTCGGATCGGCCAGATACTTAGTCACGCCCCTCCAGGCACTCTCCGGTCCATGGTCCAGTGGAACCACAACACCCGCACACGCCAGTCAGTCCGGGCGTGTGCATAACAAAAATGAACAAAAAACATTGAATTCAATTCTTTCTGATTTTAGAAACTGCATTAAAGAAGGGGTGCACCGGTCCTGGAGATACTGCAATACCAGGTCAATGCGTGGAGTGGACAGAGCAAGCTCTTTTTCCATCTCCCTGTTCTAAAAATCCATTTAATATATGGTCCCCAGATAGGGGACGTATCAGATATTAAACTGATAAGAACAGATTTTTTTTTTTTAATTTGGCTATCCCCTGCAGAGGGATAAAACCGTTTATTAAAACTTTAACAAATTACAAGCATAATTAAACAAATACCAAACGTTAAAAGACAAATGAAATTTACAAAACAAAAAAATACAAAGATTTTAAATAATTAGGTTCCATTGGTCAACAAGCCATTTTTTGGAAATATGTACATTCTTCTTTTTGTCAATTAAATAATAAGTATACATTTCACATAAACATAAACTTAAAACATCATTCACTGATAAAACATCTTGTTTAAAAATAGCAATGTTGCGCGCTTTCCAGAGAGATGACTTGGCGCAGTTCACTGTCTTCCAAGCCATTGTGTACTGGTCCATTGTGGGGCATTCCATAAGTCCGTATAGCACAGTTTTATATGTAAAGTCCTTGAGGTCTGCCACCCTTTCCAGTAGGGGGAGCAGTCTTCTCCAGAAATCCTTTGCAAAATTACATGTCCATAATAGATGTTCCACCGTTTCCTCTTCTTGGCATCCGGCTCTTGGGCAGATGGCAGACCGCACAAATCCTCTTCTGTATTGGAATGCCCGGCAAGGAAGACAGCGGTGCATGCAACTCCAAGCCAGATCTCTCTGTTCATTAAAAAGATAAAAAACGTTAATCATTTTCCAGATAGACATAGATTTGTCATCATCATATCTGTCAACATTACATATTTCCTCACTTTTTCGTATTTCTTTAATTAGTTTCTTACTATTTCTTAATTCCTCTATTTTCTTAGTCCCTAAATTAAAATCGGACACTATTTTCCTTAAAATCTCATAATGCGGCGACAAATTAAAAGCATGGGGCACAGATATATTTACTTCATACCATCCAAACTTTCTCATAAAAAATCCTGTATTAAAACGCATAAAAAAGGACCAATAGTGATTCTTAAAAAGGGCATTAAAACAGTAAACGAACAGATGGATTAAAAGAAACCTATTAAAATCTGGAAAATCTTTACCACCTTTTACTTTTGATTTCATCACGATTTCTCTTTTCAGCTTTTCCATTTTTGAGTTCCAAAAGAAGGTAAAACAGGTTTTGGTTATCTTTTTTAAAACATTAACAGGCGGGGGGAAAACCATGCTAAGATACAATAAAAGAGGTAAAATCACCATCTTTAAAACCAATACTTTACCCTCCATTGTAAGTCTCCTCATGTTCCACATACATATTTTCGTATTTACTTTCTGTGTAACTGTTTCCCAACTATCATAACCATCATTATTTTCAGTGAATGATATACCTAAAATGGAAATGGATTCGGAGACATTAATTGGTACATCACGTAAAATCATCCCCCCAACACTTAAAATGTTACACTTATTAAAATTGATTTTAAAACCAGAAGCTAGACAAAAGGATTGCACTTGATGGAGAGTGGCCGTAAGTGATGGTGCATCTGTACACAAGACCGCCACGTCATCCATGTAGCCTACAACCTTGGCCTCCAAACCACCGCTTCCAGGCAGAGGGACACCGCATATCTGTTTATTTTGGCGTATTGCACATAACATTGGTTCCAGTGCACAGATAAACAGTAGGGGGGACAGAGGGCATCCCTGTTTCACCCCTGACCGTAAAAATACCTCTTGTGTCTTAAAACCATTCACTAAAATCTTACTTGTACAATCCTTGTAAAATGCTTTAAGCGATAGTAAAAACCCTTCTGGTATGCCCATTTTCTCTAAAACTTTAAAAAGATAAAAGTGTGAGACACGGTCAAATGCTTTTTCAAAATCAATAGATAAAATCGCCATTTTCCCCTTTCTGTCTTTCACATCCTCAATACAGTCTTTCACTAAATTCAGATTGTCCCATATACTGCGCCCCGGCACCCCACACACTTGATTAGAATGAATAACTTTGCTGATGACTTCTTTTAGACGATTTGCACAAATTTTAGCCATTATTTTATAGTCACAATTTAAAAGTGTTATTGGTCTCCAGTTTTCTAATTTTGATTTATCGCCTTTTTTGTATAGGAGGGAGACTTCACCTTTCTTCCAGGAATTTAATAAAACCTTATTATTAAAAACCTCAGTAAACAAATAAAACAAATCATCTTTTAAAATATCATAAAAACATATATAAAATTCTATTGGGATGCCATCAGGACCAGGGACCTTTCCAGTTTTAAAACTTTTAATAGTTTTTAACACTTCTTGTTCCGTTAAAACTTGGGATAAAAACTTTTGGGATGCGGGATCTAAAACAGCTGTTAGTCCTTGCAGCGAATCATCCATTAATTTATTATCTATATTTTTTCCATTAAAAAGATTAGAAAAAAAAACCTCAACTTTACCCAGCATATTTTTTATATTATTCTCACCATCTATATGGTCAATTATCACTTTTTCTTTTTTATTTTTCCTAAAAAAATATCTGGAACACTTTTCATTTTCTTCTATATGTTGTACTCTAGAACGAAAAATTATCTCTTTTCCTTTTTGTTCTAGCCATTTTGAAATCTCTTCTTTTAAGTTTGAAATATCAAGTTGTACATCTATCCCATTGTCTCTGAGCTTAAATAATGTTTGTAGGCGGGTATTTAAAATTCTATATTCTTCATATTTTTCTTTGGCTCTACATATACTCTTTTTAATAAAAAAGTCTTTTATTTTTACTTTCATTCTATCCCACCATACACTCATAGTCTCATTTGTTTTTTTCCCTTTTCTACATTTCCTATAAAACTCAATAAAATCTGATAAAATCTGCGGGTCGGTTAAAAGGGATACGTTCATTTTCCAGCTTTTCTTACCACATTTTTTGTTGTCATTTACTTTTATGGTAAAGGATAAAAGTTTATGGTCTGAAAATATATTAGTTAAAACTTCACATTTGGCAGGTATTGTTTTATCTGAACCAAAAATAAAATCAATCCTAGAGCTACAATTAGCATTGCTCCAAGTGAAACCGGCGTCCTCTGGGCTGTCACTATGACACTCTTTATATATGTCTATCAATTTAGCATCTTTGACTATATCATGTAGCATACCTGAGGTTTTATCGTAGTTCCTGCTTACAGAGCTGGAGCGCCGGTTTTCACCTTTTAAAACACAATTAAAATCCCCTGCTAAGATAAAAGGTTCAGAGTTATTAATGAATAATGGTAAAAGATCAAGCATTTCGGCTCTTTCATTTTTCTCTGGGGATCCATAAAAATTTAAAAACTGCCATCTAATACCATCAATAAAAGCTTTCACTAATAAAATACGACCTGGTAAAATTTCCTGAATAAAATCAATTAAAACGTTCCCTTTAAAAAGTATGGCTACACCCGCTGATCCTGCAGCATTCGATCCGGACCAGACAGATGGCCCACACTTCCACTCATCTTTATATTTTTGATATGACATTTCATGTGGGATATTACATTCTTGCAGAAAAAATACAGATGCAGTAAAACACGTAAAAAAATTAAAAAGAGCAGTTCTTCTCGTGTTAGATTTTATGCCTCTCACGTTGAGGGAAATACCTTTGAGTTCAGCCATCATTAGAAAATGTAAAAATTTTACTTAGGCAACTAAGAGCAACGGATTTACCTGTCCGATGAACCTGATCAGACCACTGGGCTTGCGCCTCCCTCCTCATCTGATAGTATCGTCACGAGAGTCTCCGTGGAGGAGGAAAGATTACCACATTTATATAAACCCGACGCTACACTGGCATAGCTCGGAGGGCTGGCTGGCAGAACCCGCTGGGTCTCCATTGGCTGGCCATGCAGTTCCTCATCAGGTGGGTCCCCGAGGGGTTCCGCCGCCCCTGTTTGACCTGTAGAAGGTCGTCCTATAGGAGGAGGTTGCGCACAAGGCAGAGCCTCTGACTCTTCAGAGGCAGCAAGATCCCGGTCCCCACCTGTAGCAGCGGAGACCGAAACCCCTGAGGGTCCAGCGTCCACGTCCCCTTCTGGAGAAGTGTCCATCTGTTCACCTCCTGCTGCCTCCTCCGAACCACCCTTTTTCTTTTTCTTAGGACCCACCTTTATCCACTCAGCGCCCTCAGCACTAGGAGACCCAGACTGGGCATGGGCTTCTGTGTCGGCCTTTTGCCGGTCCCTTTTGACCTTACCAGTAGTGCCCTTCTGCTCCTTCTCAGCCCTCCTTTTGGACTCCCGCAGGTCCTGCAGCCAGGTTTTGGGATTTGGTATTTTACCTGTCATAGACTCTGGAGACACTTCACTATTTGGTACGCCCTTATTGTCTCCAGAGGCTCCAGGTTGTTGTTCCTCCTCCTGAGGGGTGGTCTGATCTTTTGGTCCTTGGTCGGACGTCTTGGACTTCCCCTTTTGCTCATCTTCCCGAAATCTGTGAGGGCAAGAAAAATAAAAGTGACCTGGAGTCTGGCAAAAACTGCATTTCTTTTCCTTAGGGCATTCTTTTGTCTCATGTTCTTCACTAGCACAATTTCTACATGATACATGACAGTTTTCTTTTGAATGACCATAGCGCCCACAGTTTCTGCAATATACTGGCATCCCAGAAAAGAAGAAATCCCCATTTGTTTGCCCAATTTTGAAACGGGCAGGGGGGAGCCGTATACCACCTGGTGTATTTGGATCTCTTGTACACTTCACAAGGAATTTCCACTTAGATGTCCATATGTTATATTCGTTTAATATCTTCCCAATACATTTAACACTTTTAAAATAAATTGCTAGAAATGACATTACTTCTGGAGCAGAAACAAAGGGCGAAAATACTTTTACAATAACCAGTCTTACCTCATCCAGGACGTGCTCAACAATTTGTATCCCTTTCAAAACAGGACTATTTTCAACTTTTTTTAACTTTTCTAGTACATCTCTAAAAATACCTTCTCCGGTGAATGTGATGTCATAGTCACCTCTTCTGGGATAATCCTGGATGGAGAGAATTTCATTCCTTTGTACGCCAAGAAGGTTCCTGAGCACGTCCTGGACTACATACCCTAATTTCCTCATATCCGAGCCACCCGCCGTGAAGTGAACTCGGATAGAGTTTTTTAGCCTCGCATAAAGAGGCACGAGGTTAGGGTCAACCTCCATGGAAAAACGCAACAAGGTTGCAAATTGGAGCCGCTTGCAATCTGCGCTCCCAGTGTTCTGGCAGCGAAAAACACCTGGAAGCTGGGGGATCGCAACTCGTTACCCTGGGACTAAGCCCTCTCCCTAATAGCAGCAAGCAGGTTAAGTCCACCAAAGTGGACGATCCTGCCAGGCCAAGGAGAGGGGTACCCGAGTGCCCTTCAACCACAATCTCCTGCAATAAAGCACTTGATCGTAGCCAAAAGGCCGAGAAGCGATAACCAGAATTGGTTTCAAACTACGGAGCCACCCAAGGATCCTGAAAAGTCCATTTGTGGAGATGAGCTCCTGGACTCCCGTTAAGAAGACATGTTGTCAACCTCTAGATCCCTTACATGCCTGCACTTTTCGGCTTGCTGCTGCTGCAATCCACGCGTTTTAGATCTGCATAACTCCACCTCTTTAAACACAGCACCTTCACCCCCTGCTGTTCCCACCCGCCTCAACACCGTTGGAAGGGAGGAGAACCAATTAAGGCGGGGGGTGGGGTGGAACGAGCAGCTGTCTACCCTTAGCAGGAGGGCTCCTGATTACATACCTCTCCTGCTGCTGCTGCTGCTGGCTGTCCAGCAGCAGACTGAAGGTGGCTGCTGCTGTGCACAGGTATATAAAGGCTCAGAGCCTATTATGACACGCGCAGCCAGCGTTCCATTGCCACATTTCATCTACTGCAGGCAGGATACCTGGCTGGCTGAATGTCGCTGAGAAGCTCACAGAGACCGCCATAAGCAACAGTTTAACAGAATGCCACAGACTAATCAACCAAACTTTTTGGGTTGGGTTCTCTTTTATAGTCTGCAGGCATTAAATGAAAGAAGTCAGTGTTCCAGCAGAAGGAGACAACGTTTCAGAAAAGGCATTGTAGCAAACCAAAAAAGAAATTTTAAGCGCAGCAGAGTAACCAGCGCACATACCTGTTAGCTCAGGTGAGTTTAAAAGGCTGCTGTTGATAACAAGGGCATTTGCTAAATAGATGGTGTGTGTGCAACAATATACTGAAAGGTCAATTATATTGTGCAGCTTATCTCACCACCTGTAGTTATTTAGGTGAAAGCTCCAAAATGCTTGCCTAATATGTCTGTTTATCCAAAAGGAAGTAAAAAGGGAGAGCTAGAAAGATAGCATTGCATCACATTACATGGCAATGCAATGCACAGTTGCTGAAGTTGAACCAAAATGAGCTTGTAATCTGGCTTCTGCAACTTTGAACATGAAAAATCCAATGAGGAGAAGAAAAGCAAAGCCAAAGAGTCCATCCCAAAATCCGACAAACAAGCAAAATGAAGAAAAAACATTGAATTCAATTCTTTCTGATTTTAGAAACTGCATTAAAGAAGGGGTGCACCGGTCCTGGAGATACTGCAATACCAGGTCAATGCGTGGAGTGGACAGAGCAAGCTCTTTTTCCATCTCCCTGTTCTAAAAATCCATTTAATATATGGTCCCCAGATAGGGGACGTATCAGATATTAAACTGATAAGAACAGATACTACACTTGATCTTAGCCAAAAGGCCGAGAAGCGATAACCAGAATTGGTTTCAAACTACGGAGCCACCCAAGGATCCTGAAAAGTCCATTTGTGGAGATGAGCTCCTGGACTCCCGTTAAGAAGACATGTTGTCAACCTCTAGATCCCTTACATGCCTGCACTTTTCGGCTTGCTGCTGCTGTAATCCACGCGTTTTAGATCTGCATAACTCCACCTCTTTAAACACAGCACCTTCACCCCCTGCTGTTCCCACCCGCCTCAACACCGTTGGAAGGGAGGAGAACCAATTAAGGCGGGGGGTGGGGTGGAACGAGCAGCTGTCTACCCTTAGCAGGAGGGCTCCTGATTACATACCTCTCCTGCTGCTGCTGCTGCTGGCTGTCCAGCAGCAGACTGAAGGTGGCTGCTGCTGTGCACAGGTATATAAAGGCTCAGAGCCTATTATGACACGCGCAGCCAGCGTTCCATTGCCACATTCCATCTACTGCAGGCAGGATACCTGGCTGGCTGAATGTCGCTGAGAAGCTCACAGAGACCGCCATAAGCAACAGTTTAACAGAATGCCACAGACTAATCAACCAAACTTTTTGGGTTGGGTTCTCTTTTATAGTCTGCAGGCATTAAATGAAAGAAGTCAGTGTTCCAGCAGTAGGAGACAACGTTTCAGAAAAGGCATTGTAGCAAACCAAAAAAGAAATTTTAAGCGCAGCAGAGTAACCAGCGCACATACCTGTTAGCTCAGGTGAGTTTAAAAGGCTGCTGTTGATAACAAGGGCATTTGCTAAATAGATGGTGTGTGTGCAACAATATACTGAAAGGTCAATTATATTGTGCAGCTTATCTCACCACCTGTAGTTATTTAGGTGAAAGCTCCAAAATGCTTGCCTAATATGTCTGTTTATCCAAAAGGAAGTAAAAAGGGAGAGCTAGAAAGATAGCATTGCATCACATTACATGGCAATGCAATGCACAGTTGCTGAAGTTGAACCAAAATGAGCTTGTAATCTGGCTTCTGCAACTTTGAACATGAAAAATCCAATGAGGAGAAGAAAAGCAAAGCCAAAGAGTCCATCCCAAAATCCGACAAACAAGCAAAATGAACAAAAAACATTGAATTCAATTCTTTCTGATTTTAGAAACTGCATTAAAGAAGGGGTGCACCGGTCCTGGAGATACTGCAATACCAGGTCAATGCGTGGAGTGGACAGAGCAAGCTCTTTTTCCATCTCCCTGTTCTAAAAATCCATTTAATATATGGTCCCCAGATAGGGGACGTATCAGATATTAAACTGATAAGAACAGATACTACACTTGATCTTAGCCAAAAGGCCGAGAAGCGATAACCAGAATTGGTTTCAAACTACGGAGCCACCCAAGGATCCTGAAAAGTCCATTTGTGGAGATGAGCTCCTGGACTCCCGTTAAGAAGACATGTTGTCAACCTCTAGATCCCTTACATGCCTGCACTTTTCGGCTTGCTGCTGCTGCAATCCACGCGTTTTAGATCTGCATAACTCCACCTCTTTAAACACAGCACCTTCACCCCCTGCTGTTCCCACCCGCCTCAACACCGTTGGAAGGGAGGAGAACCAATTAAGGCGGGGGGTGGGGTGGAACGAGCAGCTGTCTACCCTTAGCAGGAGGGCTCCTGATTACATACCTCTCCTGCTGCTGCTGCTGCTGGCTGTCCAGCAGCAGACTGAAGGTGGCTGCTGCTGTGCACAGGTATATAAAGGCTCAGAGCCTATTATGACACGCGCAGCCAGCGTTCCATTGCCACATTCCATCTACTGCAGGCAGGATACCTGGCTGGCTGAATGTCGCTGAGAAGCTCACAGAGACCGCCATAAGCAACAGTTTAACAGAATGCCACAGACTAATCAACCAAACTTTTTGGGTTGGGTTCTCTTTTATAGTCTGCAGGCATTAAATGAAAGAAGTCAGTGTTCCAGCAGAAGGAGACAACGTTTCAGAAAAGGCATTGTAGCAAACCAAAAAAGAAATTTTAAGCGCAGCAGAGTAACCAGCGCACATACCTGTTAGCTCAGGTGAGTTTAAAAGGCTGCTGTTGATAACAAGGGCATTTGCTAAATAGATGGTGTGTGTGCAACAATATACTGAAAGGTCAATTATATTGTGTAGCTTATCTCACCAACTGTAGTTATTTAGGTGAAAGCTCCAAAATGCTTGCCTAATATGTCTGTTTATCCAAAAGGAAGTAAAAAGGGAGAGCTAGAAAGATAGCATTGCATCACATTACATGACAATGCAATGCACAGTTGCTGAAGTTGAACCAAAATGAGCTTGTAATCTGGCTTCTGCAACTTTGAACATGAAAAATCCAATGAGGAGAAGAAAAGCAAAGCCAAAGAGTCCATCCCAAAATCCGACAAACAAGCAAAATGAACAAAAAACATTGAATTCAATTCTTTCTGATTTTAGAAACTGCATTAAAGAAGGGGTGCACCGGTCCTGGAGATACTGCAATACCAGGTCAATGCGTGGAGTGGACAGAGCAAGCTCTTTTTCCATCTCCCTGTTCTAAAAATCCATTTAATATATGGTCCCCAGATAGGGGACGTATCAGATATTAAACTGATAAGAACAGATACTACACTTGATCTTAGCCAAAAGGCCGAGAAGCGATAACCAGAATTGGTTTCAAACTACGGAGCCACCCAAGGATCCTGAAAAGTCCATTTGTGGAGATGAGCTCCTGGACTCCCGTTAAGAAGACATGTTGTCAACCTCTAGATCCCTTACATGCCTGCACTTTTCGGCTTGCTGCTGCTGCAATCCACGCGTTTTAGATCTGCATAACTCCACCTCTTTAAACACAGCACCTTCACCCCCTGCTGTTCCCACCCGCCTCAACACCGTTGGAAGGGAGGAGAACCAATTAAGGCGGGGGGTGGGGTGGAACGAGCAGCTGTCTACCCTTAGCAGGAGGGCTCCTGATTACATACCTCTCCTGCTGCTGCTGCTGCTGGCTGTCCAGCAGCAGACTGAAGGTGGCTGCTGCTGTGCACAGGTATATAAAGGCTCAGAGCCTATTATGACACGCGCAGCCAGCGTTCCATTGCCACATTCCATCTACTGCAGGCAGGATACCTGGCTGGCTGAATGTCGCTGAGAAGCTCACAGAGACCGCCATAAGCAACAGTTTAACAGAATGCCACAGACTAATCAACCAAACTTTTTGGGTTGGGTTCTCTTTTATAGTCTGCAGGCATTAAATGAAAGAAGTCAGTGTTCCAGCAGAAGGAGACAACGTTTCAGAAAAGGCATTGTAGCAAACCAAAAAAGAAATTTTAAGCGCAGCAGAGTAACCAGCGCACATACCTGTTAGCTCAGGTGAGTTTAAAAGGCTGCTGTTGATAACAAGGGCATTTGCTAAATAGATGGTGTGTGTGCAACAATATACTGAAAGGTCAATTATATTGTGCAGCTTATCTCACCACCTGTAGTTATTTAGGTGAAAGCTCCAAAATGCTTGCCTAATATGTCTGTTTATCCAAAAGGAAGTAAAAAGGGAGAGCTAGAAAGATAGCATTGCATCACATTACATGGCAATGCAATGCACAGTTGCTGAAGTTGAACCAAAATGAGCTTGTAATCTGGCTTCTGCAACTTTGAACATGAAAAATCCAATGAGGAGAAGAAAAGCAAAGCCAAAGAGTCCATCCCAAAATCCGACAAACAAGCAAAATGAACAAAAAACATTGAATTCAATTCTTTCTGATTTTAGAAACTGCATTAAAGAAGGGGTGCACCGGTCCTGGAGATACTGCAATACCAGGTCAATGCGTGGAGTGGACAGAGCAAGCTCTTTTTCCATCTCCCTGTTCTAAAAATCCATTTAATATATGGTCCCCAGATAGGGGACGTATCAGATATTAAACTGATAAGAACAGATTTTTTGATTGAATATATCTTTTATTAGCACAAAAAATAAGTTAACAGACAGTGTACAGTGCCGCAGCCCAGTACACACAGAATTCTACATCATATTTACATAGCATGAGGATACGACGCACTAACTAGACACATCACACCCCTATGCTACACAAAACACTCAATCTGAAAGAAAAAGCATGTCAATCAATACAGTACGACGAACCGTGATAAGGGATGGGGATTGGGAAAAAGGGGATGGGGAGGGGAAAATCACAGGCCCGAAGCTTTATTGAAAGACAAGACACATAAGGGGAGAGGGGGAGGAGGGGTTTAGTCCTCGTCCTCGTCCTCCGGACCGTCCATGATGGAATAGTCTCTGAGCAGGCTGTGGATCAGCCTGCGGCAGTCCTGGATGGACATCCTCTCCCTCCTCAAGATGAGCCGGTTCCTGGCGACCCAAACGGCATCCTTGAAGCAGTTCATAAGGCGCCAAGCCTCCTGGATGGCTCCGACGGTATGAACCCCAGGGAAGAGTCCGTAAAGCACAGAATGGTGCGATAGGCTCGCCCTGGGGACAGAGTTCCTCAGGTCGTCCTCAAGTGCAGTCAATAGGCGCTGTGCAAATCCGCAGTCCCAAAAAGTGTGCAAAGATGTTTCCTCCACGAAGGGGCACCTTGGGCAGTACCGGGTCTTGCACAGGTTCCGGGCATGCATGAATGACCGGACGGGCAGTCCGCCCTGAATCGCCATCCACGACAAGTCCTTGTGCCCGTTGGTCAGCCTGTCAGACGACACATTTGTCCACACAGTCTCCAGCGTGTCCTGGTGAAGTCCTGTGATGTTCTCCACGTCATCCTTGGCTCTGATTAGCTTGTGGATAGTTTTGGGCTTCCACAAGTCGGGCTTGAGTCCCTCCAGTTGATGCTCCCCCACAAATCGAACGACGTCTCCGTAGAACCATGGCGTCGTCCAGTTGTAGGGGAAGGAGCTGTCCCACTTGTCCCAGCCGAGTCGCCTCCAAAGAGGAAGCAGGAAGAAGCGAGACATGGACCTGCCCGCGGAGCCATTCTTGACTTGCAAAGTCCGGCGGACACAATCACACACAAAAGAGGATCGCAGGAGGGTGGGGATATCTGGAACGCCCTTCCCACCCTTGCGAGGCTCCTTGTACATGACGGCCCGCCTGACTCTGTCCATCTTGGATCCCCAGACAAAGTGAAACACTGTCCTGGTAATGGCCCTGCACACAGTGACGTGTGGGGGCCAGGCCTGCGCCGTGTACTGCAAGACGGGCAGGACCTCATTACGCAGGACGAGTGCCTTACCCTCACAAGTGAGGTGTCTGAGGCTCCAGAGTCCGATCCGTTGCTTCACCTTGGCCAAGCGTTCTTGCCAGGACTTGAGGGCCGCTCCTTCCTTCCCGAACCAGACTCCCAGCACCTTGAGGAAATCCGGTTGAATGTTGAAGGGGAAGGGGGCGGAGGAGGCCGGCTGCCAATCCCCGAAGAGCATGGCTTCCGACTTCCTGCAGTTGACTTTGGCCCCTGAAGCCCGGCCGAACCTCTCACACGTCTGGACGAGGGCGTCGACTGAACCACGATCAGCGCAGAAGACGGTGACGTCGTCCATGTAGAGCGAGCACTTGACCTCGTGTCGTCCCGGACCCGGTGCGGTGATCCCTCTGATCTCTCCATTCTGCCGGATAGCCTCTGCGAAGAGTTCTATAACACAAACAAAAAGAAGAGGTGATAGAGGGCAGCCTTGTCTGACCCCAGAGAGGACAGGGAAGGGGTCAGTCTTCCAGCCGTTCACCAACACCGAGCTGTGGATATCAAAATACATCAGACGGACATACGAACAAAACATGTTACCCAAACCTAACCGGTGCAGAGCTCGGCCCATGAACTCGTGGGAAACCCGGTCGAAGGCCTTCTCCTGATCCAAGGAGACCAGGGCCGCGTGTGCGCGGCGGACCTTGATGTACTCGACCGTGTCCCGCACGAGAGCGAGGCTGTCTGCGATGCGACGTCCAGGGATGCCGCAGGTCTGGTCCGGGTGGATGATCCGTCCGATGACCATCTTAAGTCGTGTCGCCATCGTCTTGGCCAGGATCTTGTAGTCCACGTTGAGCAGAGTGATGGGACGCCAATTCCTCAGGTCGCACCTCTCTCCCTTCCGCTTGTACAGGATCGTGACCATTCCTTCCCTCAAAGATGGAGGCATTCTACCCTCCACCACCATCTCCTCGTACAGGTCCAACAGGTCCGGACAGATGAGGTCTCCCAGCGCTACATAGAGCTCCGCTGGAAGACCATCACTGCCCGGGGTCCTGCCGGTCCTAAAGGATTTAGCGGCAGAGAGCAATTCGCCCACCATCAGAGGTTTGTCCAAGGCTGCCGTGCCTGCAGGATCAAGATGGTTAGTGATACCTGACAGGAACTTATCAGCAGCGTCGGGGTCGGTAGTCTTGTGGGAGTAGAGTTCGCTGTAGAAGTCGCTGACGACCCTCATCACGTCCTCCTTCCCACGTCGCATGTTTCCGCTCTCGTCTCGCAGCTCGTTCAGGGGCGTGTGACCGGCATGAAGTTTCCTGAAAAAGAATGAGTTACATTTCTCACCCTTCTCCAGATTCTCCACTTTGGAACGGAAGATGATTCGCTTGGACTCCTCCTCAAAGTGCCTTTTCAGGCTCTTCTTGGTCTCCTCCAGCTCCTCCCTCACGTCCCAGCCGCAGTGAAGAAGGTCCTGCAGCGACCGCAGCTCGCGCTGCAGCCCTCTGAAGTCCCTCCTCTTCTCACACTCCTGTTGTCGACCCTTGGCCTGAAAGAAACAGCGAAACTCAAGTTTAACATATTCCCACCAATCAGAGACTGCTTGGAAGCTACCCTTGTAGGACTGCCACATTGCGTAGGCTGCTCTCAGCTCCTCCACGACTTCATCCTGAGCCAGCAGAGCACAATTCAGCTTCCAGGAGCCGGGGCCGGACGGAAAACCGTCGCCGAGGACACCTTGTAAGTGAATGGCTCTGTGGTCGGAGAAGAAGCAGGAGACCATCGAGTGCCTACTCTGCCTGACTGCCCGAGAGGTGAACACAAAGTCAATCCTGGAGCGGAGTGAGCCATCGGGTCGGCTCCACGAATAGTTCGTGGAGCCTCTCCCCATGGAGCCCACCACGTCCTGAAGAGAGGCCTCGGTTACCATCTCGATGAGCAGCTTGGACGTGATGTCCAACTTGGCAGATGTGCCAGAACTACGACCGTCCTCCTCGATGGGGCAGTTGAAATCCCCGGCCATCACTAAGGTCCTGGTGGTGGCAAGCTGAAGCCGCAGGGTCTGGAAAAGCTCCAAACGCTCATTCTTCAGTGGGGACGCATACACGTTGATGAACCTGACAGGTTCTCCCGCCCAGTTGCCATCTACAACAAGAGCCCTGCCGCAGATGAGCTCCTGGACGGACTCAAGCGTGAATGCGCCCCCCCTGATCAGAATTGCGACCCCCGCAGACTTGCAGTCACCCCCACCGGACCACTAGGATGGACCGTGGGACCACTCCCTGGCCAGATGTTTGAAGGACCTAGAGGAGGGAAGGGAACATTCCTGCAACATATAAACATCACACAACTGGGAAGTAAGGAAGGCATAAATAGTCTGACGTCTGAACTTGTCCTTGATGCTCCTGACATTAATGGAAAATAAGTTAATATTAGCCATCATGTAGGGAAAAAAGAAAAAGTTAGCGCAGGCAATACACCTTAGTTACCACTCCGGTCGGGTGGTCCCTCGTCGGTGTTGACTGCTGGTGACGGGATCACCAGCAGGCCCTCTTCCTCCATCTGGTCAAGCAGCGCGGCCTCAATCTCGGCGACCACCAGTTCCTCCTCTTCTGGCTCGGCCACCAGGGTCTCAACCATGTGCTCCATCTCTTCTGGCTCAGGGAGGGTATCCTCCTTTTCGCCTACGAAATCCAGAATCTTCTTTTTGGAGGATTCAGTAGCAGGGCTGTCCTCCACCTTCCTCTTTCCCCGGGTTGGAACTGGGGAGACAAGAAGGGGAAAATCCTCCTCGGAATAGATAGCGGCGGGTGGAGGAAAGGTTAATTCCACCGCTACCATGGTCTGGGGAGGGAGAGTGGCTGCCGGGGCAGGGGAAAGGACACCTGCTGAGGAGTAGGGGAAGGAGGAAGAGGAAGTGGAATCCTCAGCAGGGGTGGCCGGGGTGGGGGGGGATTGGACGGGGGTGGCAGGGGGAGGGATCGAGAGAGGGGTGACAGAACTCTTACCCTCCTTTGACTTTTTCTTCTGCTTCGGAGCTGCTGGGACCGTCGCTGGGGCTTTGGCCACCGACTCCTTGACCGCTTTGGCCTTGGTCGTCTCGGCCTTGGCCGCTGGGGCCTTGGTCGTCGCGTCCTTGACCTTCACAGGCCTGGTCGTCGGGGCCTTGTCCTCCGTAGCTGGGGTCGTCGCAACCACCGATGCCCAGGATCTCTCACGCCTGGGGCAATCCTTGTACAGATGAGCCGCCAGCCCACACAGGTTGCAGGACGTCTTCTTCGGGCAGTCCTTCGAGCTGTGTCCCGTCACTCGACAAATCCTGCAGGCATCCTCCTTGCAGTCCTTCATCTCGTGGCCGTTCTTGCCGCATCTCCTGCAGTTCCGCGGCATGTCCGGGTAATAGATGAGGCCGTAGGAGTTGCCCAGGGAGAATGTCGGGGGCAGGTGCCGAAGTCCGTCTGAGTACGCCAGGTCCCTGTGAAGTCTAACGGTCACCGACCACTTACCTGTCCAGAAGCCGAGTCCATTCAGGATGTGAGAGGGTTCCTTCACAACCAAACAGAAGCGTCTCAGGAAGGTACAGATGTCTTTGCCTGGGGTGTGCGGGTTGCGCATGGAGACCGTGATCCTCCTTTCATCCCTCTGGATAGGGCAGCTACCTGTAAAGGCAGAGAAAGAATTATCCGGTCCTTTTGTGCTTACCATTTCCCAGAACCTCCTGCAGGTGTTCACAGTGGCGAAGGTGACGAAGAAGATCCCCGTCAAGAAGGTCTGGATGCTGAGGGTGTCCGACCTGGAGAAGCCTCGATCCAGCAGCATCTTCTGGCAGAACACGTCCGAGGACATGTCCGGCACCCTCCCATCCACTTCCTTCAGCTTCAGGGCCACCGTCTGCCGCATCCATGGCTCCAGGGCTGGAGCTTCGTGGCGGGGCTTCTGGGGTCCCTTCTGCTGGCCAGTCGTGGAGGCAGAGTCCTTGGGGTCAGAATCGGCTCCTGGCTGGGCCCTCCTGGCTGTCCCCAGCTCCAGGCTCTTCTTTTCGGCCTTCCTCGCAGCGCTTGCCATGGCTTTCCTCCTGCAGTTACTTCTTGGAGCTGGATCTGGAACTCTTCCCGGAATGGGTGGAGCTATGCAGATTCTTCTCCCGTCGTGTTCTGGACAAATTCCCCGAAAGGTCTTTGTCTCGATGATTTTCTTCCTCGAAGATTCCACAGGACAGCCCGATTGTTCTCCGAGTCTTCGTCTTCTTCTGGATTCTTTAGAGCTTCTTCCTCCCACCGATATCCGCCTTCGTTCTCTGATGTCAGCTGGGCTCCGAAGCTCTTCTCCTTCCGAGTTCGATCGCTCTCGTCAAGTGTAGATCGTAGCTCTTGTGTTCTTAAAAGAACAGATACTACACTTGATCTTAGCCAAAAGGCCGAGAAGTGATAACCAGAATTGGTTTCAAACTACGGAGCCACCCAAGGATCCTGAAAAGTCCATTTGTGGAGATGAGCTCCTGGACTCCCGTTAAGAAGACATGTTGTCAACCTCTAGATCCCTTACATGCCTGCACTTTTCGGCTTGCTGCTGCTGCAATCCACGCGTTTTAGATCTGCATAACTCCACCTCTTTAAACACAGCACCTTCACCCCCTGCTGTTCCCACCCGCCTCAACACCGTTGGAAGGGAGGAGAACCAATTAAGGCGGCGGGTGGGGTGGAACGAGCAGCTGTCTACCCTTAGCAGGAGGGCTCCTGATTACATACCTCTCCTGCTGCTGCTGGCTGTCCAGCAGCAGACTGAAGGTGGCTGCTGCTGTGCACAGGTATATAAAGGCTCAGAGCCTATTATGACACGCGCAGCCAGCGTTCCATTGCCACATTCCATCTACTGCAGGCAGGATACCTGGCTGGCTGAATGTCGCTGAGAAGCTCACAGAGACCGCCATAAGCAACAGTTTAACAGAATGCCACAGACTAATCAACCAAACTTTTTGGGTTGGGTTCTCTTTTATAGTCTGCAGGCATTAAATGAAAGAAGTCAGTGTTCCAGCAGAAGGAGACAACGTTTCAGAAAAGGCATTGTAGCAAACCAAAAAAGAAATTTTAAGCGCAGCAGAGTAACCAGCGCACATACCTGTTAGCTCAGGTGAGTTTAAAAGGCTGCTGTTGATAACAAGGGCATTTGCTAAATAGATGGTGTGTGTGCAACAATATACTGAAAGGTCAATTATATTGTGCAGCTTATCTCACCACCTGTAGTTATTTAGGTGAAAGCTCCAAAATGCTTGCCTAATATGTCTGTTTATCCAAAAGGAAGTAAAAAGGGAGAGCTAGAAAGATAGCATTGCATCACATTACATGGCAATGCAATGCACAGTTGCTGAAGTTGAACCAAAATGAGCTTGTAATCTGGCTTCTGCAACTTTGAACATGAAAAATCCAATGAGGAGAAGAAAAGCAAAGCCAAAGAGTCCATCCCAAAATCCGACAAACAAGCAAAATGAACAAAAAACATTGAATTCAATTCTTTCTGATTTTAGAAACTGCATTAAAGAAGGGGTGCACCGGTCCTGGAGATACTGCAATACCAGGTCAATGCGTGGAGTGGACAGAGCAAGCTCTTTTTCCATCTCCCTGTTCTAAAAATCCATTTAATATATGGTCCCCAGATAGGGGACGTATCAGATATTAAACTGATAAGAACAGATACTACACTTGATCTTAGCCAAAAGGCCGAGAAGCGATAACCAGAATTGGTTTCAAACTACGGAGCCACCCAAGGATCCTGAAAAGTCCATTTGTGGAGATGAGCTCCTGGACTCCCGTTAAGAAGACATGTTGTCAACCTCTAGATCCCTTACATGCCTGCACTTTTCGGCTTGCTGCTGCTGCAATCCACGCGTTTTAGATCTGCATAACTCCACCTCTTTAAACACAGCACCTTCACCCCCTGCTGTTCCCACCCGCCTCAACACCATTGGAAGGGAGGAGAACCAATTAAGGCGGGGGGTGGGGTGGAACGAGCAGCTGTCTACCCTTAGCAGGAGGGCTCCTGATTACATACCTCTCCTGCTGCTGCTGCTGCTGGCTGTCCAGCAGCAGACTGAAGGTGGCTGCTGCTGTGCACAGGTATATAAAGGCTCAGAGCCTATTATGACACGCGCAGCCAGCGTTCCATTGCCACATTCCATCTACTGCAGGCAGGATACCTGGCTGGCTGAATGTCGCTGAGAAGCTCACAGAGACCGCCATAAGCAACAGTTTAACAGAATGCCACAGACTAATCAACCAAACTTTTTGGGTTGGGTTCTCTTTTATAGTCTGCAGGCATTAAATGAAAGAAGTCAGTGTTCCAGCAGAAGGAGACAACGTTTCAGAAAAGGCAATGTAGCAAACCAAAAAAGAAATTTTAAGCGCAGCAGAGTAACCAGCGCACATACCTGTTAGCTCAGGTGAGTTTAAAAGGCTGCTGTTGATAACAAGGGCATTTGCTAAATAGATGGTGTGTGTGCAACAATATACTGAAAGGTCAATTATATTGTGCAGCTTATCTCACCACCTGTAGTTATTTAGGTGAAAGCTCCAAAATGCTTGCCTAATATGTCTGTTTATCCAAAAGGAAGTAAAAAGGGAGAGCTAGAAAGATAGCATTGCATCACATTACATGGCAATGCAATGCACAGTTGCTGAAGTTGAACCAAAATGAGCTTGTAATCTGGCTTCTGCAACTTTGAACATGAAAAATCCAATGAGGAGAAGAAAAGCAAAGCCAAAGAGTCCATCCCAAAATCCGACAAACAAGCAAAATGAACAAAAAACATTGAATTCAATTCTTTCTGATTTTAGAAACTGCATTAAAGAAGGGGTGCACCGGTCCTGGAGATACTGCAATACCAGGTCAATGCGTGGAGTGGACAGAGCAAGCTCTTTTTCCATCTCCCTGTTCTAAAAATCCATTTAATATATGGTCCCCAGATAGGGGACGTATCAGATATTAAACTGATAAGAACAGATACTACACTTGATCTTAGCCAAAAGGCCGAGAAGCGATAACCAGAATTGGTTTCAAACTACGGAGCCACCCAAGGATCCTGAAAAGTCCATTTGTGGAGATGAGCTCCTGGACTCCCGTTAAGAAGACATGTTGTCAACCTCTAGATCCCTTACATGCCTGCACTTTTCGGCTTGCTGCTGCTGCAATCCACGCGTTTTAGATCTGCATAACTCCACCTCTTTAAACACAGCACCTTCACCCCCTGCTGTTCCCACCCGCCTCAACACCATTGGAAGGGAGGAGAACCAATTAAGGCGGGGGGTGGGGTGGAACGAGCAGCTGTCTACCCTTAGCAGGAGGGCTCCTGATTACATACCTCTCCTGCTGCTGCTGCTGCTGGCTGTCCAGCAGCAGACTGAAGGTGGCTGCTGCTGTGCACAGGTATATAAAGGCTCAGAGCCTATTATGACACGCGCAGCCAGCGTTCCATTGCCACATTCCATCTACTGCAGGCAGGATACCTGGCTGGCTGAATGTCGCTGAGAAGCTCACAGAGACCGCCATAAGCAACAGTTTAACAGAATGCCACAGACTAATCAACCAAACTTTTTGGGTTGGGTTCTCTTTTATAGTCTGCAGGCATTAAATGAAAGAAGTCAGTGTTCCAGCAGAAGGAGACAACGTTTCAGAAAAGGCAATGTAGCAAACCAAAAAAGAAATTTTAAGCGCAGCAGAGTAACCAGCGCACATACCTGTTAGCTCAGGTGAGTTTAAAAGGCTGCTGTTGATAACAAGGGCATTTGCTAAATAGATGGTGTGTGTGCAACAATATACTGAAAGGTCAATTATATTGTGCAGCTTATCTCACCACCTGTAGTTATTTAGGTGAAAGCTCCAAAATGCTTGCCTAATATGTCTGTTTATCCAAAAGGAAGTAAAAAGGGAGAGCTAGAAAGATATCATTGCATCACATTACATGGCAATGCAATGCACAGTTGCTGAAGTTGAACCAAAATGAGCTTGTAATCTGGCTTCTGCAACTTTGAACATGAAAAATCCAATGAGGAGAAGAAAAGCAAAGCCAAAGAGTCCATCCCAAAATCCGACAAACAAGCAAAATGAACAAAAAACATTGAATTCAATTCTTTCTGATTTTAGAAACTGCATTAAAGAAGGGGTGCACCGGTCCTGGAGATACTGCAATACCAGGTCAATGCGTGGAGTGGACAGAGCAAGCTCTTTTTCCATCTCCCTGTTCTAAAAATCCATTTAATATATGGTCCCCAGATAGGGGACGTATCAGATATTAAACTGATAAGAACAGATACTACACTTGATCTTAGCCAAAAGGCCGAGAAGCGATAACCAGAATTGGTTTCAAACTACGGAGCCACCCAAGGATCCTGAAAAGTCCATTTGTGGAGATGAGCTCCTGGACTCCCGTTAAGAAGACATGTTGTCAACCTCTAGATCCCTTACATGCCTGCACTTTTCGGCTTGCTGCTGCTGCAATCCACGCGTTTTAGATCTGCATAACTCCACCTCTTTAAACACAGCACCTTCACCCCCTGCTGTTCCCACCCGCCTCAACACCGTTGGAAGGGAGGAGAACCAATTAAGGCGGGGGGTGGGGTGGAACGAGCAGCTGTCTACCCTTAGCAGGAGGGCTCCTGATTACATACCTCTCCTGCTGCTGCTGCTGCTGGCTGTCCAGCAGCAGACTGAAGGTGGCTGCTGCTGTGCACAGGTATATAAAGGCTCAGAGCCTATTATGACACGCGCAGCCAGCGTTCCATTGCCACATTCCATCTACTGCAGGCAGGATACCTGGCTGGCTGAATGTCGCTGAGAAGCTCACAGAGACCGCCATAAGCAACAGTTTAACAGAATGCCACAGACTAATCAACCAAACTTTTTGGGTTGGGTTCTCTTTTATAGTCTGCAGGCATTAAATGAAAGAAGTCAGTGTTCCAGCAGAAGGAGACAACGTTTCAGAAAAGGCATTGTAGCAAACCAAAAAAGAAATTTTAAGCGCAGCAGAGTAACCAGCGCACATACCTGTTAGCGCAGGTGAGTTTAAAAGGCTGCTGTTGATAACAAGGGCATTTGCTAAATAGATGGTGTGTGTGCAACAATATACTGAAAGGTCAATTATATTGTGCAGCTTATCTCACCACCTGTAGTTATTTAGGTGAAAGCTCCAAAATGCTTGCCTAATATGTCTGTTTATCCAAAAGGAAGTAAAAAGGGAGAGCTAGAAAGATAGCATTGCATCACATTACATGGCAATGCAATGCACAGTTGCTGAAGTTGAACCAAAATGAGCTTGTAATCTGGCTTCTGCAACTTTGAACATGAAAAATCCAATGAGGAGAAGAAAAGCAAAGCCAAAGAGTCCATCCCAAAATCCGACAAACAAGCAAAATGAACAAAAAACATTGAATTCAATTCTTTCTGATTTTAGAAACTGCATTAAAGAAGGGGTGCACCGGTCCTGGAGATACTGCAATACCAGGTCAATGCGTGGAGTGGACAGAGCAAGCTCTTTTTCCATCTCCCTGTTCTAAAAATCCATTTAATATATGGTCCCCAGATAGGGGACGTATCAGATATTAAACTGATAAGAACAGATTTTTTTTTTTTTTTTTTTTTTTTTCATAACACTCAGATTACAAGTACCATCTCGATTCCATACTTCTGAAAACGGTGATGGACCAAATCCATCATCGTGTCATTTTAAAACAAAAAAACATTATTTAATGCATATACAAAAAAAACAAAACAACAACCAGTATTTCCTCTCAGACACATAATATATAGAGGAAGGAAACAAAACACATTACTGCATTCCTCCCTTCAACGCATAATATGTTAGATACTCCAACAGTCCTTTCTCTTGCGAGAAAGATTCAAAGTTTGTATTCACATAATCTATCCATGTCCTTCCCACCTTATAGGTTTCAAAAAACCTCTCTTTATTTGCCTTCACACTTGCGATTACCTTTGGAAAAAAAGCTTCAAAACACACACCACTTCCCTTCATTTCCGCAATTCCTTTTTTAACTTTGTCCATTTCTTTATCAGCTTCCTCCTCTTCTGTTTGCCTCTGAACCTCTACCGTCTTCTTTTTTTCTTTCTTTTCCGCCTTTGCACTTTCCATCTTCTCCTTATTACTCTTTCTCTTTGGGCATTCCTTAAACCTATGCCCAATTTCCATACACAGGTTACACTTATTCCTTTCTACTGGACATGATTTAGAAACATGTCCTTCCGCTTTACACTTCCAACACTTTTCTGCAGTACAGTCTTCACGTTTATGACCATATACCTCACAAATTGAACAAAAGGAATCCATCCCATTAAAGAATAAATTCCCACTTACTTTACCAAGCTTAAACCTTTGAGGCGGGTAGGAAAAACTCCTATCCTTGTTCATGTTAAATTCCACAAAAAATTTCCACTTTCCCGTCCATACTCCGAATTCATTCATTACTTTACCTTTTGATACTACAGACTTGGCAAAACCACTCAAAAACGTGACAATGTCCTCTTCTGGAACCAGTGGTGAAAACATCTTCACTGTCACCATCTTTTCACTACTAAATACGTGACGTTGAAACCGAATTCCAACAAACTTCTCATGTCTCAATTCATCAAAAGAATCCATATAGTTCTCCAAAATCTTCCTAGACTCAAAAAACACGTCATAGACACCCTTTTGGGGATAATCCATAACTGCCACGATGTCTTCTTTTTTCACCTTTGCGACACCCAAGATGATCTCCTTCATAATAAACCGAAAGTCCTTAACCTTCTGACAGTCTCTCCGGACAAAAATCCGGAAAGCGGTCTCCACACGTGCATGTTCTGGAACCTCCAACTTCGGCCACAACTCCGCCTCTGTTGCCATGATTCTCCAACAGAATGAGCGTAATCTCCACTCCAACACACAGAAGGAGCGAGTATGATCGCTTCCCGTTGTCTGGGGACTAAGCCGACACGCCTATAGCAGCAAGAGGGTGAAGTCCCCACAATTAAGTAAGGACGATCCCCCAAGGCCGACGAGCCAGGTACCCCAGACACCTCCAACCAAAACCAAGGCAGCAATCGCTAAATCACTGCACTTGATCTTAGCCAAAAGGCCGAGAAGCGATAACCAGAATTGGTTTCAAACTACGGAGCCACCCAAGGATCCTGAAAAGTCCATTTGTGGAGATGAGCTCCTGGACTCCCGTTAAGAAGACATGTTGTCAACCTCTAGATCCCTTACATGCCTGCACTTTTCGGCTTGCTGCTGCTGCAATCCACGCGTTTTAGATCTGCATAACTCCACCTCTTTAAACACAGCACCTTCACCCCCTGCTGTTCCCACCCGCCTCAACACCGTTGGAAGGGAGGAGAACCAATTAAGGCGGGGGGTGGGGTGGAACGAGCAGCTGTCTACCCTTAGCAGGAGGGCTCCTGATTACATACCTCTCCTGCTGCTGCTGCTGCTGGCTGTCCAGCAGCAGACTGAAGGTGGCTACTGCTGTGCACAGGTATATAAAGGCTCAGAGCCTATTATGACACGCGCAGCCAGCGTTCCATTGCCACATTCCATCTACTGCAGGCAGGATACCTGGCTGGCTGAATGTCGCTGAGAAGCTCACAGAGACCGCCATAAGCAACAGTTTAACAGAATGCCACAGACTAATCAACCAAACTTTTTGGGTTGGGTTCTCTTTTATAGTCTGCAGGCATTAAATGAAAGAAGTCAGTGTTCCAGCAGAAGGAGACAACGTTTCAGAAAAGGCATTGTAGCAAACCAAAAAAGAAATTTTAAGCGCAGCAGAGTAACCAGCGCACATACCTGTTAGCTCAGGTGAGTTTAAAAGGCTGCTGTTGATAACAAGGGCATTTGCTAAATAGATGGTGTGTGTGCAACAATATACTGAAAGGTCAATTATATTGTGCAGCTTATCTCACCACATGTAGTTATTTAGGTGAAAGCTCCAAAATGCTTGCCTAATATGTCTGTTTATCCAAAAGGAAGTAAAAAGGGAGAGCTAGAAAGATAGCATTGCATCACATTACATGGCAATGCAATGCACAGTTGCTGAAGTTGAACCAAAATGAGCTTGTAATCTGGCTTCTGCAACTTTGAACATGAAAAATCCAATGAGGAGAAGAAAAGCAAAGCCAAAGAGTCCATCCCAAAATCCGACAAACAAGCAAAATGAACAAAAAACATTGAATTCAATTCTTTCTGATTTTAGAAACTGCATTAAAGAAGGGGTGCACCGGTCCTGGAGATACTGCAATACCAGGTCAATGCGTGGAGTGGACAGAGCAAGCTCTTTTTCCATCTCCCTGTTCTAAAAATCCATTTAATATATGGTCCCCAGATAGGGGACGTATCAGATATTAAACTGATAAGAACAGATACTACACTTGATCTTAGCCAAAAGGCCGAGAAGCGATAACCAGAATTGGTTTCAAACTACGGAGCCACCCAAGGATCCTGAAAAGTCCATTTGTGGAGATGAGCTCCTGGACTCCCGTTAAGAAGACATGTTGTCAACCTCTAGATCCCTTACATGCCTGCACTTTTCGGCTTGCTGCTGCTGCAATCCACGCGTTTTAGATCTGCATAACTCCACCTCTTTAAACACAGCACCTTCACCCCCTGCTGTTCCCACCCGCCTCAACACCGTTGGAAGGGAGGAGAACCAATTAAGGCGGGGGGTGGGGTGGAACGAGCAGCTGTCTACCCTTAGCAGGAGGGCTCCTGATTACATACCTCTCCTGCTGCTGCTGCTGCTGGCTGTCCAGCAGCAGACTGAAGGTGGCTGCTGCTGTGCACAGGTATATAAAGGCTCAGAGCCTATTATGACACGCGCAGCCAGCGTTCCATTGCCACATTCCATCTACTGCAGGCAGGATACCTGGCTGGCTGAATGTCGCTGAGAAGCTCACAGAGACCGCCATAAGCAACAGTTTAACAGAATGCCACAGACTAATCAACCAAACTTTTTGGGTTGGGTTCTCTTTTATAGTCTGCAGGCATTAAATGAAAGAAGTCAGTGTTCCAGCAGAAGGAGACAACGTTTCAGAAAAGGCATTGTAGCAAACCAAAAAAGAAATTTTAAGCGCAGCAGAGTAACCAGCGCACATACCTGTTAGCTCAGGTGAGTTTAAAAGGCTGCTGTTGATAACAAGGGCATTTGCTAAATAGATGGTGTGTGTGCAACAATATACTGAAAGGTCAATTATATTGTGCAGCTTATCTCACCACCTGTAGTTATTTAGGTGAAAGCTCCAAAATGCTTGCCTAATATGTCTGTTTATCCAAAAGGAAGTAAAAAGGGAGAGCTAGAAAGATAGCATTGCATCACATTACATGGCAATGCAATGCACAGTTGCTGAAGTTGAACCAAAATGAGCTTGTAATCTGGCTTCTGCAACTTTGAACATGAAAAATCCAATGAGGAGAAGAAAAGCAAAGCCAAAGAGTCCATCCCAAAATCCGACAAACAAGCAAAATGAACAAAAAACATTGAATTCAATTCTTTCTGATTTTAGAAACTGCATTAAAGAAGGGGTGCACCGGTCCTGGAGATACTGCAATACCAGGTCAATGCGTGGAGTGGACAGAGCAAGCTCTTTTTCCATCTCCCTGTTCTAAAAATCCATTTAATATATGGTCCCCAGATAGGGGACGTATCAGATATTAAACTGATAAGAACAGATACTACACTTGATCTTAGCCAAAAGGCCGAGAAGCGATAACCAGAATTGGTTTCAAACTACGGAGCCACCCAAGGATCCTGAAAAGTCCATTTGTGGAGATGAGCTCCTGGACTCCCGTTAAGAAGACATGTTGTCAACCTCTAGATCCCTTACATGCCTGCACTTTTCGGCTTGCTGCTGCTGCAATCCACGCGTTTTAGATCTGCATAACTCCACCTCTTTAAACACAGCACCTTCACCCCCTGCTGTTCCCACCCGCCTCAACACCGTTGGAAGGGAGGAGAACCAATTAAGGCGGGGGGTGGGGTGGAACGAGCAGCTGTCTACCCTTAGCAGGAGGGCTCCTGATTACATACCTCTCCTGCTGCTGCTGCTGCTGGCTGTCCAGCAGCAGACTGAAGGTGGCTGCTGCTGTGCACAGGTATATAAAGGCTCAGAGCCTATTATGACACGCGCAGCCAGCGTTCCATTGCCACATTCCATCTACTGCAGGCAGGATACCTGGCTGGCTGAATGTCGCTGAGAAGCTCACAGAGACCGCCATAAGCAACAGTTTAACAGAATGCCACAGACTAATCAACCAAACTTTTTGGGTTGGGTTCTCTTTTATAGTCTGCAGGCATTAAATGAAAGAAGTCAGTGTTCCAGCAGAAGGAGACAACGTTTCAGAAAAGGCATTGTAGCAAACCAAAAAAGAAATTTTAAGCGCAGCAGAGTAACCAGCGCACATACCTGTTAGCTCAGGTGAGTTTAAAAGGCTGCTGTTGATAACAAGGGCATTTGCTAAATAGATGGTGTGTGTGCAACAATATACTGAAAGGTCAATTATATTGTGCAGCTTATCTCACCACCTGTAGTTATTTAGGTGAAAGCTCCAAAATGCTTGCCTAATATGTCTGTTTATCCAAAAGGAAGTAAAAAGGGAGAGCTAGAAAGATAGCATTGCATCACATTACATGGCAATGCAATGCACAGTTGCTGAAGTTGAACCAAAATGAGCTTGTAATCTGGCTTCTGCAACTTTGAACATGAAAAATCCAATGAGGAGAAGAAAAGCAAAGCCAAAGAGTCCATCCCAAAATCCGACAAACAAGCAAAATGAACAAAAAACATTGAATTCAATTCTTTCTGATTTTAGAAACTGCATTAAAGAAGGGGTGCACCGGTCCTGGAGATACTGCAATACCAGGTCAATGCGTGGAGTGGACAGAGCAAGCTCTTTTTCCATCTCCCTGTTCTAAAAATCCATTTAATATATGGTCCCCAGATAGGGGACGTATCAGATATTAAACTGATAAGAACAGATACTACACTTGATCTTAGCCAAAAGGCCGAGAAGCGATAACCAGAATTGGTTTCAAACTACGGAGCCACCCAAGGATCCTGAAAAGTCCATTTGTGGAGATGAGCTCCTGGACTCCCGTTAAGAAGACATGTTGTCAACCTCTAGATCCCTTATATGCCTGCACTTTTCGGCTTGCTGCTGCTGCAATCCACGCATTTTAGATCTGCATAACTCCACCTCTTTAAACACAGCACCTTCACCCCCTGCTGTTCCCACCCGCCTCAACACCGTTGGAAGGGAGGAGAACCAATTAAGGCGGGGGGTGGGGTGGAACGAGCAGCTGTCTACCCTTAGCAGGAGGGCTCCTGATTACATACCTCTCCTGCTGCTGCTGCTGCTGGCTGTCCAGCAGCAGACTGAAGGTGGCTGCTGCTGTGCACAGGTATATAAAGGCTCAGAGCCTATTATGACACGCGCAGCCAGCGTTCCATTGCCACATTCCATCTACTGCAGGCAGGATACCTGGCTGGCTGAATGTCGCTGAGAAGCTCACAGAGACCGCCATAAGCAACAGTTTAACAGAATGCCACAGACTAATCAACCAAACTTTTTGGGTTGGGTTCTCTTTTATAGTCTGCAGGCATTAAATGAAAGAAGTCAGTGTTCCAGCAGAAGGAGACAACGTTTCAGAAAAGGCATTGTAGCAAACCAAAAAAGAAATTTTAAGCGCAGCAGAGTAACCAGCGCACATACCTGTTAGCTCAGGTGAGTTTAAAAGGCTGCTGTTGATAACAAGGGCATTTGCTAAATAGATGGTGTGTGTGCAACAATATACTGAAAGGTCAATTATATTGTGCAGCTTATCTCACCACCTGTAGTTATTTAGGTGAAAGCTCCAAAATGCTTGCCTAATATGTCTGTTTATCCAAAAGGAAGTAAAAAGGGAGAGCTAGAAAGATAGCATTGCATCACATTACATGGCAATGCAATGCACAGTTGCTGAAGTTGAACCAAAATGAGCTTGTAATCTGGCTTCTGCAACTTTGAACATGAAAAATCCAATGAGGAGAAGAAAAGCAAAGCCAAAGAGTCCATCCCAAAATCCGACAAACAAGCAAAATGAACAAAAAACATTGAATTCAATTCTTTCTGATTTTAGAAACTGCATTAAAGAAGGGGTGCACCGGTCCTGGAGATACTGCAATACCAGGTCAATGCGTGGAGTGGACAGAGCAAGCTCTTTTTCCATCTCCCTGTTCTAAAAATCCATTTAATATATGGTCCCCAGATAGGGGACGTATCAGATATTAAACTGATAAGAACAGATACTACACTTGATCTTAGCCAAAAGGCCGAGAAGCGATAACCAGAATTGGTTTCAAACTACGGAGCCACCCAAGGATCCTGAAAAGTCCATTTGTGGAGATGAGCTCCTGGACTCCCGTTAAGAAGACATGTTGTCAACCTCTAGATCCCTTACATGCCTGCACTTTTCGGCTTGCTGCTGCTGCAATCCACGCGTTTTAGATCTGCATAACTCCACCTCTTTAAACACAGCACCTTCACCCCCTGCTGTTCCCACCCGCCTCAACACCGTTGGAAGGGAGGAGAACCAATTAAGGCGGGGGGTGGGGTGGAACGAGCAGCTGTCTACCCTTAGCAGGAGGGCTCCTGATTACATACCTCTCCTGCTGCTGCTGCTGCTGGCTGTCCAGCAGCAGACTGAAGGTGGCTGCTGCTGTGCACAGGTATATAAAGGCTCAGAGCCTATTATGACACGCGCAGCCAGCGTTCCATTGCCACATTCCATCTACTGCAGGCAGGATACCTGGCTGGCTGAATGTCGCTGAGAAGCTCACAGAGACCGCCATAAGCAACAGTTTAACAGAATGCCACAGACTAATCAACCAAACTTTTTGGGTTGGGTTCTCTTTTATAGTCTGCAGGCATTAAATGAAAGAAGTCAGTGTTCCAGCAGAAGGAGACAACGTTTCAGAAAAGGCATTGTAGCAAACCAAAAAAGAAATTTTAAGCGCAGCTGAGTAACCAGCGCACATACCTGTTAGCTCAGGTGAGTTTAAAAGGCTGCTGTTGATAACAAGGGCATTTGCTAAATAGATGGTGTGTGTGCAACAATATACTGAAAGGTCAATTATATTGTGCAGCTTATCTCACCACCTGTAGTTATTTAGGTGAAAGCTCCAAAATGCTTGCCTAATATGTCTGTTTATCCAAAAGGAAGTAAAAAGGGAGAGCTAGAAAGATAGCATTGCATCACATTACATGGCAATGCAATGCACAGTTGCTGAAGTTGAACCAAAATGAGCTTGTAATCTGGCTTCTGCAACTTTGAACATGAAAAATCCAATGAGGAGAAGAAAAGCAAAGCCAAAGAGTCCATCCCAAAATCCGACAAACAAGCAAAATGAACAAAAAACATTGAATTCAATTCTTTCTGATTTTAGAAACTGCATTAAAGAAGGGGTGCACCGGTCCTGGAGATACTGCAATACCAGGTCAATGCGTGGAGTGGACAGAGCAAGCTCTTTTTCCATCTCCCTGTTCTAAAAATCCATTTAATATATGGTCCCCAGATAGGGGACGTATCAGATATTAAACTGATAAGAACAGATACTACACTTGATCTTAGCCAAAAGGCCGAGAAGCGATAACCAGAATTGGTTTCAAACTACGGAGCCACCCAAGGATCCTGAAAAGTCCATTTGTGGAGATGAGCTCCTGGACTCCCGTTAAGAAGACATGTTGTCAACCTCTAGATCCCTTACATGCCTGCACTTTTCGGCTTGCTGCTGCTGCAATCCACGCGTTTTAGATCTGCATAACTCCACCTCTTTAAACACAGCACCTTCACCCCCTGCTGTTCCCACCCGCCTCAACACCGTTGGAAGGGAGGAGAACCAATTAAGGCGGGGGTGGGGTGGAACGAGCAGCTGTCTACCCTTAGCAGCAGGGCTCCTGATTACATACCTCTCCTGCTGCTGCTGCTGCTGGCTGTCCAGCAGCAGACTGAAGGTGGCTGCTGCTGTGCACAGGTATATAAAGGCTCAGAGCCTATTATGACACGCGCAGCCAGCGTTCCATTGCCACATTCCATCTACTGCAGGCAGGATACCTGGCTGGCTGAATGTCGCTGAGAAGCTCACAGAGACCGCCATAAGCAACAGTTTAACAGAATGCCACAGACTAATCAACCAAACTTTTTGGGTTGGGTTCTCTTTTATAGTCTGCAGGCATTAAATGAAAGAAGTCAGTGTTCCAGCAGAAGGAGACAACGTTTCAGAAAAGGCATTGTAGCAAACCAAAAAAGAAATTTTAAGAGCAGCAGAGTAACCAGCGCACATACCTGTTAGCTCAGGTGAGTTTAAAAGGCTGCTGTTGATAACAAGGGCATTTGCTAAATAGATGGTGTGTGTGCAACAATATACTGAAAGGTCAATTATATTGTGCAGCTTATCTCACCACCTGTAGTTATTTAGGTGAAAGCTCCAAAATGCTTGCCTAATATGTCTGTTTATCCAAAAGGAAGTAAAAAGGGAGAGCTAGAAAGATAGCATTGCATCACATTACATGGCAATGCAATGCACAGTTGCTGAAGTTGAAACAAAATGAGCTTGTAATCTGGCTTCTGCAACTTTGAACATGAAAAATCCAATGAGGAGAAGAAAAGCAAAGCCAAAGAGTCCATCTCAAAATCCGACAAACAAGCAAAATGAACAAAAAACATTGAATTCAATTCTTTCTGATTTTAGAAACTGCATTAAAGAAGGGGTGCACCGGTCCTGGAGATACTGCAATACCAGGTCAATGCGTGGAGTGGACAGAGCAAGCTCTTTTTCCATCTCCCTGTTCTAAAAATCCATTTAATATATGGTCCCCAGATAGGGGACGTATCAGATATTAAACTGATAAGAACAGATACTACACTTGATCTTAGCCAAAAGGCCGAGAAGCGATAACCAGAATTGGTTTCAAACTACGGAGCCACCCAAGGATCCTGAAAAGTCCATTTGTGGAGATGAGCTCCTGGACTCCCGTTAAGAAGACATGTTGTCAACCTCTAGATCCCTTACATGCCTGCACTTTTCGGCTTGCTGCTGCTGCAATCCACGCGTTTTAGATCTGCATAACTCCACCTCTTTAAACACAGCACCTTCACCCCCTGCTGTTCCCACCCGCCTCAACACCGTTGGAAGGGAGGAGAACCAATTAAGGCGGGGGGTGGGGTGGAACGAGCAGCTGTCTACCCTTAGCAGGAGGGCTCCTGATTACATACCTCTCCTGCTGCTGCTGCTGCTGGCTGTCCAGCAGCAGACTGAAGGTGGCTGCTGCTGTGCACAGGTATATAAAGGCTCAGAGCCTATGATGACACGCGCAGCCAGCGTTCCATTGCCACATTCCATCTACTGCAGGCAGGATACCTGGCTGGCTGAATGTCGCTGAGAAGCTCACAGAGACCGCCATAAGCAACAGTTTAACAGAATGCCACAGACTAATCAACCAAACTTTTTGGGTTGGGTTCTCTTTTATAGTCTGCAGGCATTAAATGAAAGAAGTCAGTGTTCCAGCAGAAGGAGACAACGTTTCAGAAAAGGCATTGTAGCAAACCAAAAAAGAAATTTTAAGCGCAGCAGAGTAACCAGCGCACATACCTGTTAGCTCAGGTGAGTTTAAAAGGCTGCTGTTGATAACAAGGGCATTTGCTAAATAGATGGTGTGTGTGCAACAATATACTGAAAGGTCAATTATATTGTGCAGCTTATCTCACCACCTGTAGTTATTTAGGTGAAAGCTCCAAAATGCTTGCCTAATATGTCTGTTTATCCAAAAGGAAGTAAAAAGGGAGAGCTAGAAAGATAGCATTGCATCACATTACATGGCAATGCAATGCACAGTTGCTGAAGTTGAACCAAAATGAGCTTGTAATCTGGCTTCTGCAACTTTGAACATGAAAAATCCAATGAGGAGAAGAAAAGCAAAGCCAAAGAGTCCATCCCAAAATCCGACAAACAAGCAAAATGAACAAAAAACATTGAATTCAATTCTTTCTGATTTTAGAAACTGCATTAAAGAAGGGGTGCACCGGTCCTGGAGATACCGCAATACCAGGTCAATGCGTGGAGTGGACAGAGCAAGCTCTTTTTCCATCTCCCTGTTCTAAAAATCCATTTAATATATGGTCCCCAGATAGGGGACGTATCAGATATTAAACTGATAAGAACAGATACTACACTTGATCTTAGCCAAAAGGCCGAGAAGCGATAACCAGAATTGGTTTCAAACTACGGAGCCACCCAAGGATCCTGAAAAGTCCATTTGTGGAGATGAGCTCCTGGACTCCCGTTAAGAAGACATGTTGTCAACCTCTAGATCCCTTACATGCCTGCACTTTTCGGCTTGCTGCTGCTGCAATCCACGCGTTTTAGATCTGCATAACTCCACCTCTTTAAACACAGCACCTTCACCCCCTGCTGTTCCCACCCGCCTCAACACCGTTGGAAGGGAGGAGAACCAATTAAGGCGGGGGGTGGGGTGGAACGAGCAGCTGTCTACCCTTAGCAGGAGGGCTCCTGATTACATACCTCTCCTGCTGCTGCTGCTGCTGGCTGTCCAGCAGCAGACTGAAGGTGGCTGCTGCTGTGCACAGGTATATAAAGGCTCAGAGCCTATTATGACACGCGCAGCCAGCGTTCCATTGCCACATTCCATCTACTGCAGGCAGGATACCTGGCTGGCTGAATGTCGCTGAGAAGCTCACAGAGACCGCCATAAGCAACAGTTTAACAGAATGCCACAGACTAATCAACCAAACTTTTTGGGTTGGGTTCTCTTTTATAGTCTGCAGGCATTAAATGAAAGAAGTCAGTGTTCCAGCAGAAGGAGACAACGTTTCAGAAAAGGCATTGTAGCAAACCAAAAAAGAAATTTTAAGCGCAGCAGAGTAACCAGCGCACATACCTGTTAGCTCAGGTGAGTTTAAAAGGCTGCTGTTGATAACAAGGGCATTTGCTAAATAGATGGTGTGTGTGCAACAATATACTGAAAGGTCAATTATATTGTGCAGCTTATCTCACCACCTGTAGTTATTTAGGTGAAAGCTCCAAAATGCTTGCCTAATATGTCTGTTTATCCAAAAGGAAGTAAAAAGGGAGAGCTAGAAAGATAGCATTGCATCACATTACATGGCAATGCAATGCACAGTTGCTGAAGTTGAACCAAAATGAGCTTGTAATCTGGCTTCTGCAACTTTGAACATGAAAAATCCAATGAGGAGAAGAAAAGCAAAGCCAAAGAGTCCATCCCAAAATCCGACAAACAAGCAAAATGAACAAAAAACATTGAATTCAATTCTTTCTGATTTTAGAAACTGCATTAAAGAAGGGGTGCACCGGTCCTGGAGATACTGCAATACCAGGTCAATGCGTGGAGTGGACAGAGCAAGCTCTTTTTCCATCTCCCTGTTCTAAAAATCCATTTAATATATGGTCCCCAGATAGGGGACGTATCAGATATTAAACTGATAAGAACAGATACTACACTTGATCTTAGCCAAAAGGCCGAGAAGCGATAACCAGAATTGGTTTCAAACTACGGAGCCACCCAAGGATCCTGAAAAGTCCATTTGTGGAGATGAGCTCCTGGACTCCCGTTAAGAAGACATGTTGTCAACCTCTAGATCCCTTACATGCCTGCACTTTTCGGCTTGCTGCTGCTGCAATCCACGCGTTTTAGATCTGCATAACTCCACCTCTTTAAACACAGCACCTTCACCCCCTGCTGTTCCCACCCGCCTCAACACCGTTGGAAGGGAGGAGAACCAATTAAGGCGGGGGGTGGGGTGGAACGAGCAGCTGTCTACCCTTAGCAGGAGGGCTCCTGATTACATACCTCTCCTGCTGCTGCTGCTGCTGGCTGTCCAGCAGCAGACTGAAGGTGGCTGCTGCTGTGCACAGGTATATAAAGGCTCAGAGCCTATTATGACACGCGCAGCCAGCGTTCCATTGCCACATTCCATCTACTGCAGGCAGGATACCTGGCTGGCTGAATGTCGCTGAGAAGCTCACAGAGACCGCCATAAGCAACAGTTTAACAGAATGCCACAGACTAATCAACCAAACTTTTTGGGTTGGGTTCTCTTTTATAGTCTGCAGGCATTAAATGAAAGAAGTCAGTGTTCCAGCAGAAGGAGACAACGTTTCAGAAAAGGCATTGTAGCAAACCAAAAAAGAAATTTTAAGCGCAGCAGAGTAACCAGCGCACATACCTGTTAGCTCAGGTGAGTTTAAAAGGCTGCTGTTGATAACAAGGGCATTTGCTAAATAGATGGTGTGTGTGCAACAATATACTGAAAGGTCAATTATATTGTGCAGCTTATCTCACCACCTGTAGTTATTTAGGTGAAAGCTCCAAAATGCTTGCCTAATATGTCTGTTTATCCAAAAGGAAGTAAAAAGGGAGAGCTAGAAAGATAGCATTGCATCACATTACATGGCAATGCAATGCACAGTTGCTGAAGTTGAACCAAAATGAGCTTGTAATCTGGCTTCTGCAACTTTGAACATGAAAAATCCAATGAGGAGAAGAAAAGCAAAGCCAAAGAGTCCATCCCAAAATCCGACAAACAAGCAAAATGAACAAAAAACATTGAATTCAATTCTTTCTGATTTTAGAAACTGCATTAAAGAAGGGGTGCACCGGTCCTGGAGATACTGCAATACCAGGTCAATGCGTGGAGTGGACAGAGCAAGCTCTTTTTCCATCTCCCTGTTCTAAAAATCCATTTAATATATGGTCCCCAGATAGGGGACGTATCAGATATTAAACTGATAAGAACAGATACTACACTTGATCTTAGCCAAAAGGCCGAGAAGCGATAACCAGAATTGGTTTCAAACTACGGAGCCACCCAAGGATCCTGAAAAGTCCATTTGTGGAGATGAGCTCCTGGACTCCCGTTAAGAAGACATGTTGTCAACCTCTAGATCCCTTACATGCCTGCACTTTTCGGCTTGCTGCTGCTGCAATCCATGCGTTTTAGATCTGCATAACTCCACCTCTTTAAACACAGCACCTTCACCCCCTGCTGTTCCCACCCGCCTCAACACCGTTGGAAGGGAGGAGAACCAATTAAGGCGGGGGGTGGGGTGGAACGAGCAGCTGTCTACCCTTAGCAGGAGGGCTCCTGATTACATACCTCTCCTGCTGCTGCTGCTGCTGGCTGTCCAGCAGCAGACTGAAGGTGGCTGCTGCTGTGCACAGGTATATAAAGGCTCAGAGCCTATTATGACACGCGCAGCCAGCGTTCCATTGCCACATTCCATCTACTGCAGGCAGGATACCTGGCTGGCTGAATGTCGCTGAGAAGCTCACAGAGACCGCCATAAGCAACAGTTTAACAGAATGCCACAGACTAATCAACCAAACTTTTTGGGTTGGGTTCTCTTTTATAGTCTGCAGGCATTAAATGAAAGAAGTCAGTGTTCCAGCAGAAGGAGACAACGTTTCAGAAAAGGCATTGTAGCAAACCAAAAAAGAAATTTTAAGCGCAGCAGAGTAACCAGCGCACATACCTGTTAGCTCAGGTGAGTTTAAAAGGCTGCTGTTGATAACAAGGGCATTTGCTAAATAGATGGTGTGTGTGCAACAATATACTGAAAGGTCAATTATATTGTGCAGCTTATCTCACCACCTGTAGTTATTTAGGTGAAAGCTCCAAAATGCTTGCCTAATATGTCTGTTTATCCAAAAGGAAGTAAAAAGGGAGAGCTAGAAAGATAGCATTGCATCACATTACATGGCAATGCAATGCACAGTTGCTGAAGTTGAACCAAAATGAGCTTGTAATCTGGCTTCTGCAACTTTGAACATGAAAAATCCAATGAGGAGAAGAAAAGCAAAGCCAAATAGACCATCCCAACATCCGACAAACAAGCAAAATGAACAAAAAACATTGAATTCAATTCTTTCTGATTTTAGAAACTGCATTAAAGAAGGGGTGCACCGGTCCTGGAGATACTGCAATACCAGGTCAATGCGTGGAGTGGACAGAGCAAGCTCTTTTTCCATCTCCCTGTTCTAAAAATCCATTTAATATATGGTCCCCAGATAGGGGACGTATCAGATATTAAACTGATAAGAACAGATTTTTTTTTTTTTTTTTTTTTTTTTTTTATATATATATATATATATATATACATATATATTTCCTTCTTTCCTTTTTCTTAACTTTCTTTTTAACTTTTTTTTTTTTTTTTCCTGTAATTAATATTTGTATTTTTCCAGAAAAAGATTTTCAATGACAACAAAGGCTACACAGTAAGTATATTCCATTCATTTTGCTTCCACAATACATCTGCTTTTCTTATGCCCAAAACCATTTTGTCCTTCCAAAAATACATAAATAAATAACTTAGACACAACTTAATACACTGTTCAACAGACACTTCATTATGTTTAAAAATCAAAATGTTTCTCACCTTCCAAATTGCCATCTTTACACATGTTATAATCACCCACACCACCTTAAAATCTTCTTCCTTTACACCCATCCCATAGAACACCCTGTTAAAATCTAAAAAATTAACATTACTCACAGCTTTAATCAGATTGCACATTTTCCTCCAGACTTTTTGTGCAAACTCGCAATTCCAGAATACGTGCATAGGAGTCTCACTACCTCCACATCTCTGTCTTGGACATTTTTCAAAACGAACAAGACCACGTCTATGCTGAAATTCTCGTGTCGGTAAGCAATCCTTTATTATACACCATAACAAATCTTTATGTTCATTTGATAAGAACACATAGTTTACATTCAGCCAAATCCTGTCCACTATCTTTGGCATAAAGTGCTCCACTGGACTAGTGTTTAACCTTCCTTCCAAGACTTGTAATATCTTTTTATGACACCTCAGTACCTTAAGATCAAAACCTTTTAGATCATAATCTCTCAAAATCTTTTCCAGCACAACATAGTTACTTGGAGGTAAAAATCTATAAGGTCTATTCAATCTCATGTCCACCCACTTATATTTTCTTATATAGAAACCCAAATTATAAATAGAAAAGGCTTTAAGCTTCGATTCTGACCCTAATAAAATATTTATGCAGTTTGCCATATACTTTGCATATAAAAAGGCTTTGATATCAGGATAACCTTTACCACCTTTCTTTTTTGGCTTATACAATTCTTCGCGCTTAACCCTTTCCATTTTTGATCTCCATAAAAAATTAAAACATACTTTAATAATTTTTTTCATCGCATTGACAGGTGGAATAAAAATGGTTGCAACATATAAAATCATTGGGAGTAAAACCTGCTTGATAATTAAAATCTTCCCTTCCAACGTTAGCTCTCTCAGATTCCAAAAAGACACCTTTTTCCTAACCCTCTCCAACAGTGATTCCCAATTTTTTACATTTCCACACTCTTCCGAAAAATAGATGCCTAAAATCTTTGCTTCAAAGACTCTCAATAATTTACAATCGGATTCTAAGATAAAACCGCCCATCGTTAAAACACCAGATTTCTCCAAATTGATCTTAAAACCTGATGCCGCCCCAAACCATTCAACCGTTCTTAAAACCCTATTCATACTTCTTAAATCTTTTACAAAAACAGTCACATCATCCATAAAAGCCACCACTTTAACCTGCTCTCCCCAACTCCCAGGAATAAAAAAACCATTAATCACTTTGTCTTTCCTAAAAGCAGTTAAAAGAGGCTCAATCGCACAGATAAAAAGAATAGGGGATAAGGGGCATCCCTGTTTCACCCCACAATTAATCTTTACACTTCCAGATAAAAACCCATTTACAGATACTTTACTAAAACATGCTTGATACAAGGATTTAATACGTTTACTAAAATCATCCGGGCAACCCATTCTCCTTAAAACATCGAATAAAAAATCATGGGCGACTCTATCATAAGCCTTTTCAAAATCCAGAGTAATTAACGCCATCTTCTGTCTTCTATCGGAAACATCCCATATTATGTCTCTAATTAAAATCAACGAGTCACTGATCTTCCGCGTTGGAACTGCACACGTTTGGTCTATATCTATCACCGAACTCACCACTTTCTTTAATCTATTTGCCAACAGCTTCGCATAAACTTTATAATCTGTATTTAAAAGAGTAATCGGTCTCCAGTTTTTTAGCAATTCTCTATCACCTCTTTTGTATAATAAAACAATTACCCCCTCCAACCATGACTCCGGGACACGACATAAAGACTCAACTTTTAAAAACATTTCATAAAATTCATTCCCCACAATATCCCATAATATTTTATAAAACTCAATGGGTAACCCATCCGACCCTGGTGTCTTACCGTTTTGCAATGTATTAACTGTATTAAAAACTTCTTCTTTTGAAATACCCTCTGATAATAATAATTTATTTTCCTTAGTAAAACACTTATCCAACCCTCCTAAAAAATGCTCCTTCAAAGACCTATCTGTATTTTTTGCTGAAAACAGGTTATCATAAAATTCTTTCACTTTCATCTTTTTCCCCTCCAAACTCCTTTCCCCCTCTAAAACCCCCATAAAGGCCTTTTTCTCACAGATTTTTTTAAAAAAGAATTTAGTACATTTCTCGTCTTCCTCCAACACCTTCACACGAGAATTAAAGATAATTTCTTTTCCTTTTTCTCTCAGACATTTTTGAATTTTTTCCTTCGTCACCATAATTTCCTCCTCCACATTAACTCCATTATTCCTAAACTGATACAGACACTGTAGATTTGCATTAAGGTTATTGTATGACTGTCGCTTATCCGCAGCTTTCCTCTTGCCTACTTCCATAAAGAATAATTTAACTTCCTTTTTCATGTAGTCCCACCATTTAAAAGTAGAGTCAAAACATTTCTTTTCTAATTTCAGTTTCTCAAAGAAAAATTTAAAATCCTCCCTTACCTCCTTATGCTGTAACAATGATACATTCAGTTTCCAATGAGACGGCCTTTTTCCCTCATCCGCCTCTACCATCAGTGTACATTCAATTATTCTATGATCAGAAAAAGGTGCTTTATGCGTTTTAAAATTAGAACAAGTAAAATCCTTGGATATAAACAAATAATCTATTCTCGAGGAACAACCTCTTCCTTCCCAAGTAATTTCATACTCCTTCTTCTGCCCGTCCAACCACCAAGCATCTTTTAGGTTAAAAGAAGATAAAATACCCTTGAGACAAGAAACCGAACCATCTTTTACATTATTTAGTTGACAATTAAAATCTCCCCCTAAAATTACTGGAACTACACCTGGGATAAAAAGCTGCAAAATTTCAAACAAATGTAACCTTAAAACTTTTTCTGTATTGGCATAAATATTAAAACATCTATATTTCTTCCCATTCCTTTCTACATCCACTCTTAGAATCCTACCAGGGTATATTTCTTCGTAGTTGGTAATCTCCCATTCCCTGGAACATATAAAACCAACCCCATCACTTCTGAATTCATTCCCGCCTGAAAAACATAAATTACCCTTCCATATACCCCGTAAAAAATCATAATTTAACTTCTTTGACAAATTACATTCTTGAAGAAATACAAAATCAAAATTTTCATTATTAAAATAGTCATAAATCACAGTTCTTTTATATAAGTCATTGAAACCCTGAACATTCAGGGAAGCTGCCCTGATCATCTTTTAGTGACTGGCACCGGGCTATCTCCCCCGCCCTCATCGGATTGCAAAGCACTTTCATCGATACTCAGCCCTTCCGACTCTGATGTACTGGAAATGTCAAAATCCTTTTCACAAGCAAATACTTTTACTACACATGGCCCTACACCACGCTCTTTATCATCTACACTTCTTTTCAAAATTTTTGATGAATCCATCCTTTCCTGACCACAGGGTATACTCTGAGATAAAAACTCCCTAGGGGAAGGCCCTATTACAGGCAGGCTTTGACTTTTCACTACCACCACCTTTCCCCCTGCGCCTCCCTTTTTTACTTCACCCCCTTGTTCTTTTATATTACTCTCTTTGCTTGGTGGAGGGACTTTCTGCATTAATTGTCCCACACCCACCAGCACAGACTTCAATTCTTCAATCCTCCGTTCTTCATTCTTCTTTTCTTCTTTCTTCTTTTCTTCTTTCTTCTGCTCTTCCTTCTCCCGACCTTCTTTCTTCTGCTCTTCTCTGTTCTTATCTTCTTCTAACTCCTTCTCCTTCTTCCTTTCTTCCATCTTTCTTTTCTCATCCTCCTCCGACCTCCTCCCTCTCTCTTCTTTCTTTCTCTTCTCTTCTTCCGGTGTTTTCTTCTTCTTTACTTTTCTCACCTCCTCCATTTCCTGCTCATCAGTTCTCTTTTCACTTGCTTCCTCACCATCCTCGGCTTCATTCTGCCGATGTTCTGATGAAGTATTCATCTCCTCCTCGCCTCCTTTCTTCTTATTTGGACATGCATCCTCCTGATGAGCTGAACCGGGACACCTACAACACTTTTTGCACACAATATCCAAATGTCCATATTTACGGCACCCATAACAGTAATTAGGCATACCCGAAAAAAACAGATATCCACGGCTACGATTAACATAGACATTTGGTGGTGGTCTAAGTACCCCACCTTCTTCTTCTGGGTCCTTCTTGAAGGCTACCAGAAAAACCCTTTTTCCGTTCCACACTCCGAACCTAGTTTCCCCACGTTTTCTTGGGATAACTTTCTCACAATATGCACTTAGATAGTTTATTACTTTACTATCAGTAACAAATGGACTGAACAAATGTATTGTTAGCAGTTTCATGGAGAACTGAAAGGAGGGAATCACTCTCACTCCAACAAAAAGCTCGTTCTCCCTATTAACTTCATAGAGAGTATAGGCTCTTTCACACTGAGAGTTCCCCATTAAAGTTAAATCATATATCCCTCTCGAAAAAAAGGATTGAAAACAAAAAAGTTCCTCCTTTTCAATCTTCAGAAATTTACAAATCTCTCTGAAGATAAACTCGGAATCCTTTTCCTGCCGATAACCAGGAGCCACCAACAAACGGAGTGTATCCTTCAAAGGATAATCCTCTGAAAAATAGTCATTGGAATTGTTCTCCCGATTTTCCCTCCTACCTCCAAATGGCCTCTTCGATTCCATATTCTTTTCCTCCTTCTTTTTCCACAGATGATCAGGAAAAAAAACGACACAGCAGATCGCAGCTCCACCCGGATTTCAATCCTCTTCGTCCTACCGACCTCCACACCACGAAAAAGAACCGTCCTCCAGGAAGAAAAGGCAAATCTAGACTTTGCTCCACACCCAATAGCAGCAGCTGGACCAAGATCCAGAAGGCCGAGTGCAAAGATCCACCTAGATCACCTTGGCCAAATGACGCAACCCACTACAGATCGCAGCCAAAAGGCCGAGAAGCGATAACCAGAATTGGTTTCAAACTACGGAGCCACCCAAGGATCCTGAAAAGTCCATTTGTGGAGATGAGCTCCTGGACTCCCGTTAAGAAGACATGTTGTCAACCTCTAGATCCCTTACATGCCTGCACTTTTCGGCTTGCTGCTGCTGCAATCCACGCGTTTTAGATCTGCATAACTCCACCTCTTTAAACACAGCACCTTCACCCCCTGCTGTTCCCACCCGCCTCAACACCGTTGGAAGGGAGGAGAACCAATTAAGGCGGGGGGTGGGGTGGAACGAGCAGCTGTCTACCCTTAGCAGGAGGGCTCCTGATTACATACCTCTCCTGCTGCTGCTGCTGCTGGCTGTCCAGCAGCAGACTGAAGGTGGCTGCTGCTGTGCACAGGTATATAAAGGCTCAGAGCCTATTATGACACGCGCAGCCAGCGTTCCATTGCCACATTCCATCTACTGCAGGCAGGATACCTGGCTGGCTGAATGTCGCTGAGAAGCTCACAGAGACCGCCATAAGCAACAGTTTAACAGAATGCCACAGACTAATCAACCAAACTTTTTGGGTTGGGTTCTCTTTTATAGTCTGCAGGCATTAAATGAAAGAAGTCAGTGTTCCAGCAGAAGGAGACAACGTTTCAGAAAAGGCATTGTAGCAAACCAAAAAAGAAATTTTAAGCGCAGCAGAGTAACCAGCGCACATACCTGTTAGCTCAGGTGAGTTTAAAAGGCTGCTGTTGATAACAAGGGCATTTGCTAAATAGATGGTGTGTGTGCAACAATATACTGAAAGGTCAATTATATTGTGCAGCTTATCTCACCACCTGTAGTTATTTAGGTGAAAGCTCCAAAATGCTTGCCTAATATGTCTGTTTATCCAAAAGGAAGTAAAAAGGGAGAGCTAGAAAGATAGCATTGCATCACATTACATGGCAATGCAATGCACAGTTGCTGAAGTTGAACCAAAATGAGCTTGTAATCTGGCTTCTGCAACTTTGAACATGAAAAATCCAATGAGGAGAAGAAAAGCAAAGCCAAAGAGTCCATCCCAAAATCCGACAAACAAGCAAAATGAACAAAAAACATTGAATTCAATTCTTTCTGATTTTAGAAACTGCATTAAAGAAGGGGTGCACCGGTCCTGGAGATACTGCAATACCAGGTCAATGCGTGGAGTGGACAGAGCAAGCTCTTTTTCCATCTCCCTGTTCTAAAAATCCATTTAATATATGGTCCCCAGATAGGGGACGTATCAGATATTAAACTGATAAGAACAGATTTTTTTTTTTTTTTTTTTTTTTTAGAACCTATTCAGGTTAAAATTAAAGTCCACTCCACAGTCCTCTTCTCCCCAAAGGGAGACAAGACGTGGACTCCAACTTAAATCATCATCAGGTTTTGGTACTTTTAATGTCAGAAAAAAAAATTACAAAAATACAACAATACTTACAAAGAAAGAAATGTTTCAGAACCTGAATGGATACCAAAAAAATAAAAATTAAATTATAACTGTATTAACAACAGTAATAACATCAAGTAAAATACTTGTAACCATTATCAAAAGCATGAACCCCAACCCAACTCAGAACCTTAAGGGACAAATCTTCAAACCTTGATGCTGAAAAAACTTGTTTCGATACACCATCTGGTATTCTATATTTCACACAAAAAACATTTTTATCTCTTATTAGTTCTTTCCTAACATTCTCTATAAGATAGTCCAAACGTTTCTCATCATACAACTTACGGTACAACCGGTTAAAATATTCTGCATTCTTTATAAACATAGGTTGTTGAAAAACAACTATATTTTCTTCCATTGCCACCTCCACTTCCTGTTCCTTTCTCTTTTCTTGCTTTTTAACCTTACCACGGCCAGTTCCCTGACTTACACCTCCCATTTCACTCTCTACCCTATCCCCCCAATCTACTCTTGTTTTCTCCATCTCCCTCTGCACTCCTACAGGTTTGCTTTCTTTTCCCTTTACCACCAACACCTTTTCTACACTTTCCTCCTTTCTCTCTACCAAAACCTTTTTAACCACTACCTCCTTCTCTTTATTTCTTTTCCTCTTTGGGCAATTCTTAAAAACATGCGTATCTTCCTGACACAAGTTGCACTTCCTCCGATCTTTACAATCCTTTGACTCATGATCACCTTTTTTGCAAAAACCACATACACCACCCGAACAATTTTCCTTTCCATGCCCGTATTGACGACAAACTCGACAAAAAGTGGGTATACCTCTGAAAAAAATATCACCATTTATATTACCCAACTTAAACCTAGCTGGGGGAAGCAACACAGTCCCCTGCTCATCTTCTTTGAAACGGACCAAAAATTTCCACTTCGAAGTCCAAAAACCAAATTCATTATAAATCTTCCCTTTTGGTGTTACTGACAAACAAAAAAACTCCAAAAATGTAAGAACATCCTCTTCGTCCACCAATGGAGAGTACATTTTAACAATGATCCATTTATCTCTAACGGGGAAGTGTGGCATTACACTTATCCCCTCCATTCTTTTATCCTGGCTTGCAGTCATTTTCCTTAGATATCCTTCAAAAAAAACTTTGTCAACAAAAACTATATCATAAACACCCCTCCTGGGGTAGTCCATTATCGCCAACACTTCTTCTGTCTTCAAACCAAAAAGATCCACAAGAACTTGACTCATCACATACCTAAAATCCTTTTGATCTCGAAAGTTCTCCTGAACAACCAAACGAATAGAATTCTGCACCTTAGCGAATTCAGGCACATGATCTTCCTCTCCTTCATGTGATGCTGCAGACATCTTCTTCACAAACAGGTTCTCCTCTTCTCAATAGAAACCTTCAACACCGAAGTGCCAGGTAGATGATCGCCTCCCGTTGCCCGGGGACTAATCCGACTCCCTAATAGCAGCAGGGAGGTGAAGCCCTGCTGAAAAACAGAGCGATCCCCCCAGGCCAAGGAGCCGGGTACCCCGAGCACCTCTCAGCCAAGACCAAGGCAGCAGCCGCTAGATCACTGCACTTGATCTTAGCCAAAAGGCCGAGAAGCGATAACCAGAATTGGTTTCAAACTACGGAGCCACCCAAGGATCCTGAAAAGTCCATTTGTGGAGATGAGCTCCTGGACTCCCGTTAAGAAGACATGTTGTCAACCTCTAGATCCCTTACATGCCTGCACTTTTCGGCTTGCTGCTGCTGCAATCCACGCGTTTTAGATCTGCATAACTCCACCTCTTTAAACACAGCACCTTCACCCCCTGCTGTTCCCACCCGCCTCAACACCGTTGGAAGGGAGGAGAACCAATTAAGGCGGGGGGTGGGGTGGAACGAGCAGCTGTCTACCCTTAGCAGGAGGGCTCCTGATTACATACCTCTCCTGCTGCTGCTGCTGCTGGCTGTCCAGCAGCAGACTGAAGGTGGCTGCTGCTGTGCACAGGTATATAAAGGCTCAGAGCCTATTATGACACGTGCAGCCAGCGTTCCATTGCCACATTCCATCTACTGCAGGCAGGATACCTGGCTGGCTGAATGTCGCTGAGAAGCTCACAGAGACCGCCATAAGCAACAGTTTAACAGAATGCCACAGACTAATCAACCAAACTTTTTGGGTTGGGTTCTCTTTTATAGTCTGCAGGCATTAAATGAAAGAAGTCAGTGTTCCAGCAGAAGGAGACAACGTTTCAGAAAAGGCATTGTAGCAAACCAAAAAAGAAATTTTAAGCGCAGCAGAGTAACCAGCGCACATACCTGTTAGCTCAGGTGAGTTTAAAAGGCTGCTGTTGATAACAAGGGCATTTGCTAAATAGATGGTGTGTGTGCAACAATATACTGAAAGGTCAATTATATTGTGCAGCTTATCTCACCACCTGTAGTTATTTAGGTGAAAGCTCCAAAATGCTTGCCTAATATGTCTGTTTATCCAAAAGGAAGTAAAAAGGGAGAGCTAGAAAGATAGCATTGCATCACATTACATGGCAATGCAATGCACAGTTGCTGAAGTTGAACCAAAATGAGCTTGTAATCTGGCTTCTGCAACTTTGAACATGAAAAATCCAATGAGGAGAAGAAAAGCAAAGCCAAAGAGTCCATCCCAAAATCCGACAAACAAGCAAAATGAACAAAAAACATTGAATTCAATTCTTTCTGATTTTAGAAACTGCATTAAAGAAGGGGTGCACCGGTCCTGGAGATACTGCAATACCAGGTCAATGCGTGGAGTGGACAGAGCAAGCTCTTTTTCCATCTCCCTGTTCTAAAAATCCATTTAATATATGGTCCCCAGATAGGGGACGTATCAGATATTAAACTGATAAGAACAGATACTACACTTGATCTTAGCCAAAAGGCCGAGAAGCGATAACCAGAATTGGTTTCAAACTACGGAGCCACCCAAGGATCCTGAAAAGTCCATTTGTGGAGATGAGCTCCTGGACTCCCGTTAAGAAGACATGTTGTCAACCTCTAGATCCCTTACATGCCTGCACTTTTCGGCTTGCTGCTGCTGCAATCCACGCGTTTTAGATCTGCATAACTCCACCTCTTTAAACACAGCACCTTCACCCCCTGCTGTTCCCACCCGCCTCAACACCGTTGGAAGGGAGGAGAACCAATTAAGGCGGGGGGTGGGGTGGAACGAGCAGCTGTCTACCCTTAGCAGGAGGGCTCCTGATTACATACCTCTCCTGCTGCTGCTGCTGCTGGCTGTCCAGCAGCAGACTGAAGGTGGCTGCTGCTGTGCACAGGTATATAAAGGCTCAGAGCCTATTATGACACGCGCAGCCAGCGTTCCATTGCCACATTCCATCTACTGCAGGCAGGATACCTGGCTGGCTGAATGTCGCTGAGAAGCTCACAGAGACCGCCATAAGCAACAGTTTAACAGAATGCCACAGACTAATCAACCAAACTTTTTGGGTTGGGTTCTCTTTTATAGTCTGCAGGCATTAAATGAAAGAAGTCAGTGTTCCAGCAGAAGGAGACAACGTTTCAGAAAAGGCATTGTAGCAAACCAAAAAAGAAATTTTAAGCGCAGCAGAGTAACCAGCGCACATACCTGTTAGCTCAGGTGAGTTTAAAAGGCTGCTGTTGATAACAAGGGCATTTGCTAAATAGATGGTGTGTGTGCAACAATATACTGAAAGGTCAATTATATTGTGCAGCTTATCTCACCACCTGTAGTTATTTAGGTGAAAGCTCCAAAATGCTTGCCTAATATGTCTGTTTATCCAAAAGGAAGTAAAAAGGGAGAGCTAGAAAGATAGCATTGCATCACATTACATGGCAATGCAATGCACAGTTGCTGAAGTTGAACCAAAATGAGCTTGTAATCTGGCTTCTGCAACTTTGAACATGAAAAATCCAATGAGGAGAAGAAAAGCAAAGCCAAAGAGTCCATCCCAAAATCCGACAAACAAGCAAAATGAACAAAAAACATTGAATTCAATTCTTTCTGATTTTAGAAACTGCATTAAAGAAGGGGTGCACCGGTCCTGGAGATATTGCAATACCAGGTCAATGCGTGGAGTGGACAGAGCAAGCTCTTTTTCCATCTCCCTGTTCTAAAAATCCATTTAATATATGGTCCCCAGATAGGGGACGTACCAGATATTAAACTGATAAGAACAGATACTACACTTGATCTTAGCCAAAAGGCCGAGAAGCGATAACCAGAATTGGTTTCAAACTACGGAGCCACCCAAGGATCCTGAAAAGTCCATTTGTGGAGATGAGCTCCTGGACTCCCGTTAAGAAGACATGTTGTCAACCTCTACATCCCTTACATGCCTGCACTTTTCGGCTTGCTGCTGCTGCAATCCACGCGTTTTAGATCTGCATAACTCCACCTCTTTAAACACAGCACCTTCACCCCCTGCTGTTCCCACCCGCCTCAACACCGTTGGAAGGGAGGAGAACCAATTAAGGCGGGGGGTGGGGTGGAACGAGCAGCTGTCTACCCTTAGCAGGAGGGCTCCTGATTACATACCTCTCCTGCTGCTGCTGCTGCTGGCTGTCCAGCAGCAGACTGAAGGTGGCTGCTGCTGTGCACAGGTATATAAAGGCTCAGAGCCTATTATGACACGCGCAGCCAGCGTTCCATTGCCACATTCCATCTACTGCAGGCAGGATACCTGGCTGGCTGAATGTCGCTGAGAAGCTCACAGAGACCGCCATAAGCAACAGTTTAACAGAATGCCACAGACTAATCAACCAAACTTTTTGGGTTGGGTTCTCTTTTATAGTCTGCAGGCATTAAATGAAAGAAGTCAGTGTTCCAGCAGAAGGAGACAACGTTTCAGAAAAGGCATTGTAGCAAACCAAAAAAGAAATTTTAAGCGCAGCAGAGTAACCAGCGCACATACCTGTTAGCTCAGGTGAGTTTAAAAGGCTGCTGTTGATAACAAGGGCATTTGCTAAATAGATGGTGTGTGTGCAACAATATACTGAAAGGTCAATTATATTGTGCAGCTTATCTCACCACCTGTAGTTATTTAGGTGAAAGCTCCAAAATGCTTGCCTAATATGTCTGTTTATCCAAAAGGAAGTAAAAAGGGAGAGCTAGAAAGATAGCATTGCATCACATTACATGGCAATGCAATGCACAGTTGCTGAAGTTGAACCAAAATGAGCTTGTAATCTGGCTTCTGCAACTTTGAACATGAAAAATCCAATGAGGAGAAGAAAAGCAAAGCCAAAGAGTCCATCCCAAAATCCGACAAACAAGCAAAATGAACAAAAAACATTGAATTCAATTCTTTCTGATTTTAGAAACTGCATTAAAGAAGGGGTGCACCGGTCCTGGAGATACTGCAATACCAGGTCAATGCGTGGAGTGGACAGAGCAAGCTCTTTTTCCATCTCCCTGTTCTAAAAATCCATTTAATATATGGTCCCCAGATAGGGGACGTATCAGATATTAAACTGATAAGAACAGATACTACACTTGATCTTAGCCAAAAGGCCGAGAAGCGATAACCAGAATTGGTTTCAAACTACGGAGCCACCCAAGGATCCTGAAAAGTCCATTTGTGGAGATGAGCTCCTGGACTCCCGTTAAGAAGACATGTTGTCAACCTCTAGATCCCTTACATGCCTGCACTTTTCGGCTTGCTGCTGCTGCAATCCACGCGTTTTAGATCTGCATAACTCCACCTCTTTAAACACAGCACCTTCACCCCCTGCTGTTCCCACCCGCCTCAACACCGTTGGAAGGGAGGAGAACCAATTAAGGCGGGGGGTGGGGTGGAACGAGCAGCTGTCTACCCTTAGCAGGAGGGCTCCTGATTACATACCTCTCCTGCTGCTGCTGCTGCTGGCTGTCCAGCAGCAGACTGAAGGTGGCTGCTGCTGTGCACAGGTATATAAAGGCTCAGAGCCTATTATGACACGCGCAGCCAGCGTTCCATTGCCACATTCCATCTACTGCAGGCAGGATACCTGGCTGGCTGAATGTCGCTGAGAAGCTCACAGAGACCGCCATAAGCAACAGTTTAACAGAATGCCACAGACTAATCAACCAAACTTTTTGGGTTGGGTTCTCTTTTATAGTCTGCAGGCATTAAATGAAAGAAGTCAGTGTTCCAGCAGAAGGAGACAACGTTTCAGAAAAGGCATTGTAGCAAACCAAAAAAGAAATTTTAAGCGCAGCAGAGTAACCAGCGCACATACCTGTTAGCTCAGGTGAGTTTAAAAGGCTGCTGTTGATAACAAGGGCATTTGCTAAATAGATGGTGTGTGTGCAACAATATACTGAAAGGTCAATTATATTGTGCAGCTTATCTCACCACCTGTAGTTATTTAGGTGAAAGCTCCAAAATGCTTGCCTAATATGTCTGTTTATCCAAAAGGAAGTAAAAAGGGAGAGCTAGAAAGATAGCATTGCATCACATTACATGGCAATGCAATGCACAGTTGCTGAAGTTGAACCAAAATGAGCTTGTAATCTGGCTTCTGCAACTTTGAACATGAAAAATCCAATGAGGAGAAGAAAAGCAAAGCCAAAGAGTCCATCCCAAAATCCGACAAACAAGCAAAATGAACAAAAAACATTGAATTCAATTCTTTCTGATTTTAGAAACTGCATTAAAGAAGGGGTGCACCGGTCCTGGAGATATTGCAATACCAGGTCAATGCGTGGAGTGGACAGAGCAAGCTCTTTTTCCATCTCCCTGTTCTAAAAATCCATTTAATATATGGTCCCCAGATAGGGGACGTACCAGATATTAAACTGATAAGAACAGATACTACACTTGATCTTAGCCAAAAGGCCGAGAAGCGATAACCAGAATTGGTTTCAAACTACGGAGCCACCCAAGGATCCTGAATAGTCCATTTGTGGAGATGAGCTCCTGGACTCCCGTTAAGAAGACATGTTGTCAACCTCTAGATCCCTTACATGCCTGCACTTTTCGGCTTGCTGCTGCTGCAATCCACGCGTTTTAGATCTGCATAACTCCACCTCTTTAAACACAGCACCTTCACCCCCTGCTGTTCCCACCCGCCTCAACACCGTTGGAAGGGAGGAGAACCAATTAAGGCGGGGGGTGGGGTGGAACGAGCAGCTGTCTACCCTTAGCAGGAGGGCTCCTGATTACATACCTCTCCTGCTGCTGCTGCTGCTGGCTGTCCAGCAGCAGACTGAAGGTGGCTGCTGCTGTGCACAGGTATATAAAGGCTCAGAGCCTATTATGACACGCGCAGCCAGCGTTCCATTGCCACATTCCATCTACTGCAGGCAGGATACCTGGCTGGCTGAATGTCGCTGAGAAGCTCACAGAGACCGCCATAAGCAACAGTTTAACAGAATGCCACAGACTAATCAACCAAACTTTTTGGGTTGGGTTCTCTTTTATAGTCTGCAGGCATTAAATGAAAGAAGTCAGTGTTCCAGCAGAAGGAGACAACATTTCAGAAAAGGCATTGTAGCAAACCAAAAAAGAAATTTTAAGCGCAGCAGAGTAACCAGCGCACATACCTGTTAGCTCAGGTGAGTTTAAAAGGCTGCTGTTGATAACAAGGGCATTTGCTAAATAGATGGTGTGTGTGCAACAATATACTGAAAGGTCAATTATATTGTGCAGCTTATCTCACCACCTGTAGTTATTTAGGTGAAAGCTCCAAAATGCTTGCCTAATATGTCTGTTTATCCAAAAGGAAGTAAAAAGGGAGAGCTAGAAAGATAGCATTGCATCACATTACATGGCAATGCAATGCACAGTTGCTGAAGTTGAACCAAAATGAGCTTGTAATCTGGCTTCTGCAACTTTGAACATGAAAAATCCAATGAGGAGAAGAAAAGCAAAGCCAAAGAGTCCATCCCAAAATCCGACAAACAAGCAAAATGAACAAAAAACATTGAATTCAATTCTTTCTGATTTTAGAAACTGCATTAAAGAAGGGGTGCACCGGTCCTGGAGATACTGCAATACCAGGTCAATGCGTGGAGTGGACAGAGCAAGCTCTTTTTCCATCTCCCTGTTCTAAAAATCCATTTAATATATGGTCCCCAGATAGGGGACGTATCAGATATTAAACTGATAAGAACAGATACTACACTTGATCTTAGCCAAAAGGCCGAGAAGCGATAACCAGAATTGGTTTCAAACTACGGAGCCACCCAAGGATCCTGAAAAGTCCATTTGTGGAGATGAGCTCCTGGACTCCCGTTAAGAAGACATGTTGTCAACCTCTAGATCCCTTACATGCCTGCACTTTTCGGCTTGCTGCTGCTGCAATCCACGCGTTTTAGATCTGCATAAATCCACCTCTTTAAACACAGCACCTTCACCCCCTGCTGTTCCCACCCGCCTCAACACCGTTGGAAGGGAGGAGAACCAATTAAGGCGGGGGGTGGGGTGGAACGAGCAGCTGTCTACCCTTAGCAGGAGGGCTCCTGATTACATACCTCTCCTGCTGCTGCTGCTGCTGGCTGTCCAGCAGCAGACTGAAGGTGGCTGCTGCTGTGCACAGGTATATAAAGGCTCAGAGCCTATTATGACACGCGCAGCCAGCGTTCCATTGCCACATTCCATCTACTGCAGGCAGGATACCTGGCTGGCTGAATGTCGCTGAGAAGCTCACAGAGACCGCCATAAGCAACAGTTTAACAGAATGCCACAGACTAATCAACCAAACTTTTTGGGTTGGGTTCTCTTTTATAGTCTGCGGGCATTAAATGAAAGAAGTCAGTGTTCCAGCAGAAGGAGACAACGTTTCAGAAAAGGCATTGTAGCAAACCAAAAAAGAAATTTTAAGCGCAGCAGAGTAACCAGCGCACATACCTGTTAGCTCAGGTGAGTTTAAAAGGCTGCTGTTGATAACAAGGGCATTTGCTAAATAGATGGTGTGTGTGCAACAATATACTGAAAGGTCAATTATATTGTGCAGCTTATCTCACCACCTGTAGTTATTTAGGTGAAAGCTCCAAAATGCTTGCCTAATATGTCTGTTTATCCAAAAGGAAGTAAAAAGGGAGAGCTAGAAAGATAGCATTGCATCACATTACATGGCAATGCAATGCACAGTTGCTGAAGTTGAACCAAAATGAGCTTGTAATCTGGCTTCTGCAACTTTGAACATGAAAAATCCAATGAGGAGAAGAAAAGCAAAGCCAAAGAGTCCATCCCAAAATCCGACAAACAAGCAAAATGAACAAAAAACATTGAATTCAATTCTTTCTGATTATAGAAACTGCATTAAAGAAGGGGTGCACCGGTCCTGGAGATATTGCAATACCAGGTCAATGCGTGGAGTGGACAGAGCAAGCTCTTTTTCCATCTCCCTGTTCTAAAAATCCATTTAATATATGGTCCCCAGATAGGGGACGTATCAGATATTAAACTGATAAGAACAGATACTACACTTGATCTTAGCCAAAAGGCCGAGAAGCGATAACCAGAATTGGTTTCAAACTACGGAGCCACCCAAGGATCCTGAAAAGTCCATTTGTGGAGATGAGCTCCTGGACTCCCGTTAAGAAGACATGTTGTCAACCTCTAGATCCCTTAAATGCCTGCACTTTTCGGCTTGCTGCTGCTGCAATCCACGCGTTTTAGATCTGCATAACTCCACCTCTTTAAACACAGCACCTTCACCCCCTGCTGTTCCCACCCGCCTCAACACCGTTGGAAGGGAGGAGAACCAATTAAGGCGGGGGGTGGGGTGGAACGAGCAGCTGTCTACCCTTAGCAGGAGGGCTCCTGATTACATACCTCTCCTGCTGCTGCTGCTGCTGGCTGTCCAGCAGCAGACTGAAGGTGGCTGCTGCTGTGCACAGGTATATAAAGGCTCGGAGCCTATTATGACACGCGCAGCCAGCGTTCCATTGCCACATTCCATCTACTGCAGGCAGGATACCTGGCTGGCTGAATGTCGCTGAGAAGCTCACAGAGACCGCCATAAGCAACAGTTTAACAGAATGCCACAGACTAATCAACCAAACTTTTTGGGTTGGGTTCTCTTTTATAGTCTGCAGGCATTAAATTAAAGAAGTCAGTGTTCCAGCAGAAGGAGACAACGTTTCAGAAAAGGCATTGTAGCAAACCAAAAAAGAAATTTTAAGCGCAGCAGAGTAACCAGCGCACATACCTGTTAGCTCAGGTGAGTTTAAAAGGCTGCTGTTGATAACAAGGGCATTTGCTAAATAGATGGTGTGTGTGCAACAATATACTGAAAGGTCAATTATATTGTGCAGCTTATCTCACCACCTGTAGTTATTTAGGTGAAAGCTCCAAAATGCTTGCCTAATATGTCTGTTTATCCAAAAGGAAGTAAAAAGGGAGAGCTAGAAAGATAGCATTGCATCACATTACATGGCAATGCAATGCACAGTTGCTGAAGTTGAACCAAAATGAGCTTGTAATCTGGCTTCTGCAACTTTGAACATGAAAAATCCAATGAGGAGAAGAAAAGCAAAGCCAAAGAGTCCATCCCAAAATCCGACAAACAAGCAAAATGAACAAAAAACATTGAATTCAATTCTTTCTGATTTTAGAAACTGCATTAAAGAAGGGGTGCACCGGTCCTGGAGATACTGCAATACCAGGTCAATGCGTGGAGTGGACAGAGCAAGCTCTTTTTCCATCTCCCTGTTCTAAAAATCCATTTAATATATGGTCCCCAGATAGGGGACGTATCAGATATTAAACTGATAAGAACAGATACTACACTTGATCTTAGCCAAAAGGCCGAGAAGCGATAACCAGAATTGGTTTCAAACTACGGAGCCACCCAAGGATCCTGAAAAGTCCATTTGTGGAGATGAGCTCCTGGACTCCCGTTAAGAAGACATGTTGTCAACCTCTAGATCCCTTACATGCCTGCACTTTTCGGCTTGCTGCTGCTGCAATCCACGCGTTTTAGATCTGCATAACTCCACCTCTTTAAACACAGCACCTTCACCCCCTGCTGTTCCCACCCGCCTCAACACCGTTGGAAGGGAGGAGAACCAATTAAGGCGGGGGGTGGGGTGGAACGAGCAGCTGTCTACCCTTAGCAGGAGGGCTCCTGATTACATACCTCTCCTGCTGCTGCTGCTGCTGGCTGTCCAGCAGCAGACTGAAGGTGGCTGCTGCTGTGCACAGGTATATAAAGGCTCAGAGCCTATTATGACACGCGCAGCCAGCGTTCCATTGCCACATTCCATCTACTGCAGGCAGGATACCTGGCTGGCTGAATGTCGCTGAGAAGCTCACAGAGACCGCCATAAGCAACAGTTTAACAGAATGCCACAGACTAATCAACCAAACTTTTTGGGTTGGGTTCTCTTTTATAGTCTGCAGGCATTAAATGAAAGAAGTCAGTGTTCCAGCAGAAGGAGACAACGTTTCAGAAAAGGCATTGTAGCAAACCAAAAAAGAAATTTTAAGCGCAGCAGAGTAACCAGCGCACATACCTGTTAGCTCAGGTGAGTTTAAAAGGCTGCTGTTGATAACAAGGGCATTTGCTAAATAGATGGTGTGTGTGCAACAATATACTGAAAGGTCAATTATATTGTGCAGCTTATCTCACCACCTGTAGTTATTTAGGTGAAAGCTCCAAAATGCTTGCCTAATATGTCTGTTTATCCAAAAGGAAGTAAAAAGGGAGAGCTAGAAAGATAGCATTGCATCACATTACATGGCAATGCAATGCACAGTTGCTGAAGTTGAACCAAAATGAGCTTGTAATCTGGCTTCTGCAACTTTGAACATGAAAAATCCAATGAGGAGAAGAAAAGCAAAGCCAAAGAGTCCATCCCAAAATCCGACAAACAAGCAAAATGAACAAAAAACATTGAATTCAATTCTTTCTGATTATAGAAACTGCATTAAAGAAGGGGTGCACCGGTCCTGGAGATATTGCAATACCAGGTCAATGCGTGGAGTGGACAGAGCAAGCTCTTTTTCCATCTCCCTGTTCTAAAAATCCATTTAATATATGGTCCCCAGATAGGGGACGTATCAGATATTAAACTGATAAGAACAGATACTACACTTGATCTTAGCCAAAAGGCCGAGAAGCGATAACCAGAATTGGTTTCAAACTACGGAGCCACCCAAGGATCCTGAAAAGTCCATTTGTGGAGATGAGCTCCTGGACTCCCGTTAAGAAGACATGTTGTCAACCTCTAGATCCCTTAAATGCCTGCACTTTTCGGCTTGCTGCTGCTGCAATCCACGCGTTTTAGATCTGCATAACTCCACCTCTTTAAACACAGCACCTTCACCCCCTGCTGTTCCCACCCGCCTCAACACCGTTGGAAGGGAGGAGAACCAATTAAGGCGGGGGGTGGGGTGGAACGAGCAGCTGTCTACCCTTAGCAGGAGGGCTCCTGATTACATACCTCTCCTGCTGCTGCTGCTGCTGGCTGTCCAGCAGCAGACTGAAGGTGGCTGCTGCTGTGCACAGGTATATAAAGGCTCAGAGCCTATTATGACACGCGCAGCCAGCGTTCCATTGCCACATTCCATCTACTGCAGGCAGGATACCTGGCTGGCTGAATGTCGCTGAGAAGCTCACAGAGACCGCCATAAGCAACAGTTTAACAGAATGCCACAGACTAATCAACCAAACTTTTTGGGTTGGGTTCTCTTTTATAGTCTGCAGGCATTAAATTAAAGAAGTCAGTGTTCCAGCAGAAGGAGACAACGTTTCAGAAAAGGCATTGTAGCAAACCAAAAAAGAAATTTTAAGCGCAGCAGAGTAACCAGCGCACATACCTGTTAGCTCAGGTGAGTTTAAAAGGCTGCTGTTGATAACAAGGGCATTTGCTAAATAGATGGTGTGTGTGCAACAATATACTGAAAGGTCAATTATATTGTGCAGCTTATCTCACCACCTGTAGTTATTTAGGTGAAAGCTCCAAAATGCTTGCCTAATATGTCTGTTTATCCAAAAGGAAGTAAAAAGGGAGAGCTAGAAAGATAGCATTGCATCACATTACATGGCAATGCAATGCACAGTTGCTGAAGTTGAACCAAAATGAGCTTGTAATCTGGCTTCTGCAACTTTGAACATGAAAAATCCAATGAGGAGAAGAAAAGCAAAGCCAAAGAGTCCATCCCAAAATCCGACAAACAAGCAAAATGAACAAAAAACATTGAATTCAATTCTTTCTGATTTTAGAAACTGCATTAAAGAAGGGGTGCACCGGTCCTGGAGATACTGCAATACCAGGTCAATGCGTGGAGTGGACAGAGCAAGCTCTTTTTCCATCTCCCTGTTCTAAAAATCCATTTAATATATGGTCCCCAGATAGGGGACGTATCAGATATTAAACTGATAAGAACAGATACTACACTTGATCTTAGCCAAAAGGCCGAGAAGCGATAACCAGAATTGGTTTCAAACTACGGAGCCACCCAAGGATCCTGAAAAGTCCATTTGTGGAGATGAGCTCCTGGACTCCCGTTAAGAAGACATGTTGTCAACCTCTAGATCCCTTACATGCCTGCACTTTTCGGCTTGCTGCTGCTGCAATCCACGCGTTTTAGATCTGCATAACTCCACCTCTTTAAACACAGCACCTTCACCCCCTGCTGTTCCCACCCGCCTCAACACCGTTGGAAGGGAGGAGAACCAATTAAGGCGGGGGGTGGGGTGGAACGAGCAGCTGTCTACCCTTAGCAGGAGGGCTCCTGATTACATACCTCTCCTGCTGCTGCTGCTGCTGGCTGTCCAGCAGCAGACTGAAGGTGGCTGCTGCTGTGCACAGGTATATAAAGGCTCAGAGCCTATTATGACACGCGCAGCCAGCGTTCCATTGCCACATTCCATCTACTGCAGGCAGGATACCTGGCTGGCTGAATGTCGCTGAGAAGCTCACAGAGACCGCCATAAGCAACAGTTTAACAGAATGCCACAGACTAATCAACCAAACTTTTTGGGTTGGGTTCTCTTTTATAGTCTGCAGGCATTAAATGAAAGAAGTCAGTGTTCCAGCAGAAGGAGACAACGTTTCAGAAAAGGCATTGTAGCAAACCAAAAAAGAAATTTTAAGCGCAGCAGAGTAACCAGCGCACATACCTGTTAGCTCAGGTGAGTTTAAAAGGCTGCTGTTGATAACAAGGGCATTTGCTAAATAGATGGTGTGTGTGCAACAATATACTGAAAGGTCAATTATATTGTGCAGCTTATCTCACCACCTGTAGTTATTTAGGTGAAAGCTCCAAAATGCTTGCCTAATATGTCTGTTTATCCAAAAGGAAGTAAAAAGGGAGAGCTAGAAAGATAGCATTGCATCACATTACATGGCAATGCAATGCACAGTTGCTGAAGTTGAACCAAAATGAGCTTGTAATCTGGCTTCTGCAACTTTGAACATGAAAAATCCAATGAGGAGAAGAAAAGCAAAGCCAAAGAGTCCATCCCAAAATCCGACAAACAAGCAAAATGAACAAAAAACATTGAATTCAATTCTTTCTGATTTTAGAAACTGCATTAAAGAAGGGGTGCACCGGTCCTGGAGATATTGCAATACCAGGTAAATGCGTGGAGTGGACAGAGCAAGCTCTTTTTCCATCTCCCTGTTCTAAAAATCCATTTAATATATGGTCCCCAGATAGGGGACGTACCAGATATTAAACTGATAAGAACAGATACTACACTTGATCTTAGCCAAAAGGCCGAGAAGCGATAACCAGAATTGGTTTCAAACTACGGAGCCACCCAAGGATCCTGAATAGTCCATTTGTGGAGATGAGCTCCTGGACTCCCGTTAAGAAGACATGTTGTCAACCTCTAGATCCCTTACATGCCTGCACTTTTCGGCTTGCTGCTGCTGCAATCCACGCGTTTTAGATCTGCATAACTCCACCTCTTTAAACACAGCACCTTCACCCCCTGCTGTTCCCACCCGCCTCAACACCGTTGGAAGGGAGGAGAACCAATTAAGGCGGGGGGTGGGGTGGAACGAGCAGCTGTCTACCCTTAGCAGGAGGGCTCCTGATTACATACCTCTCCTGCTGCTGCTGCTGCTGGCTGTCCAGCAGCAGACTGAAGGTGGCTGCTGCTGTGCACAGGTATATAAAGGCTCAGAGCCTATTATGACACGCGCAGCCAGCGTTCCATTGCCACATTCCATCTACTGCAGGCAGGATACCTGGCTGGCTGAATGTCGCTGAGAAGCTCACAGAGACCGCCATAAGCAACAGTTTAACAGAATGCCACAGACTAATCAACCAAACTTTTTGGGTTGGGTTCTCTTTTATAGTCTGCAGGCATTAAATGAAAGAAGTCAGTGTTCCAGCAGAAGGAGACAACATTTCAGAAAAGGCATTGTAGCAAACCAAAAAAGAAATTTTAAGCGCAGCAGAGTAACCAGCGCACATACCTGTTAGCTCAGGTGAGTTTAAAAGGCTGCTGTTGATAACAAGGGCATTTGCTAAATAGATGGTGTGTGTGCAACAATATACTGAAAGGTCAATTATATTGTGCAGCTTATCTCACCACCTGTAGTTATTTAGGTGAAAGCTCCAAAATGCTTGCCTAATATGTCTGTTTATCCAAAAGGAAGTAAAAAGGGAGAGCTAGAAAGATAGCATTGCATCACATTACATGGCAATGCAATGCACAGTTGCTGAAGTTGAACCAAAATGAGCTTGTAATCTGGCTTCTGCAACTTTGAACATGAAAAATCCAATGAGGAGAAGAAAAGCAAAGCCAAAGAGTCCATCCCAAAATCCGACAAACAAGCAAAATGAACAAAAAACATTGAATTCAATTCTTTCTGATTTTAGAAACTGCATTAAAGAAGGGGTGCACCGGTCCTGGAGATACTGCAATACCAGGTCAATGCGTGGAGTGGACAGAGCAAGCTCTTTTTCCATCTCCCTGTTCTAAAAATCCATTTAATATATGGTCCCCAGATAGGGGACGTATCAGATATTAAACTGATAAGAACAGATACTACACTTGATCTTAGCCAAAAGGCCGAGAAGCGATAACCAGAATTGGTTTCAAACTACGGAGCCACCCAAGGATCCTGAAAAGTCCATTTGTGGAGATGAGCTCCTGGACTCCCGTTAAGAAGACATGTTGTCAACCTCTAGATCCCTTACATGCCTGCACTTTTCGGCTTGCTGCTGCTGCAATCCACGCGTTTTAGATCTGCATAACTCCACCTCTTTAAACACAGCACCTTCACCCCCTGCTGTTCCCACCCGCCTCAACACCGTTGGAAGGGAGGAGAACCAATTAAGGCGGGGGGTGGGGTGGAACGAGCAGCTGTCTACCCTTAGCAGGAGGGCTCCTGATTACATACCTCTCCTGCTGCTGCTGCTGCTGGCTGTCCAGCAGCAGACTGAAGGTGGCTGCTGCTGTGCACAGGTATATAAAGGCTCAGAGCCTATTATGACACGCGCAGCCAGCGTTCCATTGCCACATTCCATCTACTGCAGGCAGGATACCTGGCTGGCTGAATGTCGCTGAGAAGCTCACAGAGACCGCCATAAGCAACAGTTTAACAGAATGCCACAGACTAATCAACCAAACTTTTTGGGTTGGGTTCTCTTTTATAGTCTGCAGGCATTAAATGAAAGAAGTCAGTGTTCCAGCAGAAGGAGACAACGTTTCAGAAAAGGCATTGTAGCAAACCAAAAAAGAAATTTTAAGCGCAGCAGAGTAAACAGCGCACATACCTGTTAGCTCAGGTGAGTTTAAAAGGCTGCTGTTGATAACAAGGGCATTTGCTAAATAGATGGTGTGTGTGCAACAATATACTGAAAGGTCAATTATATTGTGCAGCTTATCTCACCACCTGTAGTTATTTAGGTGAAAGCTCCAAAATGCTTGCCTAATATGTCTGTTTATCCAAAAGGAAGTAAAAAGGGAGAGCTAGAAAGATAGCATTGCATCACATTACATGGCAATGCAATGCACAGTTGCTGAAGTTGAACCAAAATGAGCTTGTAATCTGGCTTCTGCAACTTTGAACATGAAAAATCCAATGAGGAGAAGAAAAGCAAAGCCAAAGAGTCCATCCCAAAATCCGACAAACAAGCAAAATGAACAAAAAACATTGAATTCAATTCTTTCTGATTTTAGAAACTGCATTAAAGAAGGGGTGCACCGGTCCTGGAGATACTGCAATACCAGGTCAATGCGTGGAGTGGACAGAGCAAGCTCTTTTTCCATCTCCCTGTTCTAAAAATCCATTTAATATATGGTCCCCAGATAGGGGACGTATCAGATATTAAACTGATAAGAACAGATACTACACTTGATCTTAGCCAAAAGGCCGAGAAGCGATAACCAGAATTGGTTTCAAACTACGGAGCCACCCAAGGATCCTGAAAAGTCCATTTGTGGAGATGAGCTCCTGGACTCCCGTTAAGAAGACATGTTGTCAACCTCTAGATCCCTTACATGCCTGCACTTTTCGGCTTGCTGCTGCTGCAATCCACGCGTTTTAGATCTGCATAACTCCACCTCTTTAAACACAGCACCTTCACCCCCTGCTGTTCCCACCCGCCTCAACACCGTTGGAAGGGAGGAGAACCAATTAAGGCGGGGGGTGGGGTGGAACGAGCAGCTGTCTACCCTTAGCAGGAGGGCTCCTGATTACATACCTCTCCTGCTGCTGCTGCTGCTGGCTGTCCAGCAGCAGACTGAAGGTGGCTGCTGCTGTGCACAGGTATATAAAGGCTCAGAGCCTATTATGACACGCGCAGCCAGCGTTCCATTGCCACATTCCATCTACTGCAGGCAGGATACCTGGCTGTCTGAATGTCGCTGAGAAGCTCACAGAGACCGCCATAAGCAACAGTTTAACAGAATGCCACAGACTAATCAACCAAACTTTTTGGGTTGGGTTCTCTTTTATAGTCTGCAGGCATTAAATGAAAGAAGTCAGTGTTCCAGCAGAAGGAGACAACGTTTCAGAAAAGGCATTGTAGCAAACCAAAAAAGAAATTTTAAGCGCAGCAGAGTAACCAGCGCACATACCTGTTAGCTCAGGTGAGTTTAAAAGGCTGCTGTTGATAACAAGGGCATTTGCTAAATAGATGGTGTGTGTGCAACAATATACTGAAAGGTCAATTATATTGTGCAGCTTATCTCACCACCTGTAGTTATTTAGGTGAAAGCTCCAAAATGCTTGCCTAATATGTCTGTTTATCCAAAAGGAAGTAAAAAGGGAGAGCTAGAAAGATAGCATTGCATCACATTACATGGCAATGCAATGCACAGTTGCTGAAGTTGAACCAAAATGAGCTTGTAATCTGGCTTCTGCAACTTTGAACATGAAAAATCCAATGAGGAGAAGAAAAGCAAAGCCAAAGAGTCCATCCCAAAATCCGACAAACAAGCAAAATGAACAAAAAACATTGAATTCAATTCTTTCTGATTTTAGAAACTGCATTAAAGAAGGGGTGCACCGGTCCTGGAGATACTGCAATACCAGGTCAATGCGTGGAGTGGACAGAGCAAGCTCTTTTTCCATCTCCCTGTTCTAAAAATCCATTTAATATATGGTCCCCAGATAGGGGACGTATCAGATATTAAACTGATAAGAACAGATTTTTTGATTGAATATATCTTTTATTAGCACAAAAAATAAGTTAACAGACAGTGTACAGTGCCGCAGCCCAGTACACACAGAATTCTACATCATATTTACATAGCATGAGGATACGACGCACTAACTAGACACATCGCACCCCTATGCTACACAAAACACTCAATCTGAAAGAAAAAGCATGTCAATCAATACAGTACGACGAACCGTGATAAGGGATAGGGATTGGGAAAAAGGGGATGGGGAGGGGAAAATCACAGGCCCGAAGCTTTATTGAAAGACAAGACACATAAGGGGAGAGGGGGAGGAGGGGTTTAGTCCTCATCCTCGTCCTCCGGACCGTCCATGATGGAATAGTCTCTGAGCAGGCTGTGGATCAGCCTGCGGCAGTCCTGGATGGACATCCTCTCCCTCCTCAAGATGAGCCGGTTCCTGGCGACCCAAACGGCATCCTTGAAGCAGTTCATAAGGCGCCAAGCCTCCTGGATGGCTCCGACGGTATGAACCCCAGGGAATAGTCCATAAAGCACAGAATGGTGCGATAGGCTCGCCCTGGGGACAGAGTTCCTCAGGTCGTCCTCAAGTGCAGTCAATAGGCGCTGTGCAAATCCGCAGTCCCAAAAAGTGTGCAAAGATGTTTCCTCCACGAAGGGGCACCTTGGGCAGTACCGGGTCTTGCACAGGTTCCGGGCATGCATGAATGACCGGACGGGCAGTCCGCCCTGAATCGCCATCCACGACAAGTCCTTGTGCCCGTTGGTCAGCCTGTCAGACGACACATTTGTCCACACAGTCTCCAGCGTGTCCTGGTGAAGTCCTGTGATGTTCTCCACGTCATCCTTGGCTCTGATTAGCTTGTGGATAGTTTTGGGCTTCCACAAGTCGGGCTTGAGTCCCTCCAGTTGATGCTTCCCCACAAATCGAACGACGTCTCCGTAGAACCATGGCGTCGTCCAGTTGTAGGGGAAGGAGCTGTCCCACTTGTCCCAGCCGAGTCGCCTCCAAAGAGGAAGCAGGAAGAAGTGAGACATGGACCTGCCCGCGGAGCCATTCTTGACTTGCAAAGTCCGGCGGACACAATCACACACAAAAGAGGATCGCAGGAGGGTGGGGATATCTGGAACGCCCTTCCCACCCTTGCGAGGCTCCTTGTACATGACGGCCCGCCTGACTCTGTCCATCTTGGATCCCCAGACAAAGTGAAACACTGTCTTGGTAATGGCCCTGCACACAGTGACGTGTGGGGGCCAGGCCTGCGCCGTGTACTGCAAGACGGGCAGGACCTCATTACGCAGGACGAGTGCCTTACCCTCACAAGTGAGGTGTCTGAGGCTCCAGAGTCCGATCCGTTGCTTCACCTTGGCCAAGCGTTCTTGCCAGGACTTGAGGGCCGCTCCTTCCTTCCTGAACCAGACTCCCAGCACCTTGAGGAAATCCGGTTGAATGTTGAAGGGGAAGGGGGCAGAGGAGGCCGGCTGCCAATCCCCGAAGAGCATGGCTTCCGACTTCCTGCAGTTGACTTTGGCCCCTGAAGCCCGACCGAACCTCTCACACGTCTGGACGAGGGCGTCGACTGAACCACGATCAGCGCAGAAGACGGTGACGTCGTCCATGTAGAGCGAGCACTTGACCTCGTGTCGTCCCGGACCCGGTGCGGTGATCCCTCTGATCTCTCCATTCTGCCGGATAGCCTCTGCGAAGAGTTCTATAACACAAACAAAAAGAAGAGGTGATAGAGGGCAGCCTTGTCTGACCCCAGAGAGGACAGGGAAGGGGTCAGTCTTCCAGCCGTTCACCAACACCGAGCTGTGGATATCAAAATACATCAGACGGACATACGAACAAAACATGTTACCCAAACCTAACCGGTGCAGAGCTCGGCCCATGAACTCGTGGGAAACCCGGTCGAAGGCCTTCTCCTGATCCAAGGAGACCAGGGCCGCGTGTGCGCGGCGGACCTTGATGTACTCGACCGTGTCCCGCACGAGAGCGAGGCTGTCTGCGATGCGACGTCCAGGGATGCCGCAGGTCTGGTCCGGGTGGATGATCCGTCCGATGACCGTCTTAAGTCGTGTCGCCATCGTCTTGGCCAGGATCTTGTAGTCCACGTTGAGCAGAGTGATGGGACGCCAATTCCTCAGGTCGCACCTCTCTCCCTTCCGCTTGTACAGGATCGTGACCATTCCTTCCCTCAAAGATGGAGGCATTCTACCCTCCACCACCATCTCCTCGTACAGGTCCAACAGGTCCGGACAGATGAGGTCTCCCAGCGCTACATAGAGCTCCGCTGGAAGACCATCACTGCCCGGGGTCCTGCCGGTCCTAAAGGATTTAGCGGCAGAGAGCAATTCGCCCACCATCAGAGGTTTGTCCAAGGCTGCCGTGCCTGCAGGATCAAGATGGTTAGTGATACCTGACAGGAACTTATCAGCAGCGTCGGGGTCGGTAGTCTTGTGGGAGTAGAGTTCGCTGTAGAAGTCGCTGACGACCCTCATCACGTCCTCCTTCCCACGTCGCATGTTTCCGCTCTCGTCTCGCAGCTCGTTCAGGGGCGTGTGACCGGCATGAAGTTTCCTGAAAAAGAATGAGTTACATTTCTCACCCTTCTCCAGATTCTCCACTTTGGAACGGAAGACGATTCGCTTGGACTCCTCCTCAAAGTGCCTTTTCAGGCTCTTCTTGGTCTCCTCCAGCTCCTCCCTCACGTCCCAGCCGCAGTGAAGAAGGTCCTGCAGCGACCGCAGCTCGCGCTGCAGCCCTCTGAAGTCCCTCCTCTTCTCACACGCCTGTTGTCGACCCTTGGCCTGAAAGAAACAGCGAAACTCAAGTTTAACATATTCCCACCAATCAGAGACTGTTTGGAAGCTACCCTTGTAGGACTGCCACATTGCGTAGGCTGCTCTCAGCTCCTCCACGACTTCATCCTGAGCCAGCAGAGCACAATTCAGCTTCCAGGAGCCGGGGCCGGACGGAAAACCGTCGCCGAGGACACCTTGTAAGTGAATGGCTCTGTGGTCGGAGAAGAAGCAGGAGACCATCGAGTGCCTACTCTGCCTGACTGCCCGAGAGGTGAACACAAAGTCAATCCTGGAGCGGAGTGAGCCATCGGGTCGGCTCCACGAATAGTTCGTGGAGCCTCTCCCCATGGAGCCCACCACGTCCTGAAGAGAGGCCTCGGTTACCATCTCGATGAGCAGCTTGGACGTGATGTCCAACTTGGCAGATGTGCCAGAACTACGACCATCCTCCTCGATGGGGCAGTTGAAATCCCCGGCCATCACTAAGGTCCTGGTGGTGGCAAGCTGAAGCCGCAGGGTCTGGAAAAGCTCCAAACGCTCATTCTTCAGTGGGGACGCATACACGTTGATGAACCTGACAGGTTCTCCCGCCCAGTTGCCATCTACAACAAGAGCCCTGCCGCAGATGAGCTCCTGGACGGACTCAAGCGTGAATGCGCCCCCCCTGATCAGAATTGCGACCCCCGCAGACTTGCAGTCACCCCCACCGGACCAGTAGGATGGACTGTGGGACCACTCCCTGGCCAGATGTTTGAAGGACCTAGAGGAGGGAAGGGAACATTCCTGCAACATATAAACATCACACAACTGGGAAGTAAGGAAGGCATAAATAGTCTGACGTCTGAACTTGTCCTTGATGCTCCTGACATTAATGGAAAATAAGTTAATATTAGCCATCATGTAGGGAAAAAAGAAAAAGTTAGCGCAGGCAATACACCTTAGTTACCACTCCGGTCGGGTGGTCCCTCGTCGGTGTTGACTGCTGGTGACGGGATCACCAGCAGGCCCTCTTCCTCCATCTGGTCAAGCAGCGCGGCCTCGATCTCGGCGACCACCAGTACCTCCTCTTCTGGCTCGGCCACCAGGGTCTCAACCATGTGCTCCATCTCTTCTGGCTCAGGGAGGGTATCCTCCTTTTCGCCTACGAAATCCAGAATCTTCTTTTTGGAGGATTCAGTAGCAGGGCTGTCCTCCACCTTCCTCTTTCCCCGGGTTGGAACTGGGGAGACAAGAAGGGGAAAATCCTCCTCGGAATAGATAGCGGCGGGTGGAGGAAAGGTTAATTCCACCGCTACCATGGTCTGGGGAGGGAGAGTGGCTGCCGGGGCAGGGGAAAGGACACCTGCTGAGGAGTAGGGGAAGGAGGAAGAGGAAGTGGAATCCTCAGCAGGGGTGGCCGGGGTGGGGGGGGATTGGACGGGGGTGGCAGGGGGAGGGATCGAGAGAGGGGTGACAGAACTCTTACCCTCCTTTGACTTTTTCTTCTGCTTCGGAGCTGCTGGGACCGTCGCTGGGGCTTTGGCCACCGACTCCTTGACCGCTTTGGCCTTGGTCGTCTCGGCCTTGGCCGCTGGGGCCTTGGTCGTCGCGTCCTTGACCTTCACAGGCCTGGTCATCGGGGCCTTGTCCTCCGTAGCTGGGGTCGTCACAACCACCGATGCCCAGGATCTCTCACGCTTGGGGCAATCCTTGTACAGATGAGCCGCCAGCCCACACAGGTTGCAGGACGTCTTCTTCGGGCAGTCCTTCGAGCTGTGTCCCGTCACTCGACAAATCCTGCAGGCATCCTCCTTGCAGTCCTTCATCTCGTGGCCGTTCTTGCCGCATCTCCTGCAGTTCCGCGGCATGTCCGGGTAATAGATGAGGCCGTAGGAGTTGCCCAGGGAGAATGTCGGGGGCAGGTGCCGAAGTCCGTCTGAGTACGCCAGGTCCCTGTGAAGTCTAACGGTCACCGACCACTTACCTGTCCAGAAGCCGAGTCCATTCAGGATGTGAGAAGGTTCCTTCACAACCAAACAGAAGCGTCTCAGGAAGGTACAGATGTCTTGGCCTGGGGTGTGCGGGTTGCGCATGGAGACCGTGATCCTCCTTTCGTCCCTCTGGATAGGGCAGCTACCTGTAAAGGCAGAGAAAGAATTATCTGGTCCTTTTGCGCTTACCATTTCCCAGAACCTCCTGCAGGTGTTCACAGTGGCGAAGGTGACGAAGAAGATCCCCGTCAAGAAGGTCTGGATGCTGAGGGTGTACGACCTGGAGAAGCCTCGATCCAGCAGCATCTTCTGGCAGAACACGTCCGAGGACATGTCCGGCACCCTCCCATCCACTTCCTTCAGCTTCAGGGCCACCGTCTGCCGCATCCATGGCTCCAGGGCTGGAGCTTCGTGGCGGGGCTTCTGGGGTCCCTTCTGCTGGCCAGTCGTGGAGGCAGAGTCCTTGGGGTCAGAATCGGCTCCTGGCTGGGCCCTCCTGGCTGTCCCCTGCTCCAGGCTCTTCTTTTCGGCCTTCCTCGCAGCGCTTGCCATGGCTTTCCTCCTGCAGTTACTTCTTGGAGCTGGATCTGGAACTTTTCCCGGAATGGGTGGAGCTATGCAGATTCTTCTCCCGTCGTGTTCTGGACAAATTCCCCGAAAGGTCTTTGTCTCGATGATTTTCTTCCTCGAAGATTCCACAGGACAGCCCGATTCTTCTCCGAGTCTTCGTCTTCTTCTGGATTCTTTAGAGCTTCTTCCTCCCACCGATATCCGCCTTCCTTCTCCGATGTCAGCTGGGCTCCGAAGCTCTTCTCCTTCCGAGTTCGATCGCTCTCGTCAAGTGTAGATCGTAGCTCTTGTGTTCTTTTAAGAACAGATTTTTTTTTTTTTTATCGAAAGCCCGAATTCGTGTACAAAACCCGAGTGCGCTTAAAAAAGTGACAAGTGCCACAAAAAAAGTGCACTAGGATGCTGGTCTTCTTGAAACCCTCTCCAAAAGGAGAAGGGTCCCCCAAACCATTCCCCGTCCCTCCGAGCCAAAAGGCCACAGCGAGGAACAGGGACAAAAAGCCACCTCCAGCCGAAGCCAGAGGCGACCCAATCTTACCCCCAGCACCTGCCCGAGTTCTCACCCGAGCAAGGCACTGGGAGCCAAAGACTGTGCTCCCCTCCCGGAAGAGGGGAGCCAACAACGCTCTCCTCCCGAAAGAGGAGAGCCAGGGGGGTTCAGGGGGGAGCGGAACCTGATGGCCACACACTCCCCCCCTAGACCTGCCAAGAGAGGAACCCGTAAGGGAACCGCATCCCGACAAAATCCTAGTAGGACGTGACACACGTGAATAAGTGGACACACAGTGACAAAGAAATTAAATAAATAGTGAAGGTTTCACAGTATAATACTGCCCGGACCTTCGACCGGGAATTGAAAAATTCCCCATCCTAAGGCCAGAAGGCCCGGAATAAGGGTGTGTGCGAAGAAAGAAAATTTGAAGTGCTTGTGCAAATGTGCCATAAACTCAAGTGGGGTTCCCAATCCCAGTGAGTTAAGGCACCCCAGGGTCACCACTCCTGGGGCACTTCACACTTCGGGCTTTCGATCTTCCCCGGCCCAATGGCGTCGATCCTGGGGGGCCATGCTTTCCACCAGATGACTATATTAGCCACCTGGCGTACTAACAAGCGCCTAAACCCCAGTGTGCATAATGTATCAATCTACTAGGGCGGCCAACATCCAAAACCGCCTTTTCGAAAGATACTACACTTGATCTTAGCCAAAAGGCCGAGAAGCGATAACCAGAATTGGTTTCAAACTACGGAGCCACCCAAGGATCCTGAAAAGTCCATTTGTGGAGATGAGCTCCTGGACTCCCGTTAAGAAGACATGTTGTCAACCTCTAGATCCCTTACATGCCTGCACTTTTCGGCTTGCTGCTGCTGCAATCCACGCGTTTTAGATCTGCATAACTCCACCTCTTTAAACACAGCACCTTCACCCCCTGCTGTTCCCACCCGCCTCAACACCGTTGGAAGGGAGGAGAACCAATTAAGGTGGGGGGTGGGGTGGAACGAGCAGCTGTCTACCCTTAGCAGGAGGGCTCCTGATTACATACCTCTCCTGCTGCTGCTGCTGCTGGCTGTCCATCAGCAGACTGAAGGTGGCTGCTGCTGTGCACAGGTATATAAAGGCTCAGAGCCTATTATGACACGCGCAGCCAGCGTTCCATTGCCACATTCCATCTACTGCAGGCAGGATACCTGGCTGGCTGAATGTCGCTGAGAAGCTCACAGAGACCGCCATAAGCAACAGTTTAACAGAATGCCACAGACTAATCAACCAAACTTTTTGGGTTGGGTTCTCTTTTATAGTCTGCAGGCATTAAATGAAAGAAGTCAGTGTTCCAGCAGAAGGAGACAACGTTTCAGAAAAGGCATTGTAGCAAACCAAAAAAGAAATTTTAAGCGCAGCAGAGTAACCAGCGCACATACCTGTTAGCTCAGGTGAGTTTAAAAGGCTGCTGTTGATAACAAGGGCATTTGCTAAATAGATGGTGTGTGTGCAACAATATACTGAAAGGTCAATTATATTGTGCAGCTTATCTCACCACCTGTAGTTATTTAGGTGAAAGCTCCAAAATGCTTGCCTAATATGTCTGTTTATCCAAAAGGAAGTAAAAAGGGAGAGCTAGAAAGATAGCATTGCATCACATTACATGGCAATGCAATGCACAGTTGCTGAAGTTGAACCAAAATGAGCTTGTAATCTGGCTTCTGCAACTTTGAACATGAAAAATCCAATGAGGAGAAGAAAAGCAAAGCCAAAGAGTCCATCCCAAAATCCGACAAACAAGCAAAATGAACAAAAAACATTGAATTCAATTCTTTCTGATTTTAGAAACTGCATTAAAGAAGGGGTGCACCGGTCCTGGAGATACTGCAATACCAGGTCAATGCGTGGAGTGGACAGAGCAAGCTCTTTTTCCATCTCCCTGTTCTAAAAATCCATTTAATATATGGTCCCCAGATAGGGGACGTATCAGATATTAAACTGATAAGAACAGATACTACACTTGATCTTAGCCAAAAGGCCGAGAAGCGATAACCAGAATTGGTTTCAAACTACGGAGCCACCCAAGGATCCTGAAAAGTCCATTTGTGGAGATGAGCTCCTGGACTCCCGTTAAGAAGACATGTTGTCAACCTCTAGATCCCTTACATGCCTGCACTTTTCGGCTTGCTGCTGCTGCAATCCACGCGTTTTAGATCTGCATAACTCCACCTCTTTAAACACAGCACCTTCACCCCCTGCTGTTCCCACCCGCCTCAACACCGTTGGAAGGGAGGAGAACCAATTAAGGCGGGGGGTGGGGTGGAACGAGCAGCTGTCTACCCTTAGCAGGAGGGCTCCTGATTACATACCTCTCCTGCTGCTGCTGCTGCTGGCTGTCCAGCAGCAGACTGAAGGTGGCTGCTGCTGTGCACAGGTATATAAAGGCTCAGAGCCTATTATGACACGCGCAGCCAGCGTTCCATTGCCACATTCCATCTACTGCAGGCAGGATACCTGGCTGGCTGAATGTCGCTGAGAAGCTCACAGAGACCGCCATAAGCAACAGTTTAACAGAATGCCACAGACTAATCAACCAAACTTTTTGGGCTGGGTTCTCTTTTATAGTCTGCAGGCATTAAATGAAAGAAGTCAGTGTTCCAGCAGAAGGAGACAACGTTTCAGAAAAGGCATTGTAGCAAACCAAAAAAGAAATTTTAAGCGCAGCAGAGTAACCAGCGCACATACCTGTTAGCTCAGGTGAGTTTAAAAGGCTGCTGTTGATAACAAGGGCATTTGCTAAATAGATGGTGTGTGTGCAACAATATACTGAAAGGTCAATTATATTGTGCAGCTTATCTCACCACCTGTAGTTATTTAGGTGAAAGCTCCAAAATGCTTGCCTAATATGTCTGTTTATCCAAAAGGAAGTAAAAAGGGAGAGCTAGAAAGATAGCATTGCATCACATTACATGGCAATGCAATGCACAGTTGCTGAAGTTGAACCAAAATGAGCTTGTAATCTGGCTTCTGCAACTTTGAACATGAAAAATCCAATGAGGAGAAGAAAAGCAAAGCCAAAGAGTCCATCCCAAAATCCGACAAACAAGCAAAATGAACAAAAAACATTGAATTCAATTCTTTCTGATTTTAGAAACTGCATTAAAGAAGGGGTGCACCGGTCCTGGAGATACTGCAATACCAGGTCAATGCGTGGAGTGGACAGAGCAAGCTCTTTTTCCATCTCCCTGTTCTAAAAATCCATTTAATATATGGTCCCCAGATAGGGGACGTATCAGATATTAAACTGATAAGAACAGATACTACACTTGATCTTAGCCAAAAGGCCGAGAAGCGATAACCAGAATTGGTTTCAAACTACGGAGCCACCCAAGGATCCTGAAAAGTCCATTTGTGGAGATGAGCTCCTGGACTCCCGTTAAGAAGACATGTTGTCAACCTCTAGATCCCTTACATGCCTGCACTTTTCGGCTTGCTGCTGCTGCAATCCACGCGTTTTAGATCTGCATAACTCCACCTCTTTAAACACAGCACCTTCACCCCCTGCTGTTCCCACCCGCCTCAACACCGTTGGAAGGGAGGAGAACCAATTAAGGCGGGGGGTGGGGTGGAACGAGCAGCTGTCTACCCTTAGCAGGAGGGCTCCTGATTACATACCTCTCCTGCTGCTGCTGCTGCTGGCTGTCCAGCAGCAGACTGAAGGTGGCTGCTGCTGTGCACAGGTATATAAAGGCTCAGAGCCTATTATGACACGCGCAGCCAGCGTTCCATTGCCACATTCCATCTACTGCAGGCAGGATACCTGGCTGGCTGAATGTCGCTGAGAAGCTCACAGAGACCGCCATAAGCAACAGTTTAACAGAATGCCACAGACTAATCAACCAAACTTTTTGGGTTGGGTTCTCTTTTATAGTCTGCAGGCATTAAATGAAAGAAGTCAGTGTTCCAGCAGAAGGAGACAACGTTTCAGAAAAGGCATTGTAGCAAACCAAAAAAGAAATTTTAAGCGCAGCAGAGTAACCAGCGCACATACCTGTTAGCTCAGGTGAGTTTAAAAGGCTGCTGTTGATAACAAGGGCATTTGCTAAATAGATGGTGTGTGTGCAACAATATACTGAAAGGTCAATTATATTGTGCAGCTTATCTCACCACCTGTAGTTATTTAGGTGAAAGCTCCAAAATGCTTGCCTAATATGTCTGTTTATCCAAAAGGAAGTAAAAAGGGAGAGCTAGAAAGATAGCATTGCATCACATTACATGGCAATGCAATGCACAGTTGCTGAAGTTGAACCAAAATGAGCTTGTAATCTGGCTTCTGCAACTTTGAACATGAAAAATCCAATGAGGAGAAGAAAAGCAAAGCCAAAGAGTCCATCCCAAAATCCGACAAACAAGCAAAATGAACAAAAAACATTGAATTCAATTCTTTCTGATTTTAGAAACTGCATTAAAGAAGGGGTGCACCGGTCCTGGAGATACTGCAATACCAGGTCAATGCGTGGAGTGGACAGAGCAAGCTCTTTTTCCATCTCCCTGTTCTAAAAATCCATTTAATATATGGTCCCCAGATAGGGGACGTATCAGATATTAAACTGATAAGAACAGATACTACACTTGATCTTAGCCAAAAGGCCGAGAAGCGATAACCAGAATTGGTTTCAAACTACGGAGCCACCCAAGGATCCTGAAAAGTCCATTTGTGGAGATGAGCTCCTGGACTCCCGTTAAGAAGACATGTTGTCAACCTCTAGATTCCTTACATGCCTGCACTTTTCGGCTTGCTGCTGCTGCAATCCACGCGTTTTAGATCTGCATAACTCCACCTCTTTAAAGACAGCACCTTCACCCCCTGCTGTTCCCACCCGCCTCAACACCGTTGGAAGGGAGGAGAACCAATTAAGGCGGGGGGTGGGGTGGAACGAGCAGCTGTCTACCCTTAGCAGGAGGGCTCCTGATTACATACCTCTCCTGCTGCTGCTGCTGCTGGCTGTCCAGCAGCAGACTGAAGGTGGCTGCTGCTGTGCACAGGTATATAAAGGCTCAGAGCCTATTATGACACGCGCAGCCAGCGTTCCATTGCCACATTCCATCTACTGCAGGCAGGATACCTGGCTGGCTGAATGTCGCTGAGAAGCTCACAGAGACCGCCATAAGCAACAGTTTAACAGAATGCCACAGACTAATCAACCAAACTTTTTGGGTTGGGTTCTCTTTTATAGTCTGCAGGCATTAAATGAAAGAAGTCAGTGTTCCAGCAGAAGGAGACGTTTCAGAAAAGGCATTGTAGCAAACCAAAAAAGAAATTTTAAGCGCAGCAGAGTAACCAGCGCACATACCTGTTAGCTCAGGTGAGTTTAAAAGGCTGCTGTTGATAACAAGGGCATTTGCTAAATAGATGGTGTGTGTGCAACAATATACTGAAAGGTCAATTATATTGTGCAGCTTATCTCACCACCTGTAGTTATTTAGGTGAAAGCTCCAAAATGCTTGCCTAATATGTCTGTTTATCCAAAAGGAAGTAAAAAGGGAGAGCTAGAAAGATAGCATTGCATCACATTACATGGCAATGCAATGCACAGTTGCTGAAGTTGAACCAAAATGAGCTTGTAATCTGGCTTCTGCAACTTTGAACATGAAAAATCCAATGAGGAGAAGAAAAGCAAAGCCAAAGAGTCCATCCCAAAATCCGACAAACAAGCAAAATGAACAAAAAACATTGAATTCAATTCTTTCTGATTTTAGAAACTGCATTAAAGAAGGGGTGCACCAGTCCTGGAGATACTGCAATACCAGGTCAATGCGTGGAGTGGACAGAGCAAGCTCTTTTTCCATCTCCCTGTTCTCAAAATCCATTTAATATATGGTCCCCAGATAGGGGACGTATCAGATATTAAACTGATAAGAACAGATACTACACTTGATCTTAGCCAAAAGGCCGAGAAGCGATAACCAGAATTGGTTTCAAACTACGGAGCCACCCAAGGATCCTGAAAAGTCCATTTGTGGAGATGAGCTCCTGGACTCCCGTTAAGAAGACATGTTGTCAACCTCTAGATCCCTTACATGCCTGCACTTTTCGGCTTGCTGCTGCTGCAATCCACGCGTTTTAGATCTGCATAACTCCACCTCTTTAAACACAGCACCTTCACCCCCTGCTGTTCCCACCCGCCTCAACACCGTTGGAAGGGAGGAGAACCAATTAAGGCGGGGGGTGGGGTGGAACGAGCAGCTGTCTACCCTTAGCAGGAGGGCTCCTGATTACATACCTCTCCTGCTGCTGCTGCTGCTGGCTGTCCAGCAGCAGACTGAAGGTGGCTGCTGCTGTGCACAGGTATATAAAGGCTCAGAGCCTATTATGACACGCGCAGCCAGCGTTCCATTGCCACATTCCATCTACTGCAGGCAGGATACCTGGCTGGCTGAATGTCGCTGAGAAGCTTACAGAGACCGCCATAAGCAACAGTTTAACAGAATGCCACAGACTAATCAACCAAACTTTTTGGGTTGGGTTCTCTTTTATAGTCTGCAGGCATTAAATGAAAGAAGTCAGTGTTCCAGCAGAAGGAGACAACGTTTCAGAAAAGGCATTGTAGCAAACCAAAAAAGAAATTTTAAGCGCAGCAGAGTAACCAGCGCACATACCTGTTAGCTCAGGTGAGTTTAAAAGGCTGCTGTTGATAACAAGGGCATTTGCTAAATAGATGGTGTGTGTGCAACAATATACTGAAAGGTCAATTATATTGTGCAGCTTATCTCACCACCTGTAGTTATTTAGGTGAAAGCTCCAAAATGCTTGCCTAATATGTCTGTTTATCCAAAAGGAAGTAAAAAGGGAGAGCTAGAAAGATAGCATTGCATCACATTACATGGCAATGCAATGCACAGTTGCTGAAGTTGAACCAAAATGAGCTTGTAATCTGGCTTCTGCAACTTTGAACATGAAAAATCCAATGAGGAGAAGAAAAGCAAAGCCAAAGAGTCCATCCCAAAATCCGACAAACAAGCAAAATGAACAAAAAACATTGAATTCAATTCTTTCTGATTTTAGAAACTGCATTAAAGAAGGGGTGCACCGGTCCTGGAGATACTGCAATACCAGGTCAATGCGTGGAGTGGACAGAGCAAGCTCTTTTTCCATCTCCCTGTTCTAAAAATCCATTTAATATATGGTCCCCAGATAGGGGACGTATCAGATATTAAACTGATAAGAACAGATACTACACTTGATCTTAGCCAAAAGGCCGAGAAGCGATAACCAGAATTGGTTTCAAACTACGGAGCCACCCAAGGATCCTGAAAAGTCCATTTGTGGAGATGAGCTCCTGGACTCCCGTTAAGAAGACATGTTGTCAACCTCTAGATCCCTTACATGCCTGCACTTTTCGGCTTGCTGCTGCTGCAATCCACGCGTTTTAGATCTGCATAACTCCACCTCTTTAAACACAGCACCTTCACCCCCTGCTGTTCCCACCCGCCTCAACACCGTTGGAAGGGAGGAGAACCAATTAAGGCGGGGGGTGGGGTGGAACGAGCAGCTGTCTACCCTTAGCAGGAGGGCTCCTGATTACATACCTCTCCTGCTGCTGCTGCTGCTGGCTGTCCAGCAGCAGACTGAAGGTGGCTGCTGCTGTGCACAGGTATATAAAGGCTCAGAGCCTATTATGACACGCGCAGCCAGCGTTCCATTGCCACATTCCATCTACTGCAGGCAGGATACCTGGCTGGCTGAATGTCGCTGAGAAGCTCACAGAGACCGCCATAAGCAACAGTTTAACAGAATGCCACAGACTAATCAACCAAACTTTTTGGGTTGGGTTCTCTTTTATAGTCTGCAGGCATTAAATGAAAGAAGTCAGTGTTCCAGCAGAAGGAGACAACGTTTCAGAAAAGGCATTGTAGCAAACCAAAAAAGAAATTTTAAGCGCAGCAGAGTAACCAGCGCACATACCTGTTAGCTCAGGTGAGTTTAAAAGGCTGCTGTTGATAACAAGGGCATTTGCTAAATAGATGGTGTGTGTGCAACAATATACTGAAAGGTCAATTATATTGTGCAGCTTATCTCACCACCTGTAGTTATTTAGGTGAAAGCTCCAAAATGCTTGCCTAATATGTCTGTTTATCCAAAAGGAAGTAAAAAGGGAGAGCTAGAAAGATAGCATTGCATCACATTACATGGCAATGCAATGCACAGTTGCTGAAGTTGAACCAAAATGAGCTTGTAATCTGGCTTCTGCAACTTTGAACATGAAAAATCCAATGAGGAGAAGAAAAGCAAAGCCAAAGAGTCCATCCCAAAATCCGACAAACAAGCAAAATGAACAAAAAACATTGAATTCAATTCTTTCTGATTTTAGAAACTGCATTAAAGAAGGGGTGCACCGGTCCTGGAGATACTGCAATACCAGGTTAATGCGTGGAGTGGACAGAGCAAGCTCTTTTTCCATCTCCCTGTTCTAAAAATCCATTTAATATATGGTCCCCAGATAGGGGACGTATCAGATATTAAACTGATAAGAACAGATTTTTTTTTTTTTAAAACCTATTCAGGTTAAAATTAAAGTCCACTCCACAGTCCTCTTCTCCCCAAAGGGAGACAAGACGTGGACTCCAACTTAAATCATCATCAGGTTTTGGTACTTTTAATGTCAGAAAAAAAAATTACAAAAATACAATACTTACAAAGAAAGAAATGTTTCAGAACCTGAATGGATACCAAAAAAATAAAAATTAAATTATAACTGTATTAACAACAGTAATAACATCAAGTAAAATACTTGTAACCATTATCAAAAGCATGAACCTCAACCCAACTCAGAACCTTAAGGGACAAATCTTCAACCCTTGATGCTGAAAAAACTTGTTTCGATACACCATCTGGTATTCTATATTTCACACAAAAAACATTTTTATCTCTTATTAGTTCTTTCCTAACATTCTCTATAAGATAGTCCAAACGTTTCTCATCATACAACTTACGGTACAACCGGTTAAAATATTCTGCATTCTTTATAAACATAGGTTGTTGAAAAACAACTATATTTTCTTCCATTGCCACCTCCACTTCCTGTTCCTTTCTCTTTTCTTGCTTTTTAACCTTACCACGGCCAGTTCCCTGACTTACACCTCCCATTTCACTCTCTACCCTATCCCCCCAATCTACTCTTGTTTTCTCCATCTCCCTCTGCACTCCTACAGGTTTGCTTTCTTTTCCCTTTACCACCAACACCTTTTCTACACTTTCCTCCTTTCTCTCTACCAAAACCTTTTTAACCACTACCTCCTTCTCTTTATTTTTTTTCCTCTTTGGGCAATTCTTAAAAACATGCGTATCTTCCTGACACAAGTTGCACTTCCTCCGATCTTTACAATCCTTTGACTCATGATCACCTTTTTTGCAAAAACCACATACACCACCCGAACAATTTTCCTTTCCATGCCCGTATTGACGACAAACTCGACAAAAAGTGGGTATACCACTGAAAAAAATATCACCATTTATATTACCCAACTTAAACCTAGCTGGGGGAAGCAACACAGTCCCCTGCTCATCTTCTTTGAAACGGACCAAAAATTTCCACTTCGAAGTCCAAAAACCAAATTCATTATAAATCTTCCCTTTTGGTGTTACTGACAAACAAAAAAACTCCAAAAATGTAAGAACATCCTCTTCGTCCACCAATGGAGAGTACATTTTAACAATGATCCATTTATCTCTAACGGGGAAGTGTGGCATTACACTTATCCCCTCCATTCTTTTATCCTGGCTTGCAGTCATTTTCCTTGGATATCCTTCAAAAAAAACTTTGTCAACAAAAACTATATCATAAACACCCCTCCTGGGGTAGTCCATTATCGCCAACACTTCTTCTGTCTTCAAACCAAAAAGATCCACAAGAACTTAACTCATCACATACCTAAAATCCTTTTGATCTCGAAAGTTCTCCTGAACAACCAAACGAATAGAATTCTGCACCTTAGCGAATTCAGGCACATGATCTTCCTCTCCTTCATGTGATGCTGCAGACATCTTCTTCACAAACAGGTTCTCCTCTTCTCAATAGAAACCTTCAACACCGAAGTGCCAGGTAGATGATCGCCTCCCGTTGCCCGGGGACTAATCCGACTCCCTAATAGCAGCAGGGAGGTGAAGCCCTGCTGAAAAACAGAGCGATCCCCCCAGGCCAAGGAGCCGGGTACCCCCAGCACCTCTCTGCCAAGACCAAGGCAGCAGCCGCTAGATCACTGCACTTGATCTTAGCCAAAAGGCCGAGAAGCGATAACCAGAATTGGTTTCAAACTACGGAGCCACCCAAGGATCCTGAAAAGTCCATTTGTGGAGATGAGCTCCTGGACTCCCGTTAAGAAGACATGTTGTCAACCTCTAGATCCCTTACATGCCTGCACTTTTCGGCTTGCTGCTGCTGCAATCCACGCGTTTTAGATCTGCATAACTCCACCTCTTTAAACACAGCACCTTCACCCCCTGCTGTTCCCACCCGCCTCAACACCGTTGGAAGGGAGGAGAACCAATTAAGGCGGGGGGTGGGGTGGAACGAGCAGCTGTCTACCCTTAGCAGGAGGGCTCCTGATTACATACCTCTCCTGCTGCTGCTGCTGCTGGCTGTCCAGCAGCAGACTGAAGGTGGCTGCTGCTGTGCACAGGTATATAAAGGCTCAGAGCCTATTATGACACGCGCAGCCAGCGTTCCATTGCCACATTCCATCTACTGCAGGCAGGATACCTGGCTGGCTGAATGTCGCTGAGAAGCTCACAGAGACCGCCATAAGCAACAGTTTAACAGAATGCCACAGACTAATCAACCAAACTTTTTGGGTTGGGTTCTCTTTTATAGTCTGCAGGCATTAAATGAAAGAAGTCAGTGTTCCAGCAGAAGGAGACAACGTTTCAGAAAAGGCATTGTAGCAAACCAAAAAAGAAATTTTAAGCGCAGCAGAGTAACCAGCGCACATACCTGTTAGCTCAGGTGAGTTTAAAAGGCTGCTGTTGATAACAAGGGCATTTGCTAAATAGATGGTGTGTGTGCAACAATATACTGAAAGGTCAATTATATTGTGCAGCTTATCTCACCACCTGTAGTTATTTAGGTGAAAGCTCCAAAATGCTTGCCTAATATGTCTGTTTATCCAAAAGGAAGTAAAAAGGGAGAGCTAGAAAGATAGCATTGCATCACATTACATGGCAATGCAATGCACAGTTGCTGAAGTTGAACCAAAATGAGCTTGTAATCTGGCTTCTGCAACTTTGAACATGAAAAATCCAATGAGGAGAAGAAAAGCAAAGCCAAAGAGTCCATCCCAAAATCCGACAAACAAGCAAAATGAACAAAAAACATTGAATTCAATTCTTTCTGATTTTAGAAACTGCATTAAAGAAGGGGTGCACCGGTCCTGGAGATATTGCAATACCAGGTCAATGCGTGGAGTGGACAGAGCAAGCTCTTTTTCCATCTCCCTGTTCTAAAAATCCATTTAATATATGGTCCCCAGATAGGGGACGTATCAGATATTAAACTGATAAGAACAGATACTACACTTGATCTTAGCCAAAAGGCCGAGAAGCGATAACCAGAATTGGTTTCAAACTACGGAGCCACCCAAGGATCCTGAAAAGTCCATTTGTGGAGATGAGCTCCTGGACTCCCGTTAAGAAGATATGTTGTCAACCTCTAGATCCCTTACATGCCTGCACTTTTCGGCTTGCTGCTGCTGCAATCCACGCGTTTTAGATCTGCATAACTCCACCTCTTTAAACACAGCACCTTCACCCCCTGCTGTTCCCACTCGCCTCAACACCGTTGGAAGGGAGGAGAACCAATTAAGGCGGGGGGTGGGGTGGAACGAGCAGCTGTCTACCCTTAGCAGGAGGGCTCCTGATTACATACCTCTCCTGCTGCTGCTGCTGCTGGCTGTCCAGCAGCAGACTGAAGGTGGCTGCTGCTGTGCACAGGTATATAAAGGCTCAGAGCCTATTATGACACGCGCAGCCAGCGTTCCATTGCCACATTCCATCTACTGCAGGCAGGATACCTGGCTGGCTGAATGTCGCTGAGAAGCTCACAGAGACCGCCATAAGCAACAGTTTAACAGAATGCCACAGACTAATCAACCAAACTTTTTGGGTTGGGTTCTCTTTTATAGTCTGCAGGCATTAAATGAAAGAAGTCAGTGTTCCAGCAGAAGGAGACAACGTTTCAGAAAAGGCATTGTAGCAAACCAAAAAAGAAATTTTAAGCGCAGCAGAGTAACCAGCGCACATACCTGTTAGCTCAGGTGAGTTTAAAAGGCTGCTGTTGATAACAAGGGCATTTGCTAAATAGATGGTGTGTGTGCAACAATATACTGAAAGGTCAATTATATTGTGCAGCTTATCTCACCACCTGTAGTTATTTAGGTGAAAGCTCCAAAATGCTTGCCTAATATGTCTGTTTATCCAAAAGGAAGTAAAAAGGGAGAGCTAGAAAGATAGCATTGCATCACATTACATGGCAATGCAATGCACAGTTGCTGAAGTTGAACCAAAATGAGCTTGTAATCTGGCTTCTGCAACTTTGAACATGAAAAATCCAATGAGGAGAAGAAAAGCAAAGCCAAAGAGTCCATCCCAAAATCCGACAAACAAGCAAAATGAACAAAAAACATTGAATTCAATTCTTTCTGATTTTAGAAACTGCATTAAAGAAGGGGTGCACCGGTCCTGGAGATACTGCAATACCAGGTCAATGCGTGGAGTGGACAGAGCATGCTCTTTTTCCATCTCCCTGTTCTAAAAATCCATTTAATATATGGTCCCCAGATAGGGGACGTATCAGATATTAAACTGATAAGAACAGATACTACACTTGATCTTAGCCAAAAGGCTGAGAAGCGATAACCAGAATTGGTTTCAAACTACGGAGCCACCCAAGGATCCTGAAAAGTCCATTTGTGGAGATGAGCTCCTGGACTCCCGTTAAGAAGACATGTTGTCAACCTCTAGATCCCTTACATGCCTGCACTTTTCGGCTTGCTGCTGCTGCAATCCACGCGTTTTAGATCTGCATAACTCCACCTCTTTAAACACAGCACCTTCACCCCCTGCTGTTCCCACCCGCCTCAACACCGTTGGAAGGGAGGAGAACCAATTAAGGCGGGGGGTGGGGTGGAACGAGCAGCTGTCTACCCTTAGCAGGAGGGCTCCTGATTACATACCTCTCCTGCTGCTGCTGCTGCTGGCTGTCCAGCAGCAGACTGAAGGTGGCTGCTGCTGTGCACAGGTATATAAAGGCTCAGAGCCTATTATGACACGCGCAGCCAGCGTTCCATTGCCACATTCCATCTACTGCAGGCAGGATACCTGGCTGGCTGAATGTCGCTGAGAAGCTCACAGAGACCGCCATAAGCAACAGTTTAACAGAATGCCACAGACTAATCAACCAAACTTTTTGGGTTGGGTTCTCTTTTATAGTCTGCAGGCATTAAATGAAAGAAGTCAGTGTTCCAGCAGAAGGAGACAACGTTTCAGAAAAGGCATTGTAGCAAACCAAAAAAGAAATTTTAAGCGCAGCAGAGTAACCAGCGCACATACCTGTTAGCTCAGGTGAGTTTAAAAGGCTGCTGTTGATAACAAGGGCATTTGCTAAATAGATGGTGTGTGTGCAACAATATACTGAAAGGTCAATTATATTGTGCAGCTTATCTCACCACCTGTAGTTATTTAGGTGAAAGCTCCAAAATGCTTGCCTAATATGTCTGTTTATCCAAAAGGAAGTAAAAAGGGAGAGCTAGAAAGATAGCATTGCATCACATTACATGGCAATGCAATGCACAGTTGCTGAAGTTGAACCAAAATGAGCTTGTAATCTGGCTTCTGCAACTTTGAACATGAAAAATCCAATGAGGAGAAGAAAAGCAAAGCCAAAGAGTCCATCCCAAAATCCGACAAACAAGCAAAATGAACAAAAAACATTGAATTCAATTCTTTCTGATTTTAGAAACTGCATTAAAGAAGGGGTGCACCAGTCCTGGAGATACTGCAATACCAGGTCAATGCGTGGAGTGGACAGAGCAAGCTCTTTTTCCATCTCCCTGTTCTCAAAATCCATTTAATATATGGTCCCCAGATAGGGGACGTATCAGATATTAAACTGATAAGAACAGATACTACACTTGATCTTAGCCAAAAGGCCGAGAAGCGATAACCAGAATTGGTTTCAAACTACGGAGCCACCCAAGGATCCTGAAAAGTCCATTTGTGGAGATGAGCTCCTGGACTCCCGTTAAGAAGACATGTTGTCAACCTCTAGATCCCTTACATGCCTGCACTTTTCGGCTTGCTGCTGCTGCAATCCACGCGTTTTAGATCTGCATAACTCCACCTCTTTAAACACAGCACCTTCACCCCCTGCTGTTCCCACCCGCCTCAACACCGTTGGAAGGGAGGAGAACCAATTAAGGCGGGGGGTGGGGTGGAACGAGCAGCTGTCTACCCTTAGCAGGAGGGCTCCTGATTACATACCTCTCCTGCTGCTGCTGGCTGTCCAGCAGCAGACTGAAGGTGGCTGCTGCTGTGCACAGGTATATAAAGGCTCAGAGCCTATTATGACACGCGCAGCCAGCGTTCCATTGCCACATTCCATCTACTGCAGGCAGGATACCTGGCTGGCTGAATGTCGCTGAGAAGCTCACAGAGACCGCCATAAGCAACAGTTTAACAGAATGCCACAGACTAATCAACCAAACTTTTTGGGTTGGGTTCTCTTTTATAGTCTGCAGGCATTAAATGAAAGAAGTCAGTGTTCCAGCAGAAGGAGACAACGTTTCAGAAAAGGCATTGTAGCAAACCAAAAAAGAAATTTTAAGCGCAGCAGAGTAACCAGCGCACATACCTGTTAGCTCAGGTGAGTTTAAAAGGCTGCTGTTGATAACAAGGGCATTTGCTAAATAGATGGTGTGTGTGCAACAATATACTGAAAGGTCAATTATATTGTGCAGCTTATCTCACCACCTGTAGTTATTTAGGTGAAAGCTCCAAAATGCTTGCCTAATATGTCTGTTTATCCAAAAGGAAGTAAAAAGGGAGAGCTAGAAAGATAGCATTGCATCACATTACATGGCAATGCAATGCACAGTTGCTGAAGTTGAACCAAAATGAGCTTGTAATCTGGCTTCTGCAACTTTGAACATGAAAAATCCAATGAGGAGAAGAAAAGCAAAGCCAAAGAGTCCATCCCAAAATCCGACAAACAAGCAAAATGAACAAAAAACATTGAATTCAATTCTTTCTGATTTTAGAAACTGCATTAAAGAAGGGGTGCACCGGTCCTGGAGATACTGCAATACCAGGTCAATGCGTGGAGTGGACAGAGCAAGCTCTTTTTCCATCTCCCTGTTCTAAAAATCCATTTAATATATGGTCCCCAGATAGGGGACGTATCAGATATTAAACTGATAAGAACAGATACTACACTTGATCTTAGCCAAAAGGCCGAGAAGCGATAACCAGAATTGGTTTCAAACTACGGAGCCACCCAAGGATCCTGAAAAGTCCATTTGTGGAGATGAGCTCCTGGACTCCCGTTAAGAAGACATGTTGTCAACCTCTAGATCCCTTACATGCCTGCACTTTTCGGCTTGCTGCTGCTGCAATCCACGCGTTTTAGATCTGCATAACTCCACCTCTTTAAACACAGCACCTTCACCCCCTGCTGTTCCCACCCGCCTCAACACCATTGGAAGGGAGGAGAACCAATTAAGGCGGGGGGTGGGGTGGAACGAGCAGCTGTCTACCCTTAGCAGGAGGGCTCCTGATTACATACCTCTCCTGCTGCTGCTGCTGCTGGCTGTCCAGCAGCAGACTGAAGGTGGCTGCTGCTGTGCACAGGTATATAAAGGCTCAGAGCCTATTATGACACGCGCAGCCAGCGTTCCATTGCCACATTCCATCTACTGCAGGCAGGATACCTGGCTGGCTGAATGTCGCTGAGAAGCTCACAGAGACCGCCATAAGCAACAGTTTAACAGAATGCCACAGACTAATCAACCAAACTTTTTGGGTTGGGTTCTCTTTTATAGTCTGCAGGCATTAAATGAAAGAAGTCAGTGTTCCAGCAGAAGGAGACAACGTTTCAGAAAAGGCATTGTAGCAAACCAAAAAAGAAATTTTAAGCGCAGCAGAGTAACCAGCGCACATACCTGTTAGCTCAGGTGAGTTTAAAAGGCTGCTGTTGATAACAAGGGCATTTGCTAAATAGATGGTGTGTGTGCAACAATATACTGAAAGGTCAATTATATTGTGCAGCTTATCTCACCACCTGTAGTTATTTAGGTGAAAGCTCCAAAATGCTTGCCTAATATGTCTGTTTATCCAAAAGGAAGTAAAAAGGGAGAGCTAGAAAGATAGCATTGCATCACATTACATGGCAATGCAATGCACAGTTGCTGAAGTTGAACCAAAATGAGCTTGTAATCTGGCTTCTGCAACTTTGAACATGAAAAATCCAATGAGGAGAAGAAAAGCAAAGCCAAAGAGTCCATCCCAAAATCCGACAAACAAGCAAAATGAACAAAAAACATTGAATTCAATTCTTTCTGATTTTAGAAACTGCATTAAAGAAGGGGTGCACCGGTCCTGGAGATACTGCAATACCAGGTCAATGCGTGGAGTGGACAGAGCAAGCTCTTTTTCCATCTCCCTGTTCTAAAAATCCATTTAATATATGGTCCCCAGATAGGGGACGTATCAGATATTAAACTGATAAGAACAGATACTACACTTGATCTTAGCCAAAAGGCCGAGAAGCGATAACCAGAATTGGTTTCAAACTACGGAGCCACCCAAGGATCCTGAAAAGTCCATTTGTGGAGATGAGCTCCTGGACTCCCGTTAAGAAGACATGTTGTCAACCTCTAGATCCCTTACATGCCTGCACTTTTCGGCTTGCTGCTGCTGCAATCCACGCGTTTTAGATCTGCATAACTCCACCTCTTTAAACACAGCACCTTCACCCCCTGCTGTTCCCACCCGCCTCAACACCGTTGGAAGGGAGGAGAACCAATTAAGGCGGGGGGTGGGGTGGAACGAGCAGCTGTCTACCCTTAGCAGGAGGGCTCCTGATTACATACCTCTCCTGCTGCTGCTGCTGCTGGCTGTCCAGCAGCAGACTGAAGGTGGCTGCTGCTGTGCACAGGTATATAAAGGCTCAGAGCCTATTATGACACGCGCAGCCAGCGTTCCATTGCCACATTCCATCTACTGCAGGCAGGATACCTGGCTGGCTGAATGTCGCTGAGAAGCTCACAGAGACCGCCATAAGCAACAGTTTAACAGAATGCCACAGACTAATCAACCAAACTTTTTGGGTTGGGTTCTCTTTTATAGTCTGCAGGCATTAAATGAAAGAAGTCAGTGTTCCAGCAGAAGGAGACAACGTTTCAGAAAAGGCATTGTAGCAAACCAAAAAAGAAATTTTAAGCGCAGCAGAGTAACCAGCGCACATACCTGTTAGCTCAGGTGAGTTTAAAAGGCTGCTGTTGATAACAAGGGCATTTGCTAAATAGATGGTGTGTGTGCAACAATATACTGAAAGGTCAATTATATTGTGCAGCTTATCTCACCACCTGTAGTTATTTAGGTGAAAGCTCCAAAATGCTTGCCTAATATGTCTGTTTATCCAAAAGGAAGTAAAAAGGGAGAGCTAGAAAGATAGCATTGCATCACATTACATGGCAATGCAATGCACAGTTGCTGAAGTTGAACCAAAATGAGCTTGTAATCTGGCTTCTGCAACTTTGAACATGAAAAATCCAATGAGGAGAAGAAAAGCAAAGCCAAAGAGTCCATCCCAAAATCCGACAAACAAGCAAAATGAACAAAAAACATTGAATTCAATTCTTTCTGATTTTAGAAACTGCATTAAAAAAGGGGTGCACCGGTCCTGGAGATACTGCAATACCAGGTCAATGCGTGGAGTGGACAGAGCAAGCTCTTTTTCCATCTCCCTGTTCTAAAAATCCATTTAATATATGGTCCCCAGATAGGGGACGTATCAGATATTAAACTGATAAGAACAGATTTTTTTTTTTTTTTTTCTCCTCAGACGAGGAAATTCCACAGTCTATGGAAACCAGACAAAGGAAAATTCCATCAAAACAGCTGCGTCAAATCCAATACGCAATTTGCTGTCCCCATCATCATCGGAAATATTTATTTCATATTTCAAAACAACAATAACAAAAATCAAGAGGTACTAACAATATATCTCCACTTTTTAACTTTCCATATTCCCTCCGCATCCACTTCCCCTCTCCTCTTTTTGTCCCATAGGAAACACACATACATCTTCCCCAAAATCACCTTCACACTATCCTTTACAGCAATTTCCTTCCTTTTAAACACATACACATTCCTCAGATCCCATAACACTTCCTTTATACATGCAAGCATCAACCACAAGACTCTTTCCTTCGTCCCATCACATATTCCCAAACCAAACATAAACAACTCAAAAGACAACAAATTCACACCACACAATTCTTTACACAAAGGCCCCATTCTCCCAATCACATCTCTAGCATACTGGCAATTCCAAAAAACATGCAACACACTTTCCCTTCCACCACAGCCATTTCTTGGACACATTTCACTCCTCACCAAACCTCTATTCCTCTGAAACTCTCTCACAGGTAATACTCCATGTAAAGACTGCCACACAACTTCACTCTGTTTGTTGGTCATACCACTCATCCGCACTTTCTTCCAAACCTTCTGCACATCACCACCCCTAACCATATTTATTCCACATTCTACCTCTCTACATTCAATCATCCTATACACAGCCTTCTTATTCTCCAGCAATCTCACATCTGCATCACACAGTTCATACCTCACCAAAAACTTATAAACCCACACATACCATACAGGCATCTCAAAAGCAATCGGACATCGCAAATCCCTTTCTTGCCACTTTAAACGAAACAAATACGCTCCAAATAAATACCTACACATAGATGAAAACTTTCCATCCGCCCTAATCACTTTCAAAACAAACACAACGATATTCACACCAAAAAACACGTACAAATTCGGAAAACCCAAACCACCTTTTTCCACTCTTTTAACCAAAATTTCTCTCCTAGCTCTCTCCATTTTCGAGTTCCACAAAAAAACAAATAAAATTCTATTCAAGCTTCTCATACACATATATCCTGGTGGAAATACTACCGCAATATATAAAAATATTGGCAACACCACACTCTTAACAATTAAAATCTTCCCAAAAAAGGATAAACTCCTCAATTTCCAAAAATTCAACTTCTGCTCAACTTTTCCTTTCGCATCATCCCAACTTTCTTTCCCATCCAAACTCTCTGAAAACTTCACACCCAAAACTTTAATAGGTCCATTCACTACATTCACACCTACATCCCTACTTAAACTTCCGCCTCCAAAACCCTTACACTCACTCTTTTCCCAATTCACTTTAAACGCAGATGCACCACAAAAAATAGACACTAACAACTTCACCCGCCTCACCGAACATTCAGAATCACATAATACACACACGTCATCCATATAACCACTCACCTTCCATTCTTTTCCTCCACCTCCCGGCACTTGCACACCACGAATTACCTTATCTTTCCTCAGCATACACAACAATGGCTCAATTGCACAAATAAATGCTACAGGGGACAAAGGACACCCCTGTTGCACACCCGAAAACACATTCACTTTCCTACCCACATACCCATTCATTAAAACACAGCTATAAACACCCGCATACAAACTTCTCACTCGCCCAACAAAATCAGCCGGAAAACCCATTTTTAACAACACTCTGAACAAAAAACCATGCGACAACCTATCATAAGCCTTTTCAAAATCCAAACTTAACAAAAATACACTCTTCTTACGACCCATGCAATCCCATAGACAATCTCTTAACATACACACACACTCATGAATCCGCCTCCCAGGTACCGCACAACACTGCTCATCCCCAATCACACTCTCTATCACATCACGCATCCTATTAGCCATAAGTTTTGCATAGATTTTATAATCACAATTAAGTAACGTTATTGGCCTCCAATTCCTCAGACTTTTCAAATCCCCTTTCTTAGGAATTAACACAACCAAACCTGCACGCATACTCTCAGTCACCTCCATGTTTCCCCACATATACTTACATACATCCACAAAGTCCTTACCAATCACACCCCACATCACACGATAAAATTCTACTGGGAGGCCATCCTCCCCCGGCGTCTTATTCAAAGCCATACTACACATAACCTTCCATACCTCATCACCAGTCACCTCACCCATCACTCTCTCTCTTTCTGCTTCACTCAACTTACTCTCTAACACACTCAAAACATCATTCTCCAAACATTCATCCCTCTGTTTCACTGCATACAGATCCTCATAAAACTTAGCCACCTCTTCACACATATCCTCTCCACTCACCTCACTTCCATCTGCTCCATACACCACGCTCATACTCTGTTTCTTTCCAAAAACTTTTTTAAAGAAAAACCGAGAACATTTCTCATCCTGCTCCATCTTATCAATCTTTGCCCTAAACACTATGCTTCTCCCTCTCTCCAACAAAAACTCACTAATCTCCTTTTTTACCTCTAAAATATCCTCCTCCACCTCAACTCCTCCTTCCCTTAACTTATACAAAACGCTCAACCGCGCGTTCAGTTTAACAAAACTCTCTCTTTTAATTGCTGCATACTTGTATCCTAAATTTTTAAAGAACATTTTTGCTTGTTTCTTCACCCAGTCCCACCACTCACAAACATTCCCAAACTCATTTTTATGCTTACACCATTCTTCATACCGCCTTTCATACTCCTTTCTCACATCTTCATTCTCTAACAGTTTAACATTTAACTTCCACAATCCTCTCCCAAACACTCCATCAACTTTTATATCCAACTCACACAACATACACACATGATCTGAAAAAAGAACGTTTTCCTGCCTATAATTAACAGAAACCATATTTTTAGAAATAAAACAATAATCCAATCTGGATTGTACCCTACCACTCTCAGAAAAGAAAGTGTTCAACAAAGGATTCATGTTACACACGCGCTGCATATCACACAACCCAAAATCATTCACTAACTCCAATAATGCTTTCCCAGACACATCCACATTCACTCTCCCCACATCACAGTTCATATCACCCACAATTACCACAGGTATTCTTCCTGGAACAAAAAGCTTAATTTTTTCAAATAAATTTTTGCGCTCATTTTTTTCAACTGGCGCATAAACATTAATAACACAAAACTTTACATTCTTGTATACAAAATTAGCAAGGATACATCTCCCCACCTCAATAACCAAATAATCACTCAAAACAACCTCCCTTCCTTTAACCAAAATACCCACACCATCATTCTTATTACATGCACTCCCCGACCACACAGACGCTCCATAAGACCATTCATCCCCTTTCACACCATCCACTACCCCACATTCTTGTAAACAAAAAATAGATGCATTTTGCATAGCTAAAAACTCAAAAATAGCAGCTCTTCTTACTTTACTTTTAAACACTCTTACGTTTTGGGACACTATGGTAAATCCCATAATACTTCTACTCCTTCACCAATTACACAAAGAAATAGCCTTTGGCCTAAACCAAAGCTCACAAGAGGACAAAAAGAAAAAACATTTACAATATTATATGGTGACACTATCCAGCACCACCACTATCCTCCTCCGCCATCAGAACAGAACAGCTGGTTTCCGACCCGCTGGCTTCACCAGCCACACTCCTCATTCTGGCAGTTCTGATCTTCCTCTGAGGCTCACTAAAATCTGCATCATCACTGCCCCCACCATCCTCCCTACGACTCTTCTTTGCACCCCTATCATCCTCCGAAGAAAAATCTTCAATGTTTTCAGGACCCGAAGGGTGTTCAGGACTGTCGGGTTCCGAGATTTGCACTTCACATCCTGTTGCGTCCATTGCCTCTCCAAAAGTCATCATCTCAGGCAGCTCTGCTTCCACCACTTTCCTAGATATTCTCGCAGACACTGCCTTTTTCTCCACCTTTGCCACTTCCCTCCAGAACTCCTTTTCTTCCCTCCGCTTCTTCCTCATTTCTTCAGCAGAAGAAGAACATGGTCTCAGGGACACCTCCTCTGGCGCCGTAGAGGGAGAGGCTCTACCAGTTTCCCGCCTCCTTCCCTCTCTCTCCTCCCTCTCCAATCTTTCCAGCACTTTCAGTGCGCTTGCCATCTGCCTCCTCTCCAGCTCCTCCTCCTTCTGTTCTTTATCAGAACGTCTAGGTGCACTCATAGGACAGTCCTTATACATGTGATCACTACTCCCACAGACATCACAGGACTTGGCCTCTGGACACTGGTTGGCCATATGCCCCTCCTTTCTGCAATTTCGGCAACACTGCCCTTTAAGGCATGTTACCATGGTATGTCCGAAAGAAAAGCATCTACGGCAAAACATGGGCTGGCCTGGGTAAAAGAGGAAACCTCTATGGCCTGCAACGGAAAAATTTGATGGAGGGTGTCTAAAGCCCCCCACACTGTCAGGATCCCTTTTCAATTTCACACGGAATTTATACTGACAGTTAAAGATTCCTAGACAATTGACTTGCTTCACTCCCTTCCGCACATATTCACAGTAGCGAGAGAGGAAGCACTCCAGCAGCTCAGGGTCTGTAAAAGGGTTATAGACAGTCACAGTCACCTCCTTTTCTTGCAGACCAAACAAAGGTTCCCATCTAACTCCTTCCAAGCAGGGGTCACTAGAGTGACCACGGAGCCATTCAAAGACATTAAGGCAAACATCCTGGTCCATAAAGGTAACGTCATAATTACCTTGACGTGAAAATTCGTTGACACTGAAGATCTCAGAACGTCTTGCTCCAGCTTTGCCTTCAACGATGTCTTGGACAATGAAAACCACGTTGTTCTTGTTCTGGTCAGATGGATCCACGGACAAACGGATGGTGTTCTTCACAAAAGACATCTTGGATTCTGTCGGTATGGAATACCACAGGAAAAAGCAGAAAATCCTCCACAAAAGGGTCCGGATTCCTCCAGGAGACTCGCACCAATCAAGGTACAGTCATACGATCGCAGCCAAAAGGCCGAGAAGCGATAACCAGAATTGGTTTCAAACTACGGAGCCACCCAAGGATCCTGAAAAGTCCATTTGTGGAGATGAGCTCCTGGACTCCCGTTAAGAAGACATGTTGTCAACCTCTAGATCCCTTACATGCCTGCACTTTTCGGCTTGCTGCTGCTGCAATCCACGCGTTTTAGATCTGCATAACTCCACCTCTTTAAACACAGCACCTTCACCCCCTGCTGTTCCCACCCGCCTCAACACCGTTGGAAGGGAGGAGAACCAATTAAGGCGGGGGGTGGGGTGGAACGAGCAGCTGTCTACCCTTAGCAGGAGGGCTCCTGATTACATACCTCTCCTGCTGCTGCTGCTGCTGGCTGTCCAGCAGCAGACTGAAGGTGGCTGCTGCTGTGCACAGGTATATAAAGGCTCAGAGCCTATTATGACACGCGCAGCCAGCGTTCCATTGCCACATTCCATCTACTGCAGGCAGGATACCTGGCTGGCTGAATGTCGCTGAGAAGCTCACAGAGACCGCCATAAGCAACAGTTTAACAGAATGCCACAGACTAATCAACCAAACTTTTTGGGTTGGGTTCTCTTTTATAGTCTGCAGGCATTAAATGAAAGAAGTCAGTGTTCCAGCAGAAGGAGACAACGTTTCAGAAAAGGCATTGTAGCAAACCAAAAAAGAAATTTTAAGCGCAGCAGAGTAACCAGCGCACATACCTGTTAGCTCAGGTGAGTTTAAAAGGCTGCTGTTGATAACAAGGGCATTTGCTAAATAGATGGTGTGTGTGCAACAATATACTGAAAGGTCAATTATATTGTGCAGCTTATCTCACCACCTGTAGTTATTTAGGTGAAAGCTCCAAAATGCTTGCCTAATATGTCTGTTTATCCAAAAGGAAGTAAAAAGGGAGAGCTAGAAAGATAGCATTGCATCACATTACATGGCAATGCAATGCACAGTTGCTGAAGTTGAACCAAAATGAGCTTGTAATCTGGCTTCTGCAACTTTGAACATGAAAAATCCAATGAGGAGAAGAAAAGCAAAGCCAAAGAGTCCATCCCAAAATCCGACAAACAAGCAAAATGAACAAAAAACATTGAATTCAATTCTTTCTGATTTTAGAAACTGCATTAAAGAAGGGGTGCACCGGTCCTGGAGATACTGCAATACCAGGTCAATGCGTGGAGTGGACAGAGCAAGCTCTTTTTCCATCTCCCTGTTCTAAAAATCCATTTAATATATGGTCCCCAGATAGGGGACGTATCAGATATTAAACTGATAAGAACAGATACTACACTTGATCTTAGCCAAAAGGCCGAGAAGCGATAACCAGAATTGGTTTCAAACTACGGAGCCACCCAAGGATCCTGAAAAGTCCATTTGTGGAGATGAGCTCCTGGACTCCCGTTAAGAAGACATGTTGTCAACCTCTAGATCCCTTACATGCCTGCACTTTTCGGCTTGCTGCTGCTGCAATCCACGCGTTTTAGATCTGCATAACTCCACCTCTTTAAACACAGCACCTTCACCCCCTGCTGTTCCCACCCGCCTCAACACCGTTGGAAGGGAGGAGAACCAATTAAGGCGGGGGGTGGGGTGGAACGAGCAGCTGTCTACCCTTAGCAGGAGGGCTCCTGATTACATACCTCTCCTGCTGCTGCTGCTGCTGGCTGTCCAGCAGCAGACTGAAGGTGGCTGCTGCTGTGCACAGGTATATAAAGGCTCAGAGCCTATTATGACACGCGCAGCCAGCGTTCCATTGCCACATTCCATCTACTGCAGGCAGGATACCTGGCTGGCTGAATGTCGCTGAGAAGCTCACAGAGACCGCCATAAGCAACAGTTTAACAGAATGCCACAGACTAATCAACCAAACTTTTTGGGTTGGGTTCTCTTTTATAGTCTGCAGGCATTAAATGAAAGAAGTCAGTGTTCCAGCAGAAGGAGACAACGTTTCAGAAAAGGCATTGTAGCAAACCAAAAAAGAAATTTTAAGCGCAGCAGAGTAACCAGCGCACATACCTGTTAGCTCAGGTGAGTTTAAAAGGCTGCTGTTGATAACAAGGGCATTTGCTAAATAGATGGTGTGTGTGCAACAATATACTGAAAGGTCAATTATATTGTGCAGCTTATCTCACCACCTGTAGTTATTTAGGTGAAAGCTCCAAAATGCTTGCCTAATATGTCTGTTTATCCAAAAGGAAGTAAAAAGGGAGAGCTAGAAAGATAGCATTGCATCACATTACATGGCAATGCAATGCACAGTTGCTGAAGTTGAACCAAAATGAGCTTGTAATCTGGCTTCTGCAACTTTGAACATGAAAAATCCAATGAGGAGAAGAAAAGCAAAGCCAAAGAGTCCATCCCAAAATCCGACAAACAAGCAAAATGAACAAAAAACATTGAATTCAATTCTTTCTGATTTTAGAAACTGCATTAAAGAAGGGGTGCACCGGTCCTGGAGATACTGCAATACCAGGTCAATGCGTGGAGTGGACAGAGCAAGCTCTTTTTCCATCTCCCTGTTCTAAAAATCCATTTAATATATGGTCCCCAGATAGGGGACGTATCAGATATTAAACTGATAAGAACAGATACTACACTTGATCTTAGCCAAAAGGCCGAGAAGCGATAACCAGAATTGGTTTCAAACTACGGAGCCACCCAAGGATCCTGAAAAGTCCATTTGTGGAGATGAGCTCCTGGACTCCCGTTAAGAAGACATGTTGTCAACCTCTAGATCCCTTACATGCCTGCACTTTTCGGCTTGCTGCTGCTGCAATCCACGCGTTTTAGATCTGCATAACTCCACCTCTTTAAACACAGCACCTTCACCCCCTGCTGTTCCCACCCGCCTCAACACCGTTGGAAGGGAGGAGAACCAATTAAGGCGGGGGGTGGGGTGGAACGAGCAGCTGTCTACCCTTAGCAGGAGGGCTCCTGATTACATACCTCTCCTGCTGCTGCTGCTGCTGGCTGTCCAGCAGCAGACTGAAGGTGGCTGCTGCTGTGCACAGGTATATAAAGGCTCAGAGCCTATTATGACACGCGCAGCCAGCGTTCCATTGCCACATTCCATCTACTGCAGGCAGGATACCTGGCTGGCTGAATGTCGCTGAGAAGCTCACAGAGACCGCCATAAGCAACAGTTTAACAGAATGCCACAGACTAATCAACCAAACTTTTTGGGTTGGGTTCTCTTTTATAGTCTGCAGGCATTAAATGAAAGAAGTCAGTGTTCCAGCAGAAGGAGACAACGTTTCAGAAAAGGCATTGTAGCAAACCAAAAAAGAAATTTTAAGCGCAGCAGAGTAACCAGCGCACATACCTGTTAGCTCAGGTGAGTTTAAAAGGCTGCTGTTGATAACAAGGGCATTTGCTAAATAGATGGTGTGTGTGCAACAATATACTGAAAGGTCAATTATATTGTGCAGCTTATCTCACCACCTGTAGTTATTTAGGTGAAAGCTCCAAAATGCTTGCCTAATATGTCTGTTTATCCAAAAGGAAGTAAAAAGGGAGAGCTAGAAAGATAGCATTGCATCACATTACATGGCAATGCAATGCACAGTTGCTGAAGTTGAACCAAAATGAGCTTGTAATCTGGCTTCTGCAACTTTGAACATGAAAAATCCAATGAGGAGAAGAAAAGCAAAGCCAAAGAGTCCATCCCAAAATCCGACAAACAAGCAAAATGAACAAAAAACATTGAATTCAATTCTTTCTGATTTTAGAAACTGCATTAAAGAAGGGGTGCACCGGTCCTGGAGATACTGCAATACCAGGTCAATGCGTGGAGTGGACAGAGCAAGCTCTTTTTCCATCTCCCTGTTCTAAAAATCCATTTAATATATGGTCCCCAGATAGGGGACGTATCAGATATTAAACTGATAAGAACAGATACTACACTTGATCTTAGCCAAAAGGCCGAGAAGCGATAACCAGAATTGGTTTCAAACTACGGAGCCACCCAAGGATCCTGAAAAGTCCATTTGTGGAGATGAGCTCCTGGACTCCCGTTAAGAAGACATGTTGTCAACCTCTAGATCCCTTACATGCCTGCACTTTTCGGCTTGCTGCTGCTGCAATCCACGCGTTTTAGATCTGCATAACTCCACCTCTTTAAACACAGCACCTTCACCCCCTGCTGTTCCCACCCGCCTCAACACCGTTGGAAGGGAGGAGAACCAATTAAGGCGGGGGGTGGGGTGGAACGAGCAGCTGTCTACCCTTAGCAGGAGGGCTCCTGATTACATACCTCTCCTGCTGCTGCTGCTGCTGGCTGTCCAGCAGCAGACTGAAGGTGGCTGCTGCTGTGCACAGGTATATAAAGGCTCAGAGCCTATTATGACACGCGCAGCCAGCGTTCCATTGCCACATTCCATCTACTGCAGGCAGGATACCTGGCTGGCTGAATGTCGCTGAGAAGCTCACAGAGACCGCCATAAGCAACAGTTTAACAGAATGCCACAGACTAATCAACCAAACTTTTTGGGTTGGGTTCTCTTTTATAGTCTGCAGGCATTAAATGAAAGAAGTCAGTGTTCCAGCAGAAGGAGACAACGTTTCAGAAAAGGCATTGTAGCAAACCAAAAAAGAAATTTTAAGCGCAGCAGAGTAACCAGCGCACATACCTGTTAGCTCAGGTGAGTTTAAAAGGCTGCTGTTGATAACAAGGGCATTTGCTAAATAGATGGTGTGTGTGCAACAATATACTGAAAGGTCAATTATATTGTGCAGCTTATCTCACCACCTGTAGTTATTTAGGTGAAAGCTCCAAAATGCTTGCCTAATATGTCTGTTTATCCAAAAGGAAGTAAAAAGGGAGAGCTAGAAAGATAGCATTGCATCACATTACATGGCAATGCAATGCACAGTTGCTGAAGTTGAACCAAAATGAGCTTGTAATCTGGCTTCTGCAACTTTGAACATGAAAAATCCAATGAGGAGAAGAAAAGCAAAGCCAAAGAGTCCATCCCAAAATCCGACAAACAAGCAAAATGAACAAAAAACATTGAATTCAATTCTTTCTGATTTTAGAAACTGCATTAAAGAAGGGGTGCACCGGTCCTGGAGATACTGCAATACCAGGTCAATGCGTGGAGTGGACAGAGCAAGCTCTTTTTCCATCTCCCTGTTCTAAAATCCATTTAATATATGGTCCCCAGATAGGGGACGTATCAGATATTAAACTGATAAGAACAGATACTACACTTGATCTTAGCCAAAAGGCCGAGAAGCGATAACCAGAATTGGTTTCAAACTACGGAGCCACCCAAGGATCCTGAAAAGTCCATTTGTGGAGATGAGCTCCTGGACTCCCGTTAAGAAGACATGTTGTCAACCTCTAGATCCCTTACATGCCTGCACTTTTCGGCTTGCTGCTGCTGCAATCCACGCGTTTTAGATCTGCATAACTCCACCTCTTTAAACACAGCACCTTCACCCCCTGCTGTTCCCACCCGCCTCAACACCGTTGGAAGGGAGGAGAACCAATTAAGGCGGGGGGTGGGGTGGAACGAGCAGCTGTCTACCCTTAGCAGGAGGGCTCCTGATTACATACCTCTCCTGCTGCTGCTGCTGCTGGCTGTCCAGCAGCAGACTGAAGGTGGCTGCTGCTGTGCACAGGTATATAAAGGCTCAGAGCCTATTATGACACGCGCAGCCAGCGTTCCATTGCCACATTCCATCTACTGCAGGCAGGATACCTGGCTGGCTGAATGTCGCTGAGAAGCTCACAGAGACCGCCATAAGCAACAGTTTAACAGAATGCCACAGACTAATCAACCAAACTTTTTGGGTTGGGTTCTCTTTTATAGTCTGCAGGCATTAAATGAAAGAAGTCAGTGTTCCAGCAGAAGGAGACAACGTTTCAGAAAAGGCATTGTAGCAAACCAAAAAAGAAATTTTAAGCGCAGCAGAGTAACCAGCGCACATACCTGTTAGCTCAGGTGAGTTTAAAAGGCTGCTGTTGATAACAAGGGCATTTGCTAAATAGATGGTGTGTGTGCAACAATATACTGAAAGGTCAATTATATTGTGCAGCTTATCTCACCACCTGTAGTTATTTAGGTGAAAGCTCCAAAATGCTTGCCTAATATGTCTGTTTATCCAAAAGGAAGTAAAAAGGGAGAGCTAGAAAGATAGCATTGCATCACATTACATGGCAATGCAATGCACAGTTGCTGAAGTTGAACCAAAATGAGCTTGTAATCTGGCTTCTGCAACTTTGAACATGAAAAATCCAATGAGGAGAAGAAAAGCAAAGCCAAAGAGTCCATCCCAAAATCCGACAAACAAGCAAAATGAACAAAAAACATTGAATTCAATTCTTTCTGATTTTAGAAACTGCATTAAAGAAGGGGTGCACCGGTCCTGGAGATACTGCAATACCAGGTCAATGCGTGGAGTGGACAGAGCAAGCTCTTTTTCCATCTCCCTGTTCTAAAAATCCATTTAATATATGGTCCCCAGATAGGGGACGTATCAGATATTAAACTGATAAGAACAGATACTACACTTGATCTTAGCCAAAAGGCCGAGAAGCGATAACCAGAATTGGTTTCAAACTACGGAGCCACCCAAGGATCCTGAAAAGTCCATTTGTGGAGATGAGCTCCTGGACTCCCGTTAAGAAGACATGTTGTCAACCTCTAGATCCCTTACATGCCTGCACTTTTCGGCTTGCTGCTGCTGCAATCCACGCGTTTTAGATCTGCATAACTCCACCTCTTTAAACACAGCACCTTCACCCCCTGCTGTTCCCACCCGCCTCAACACCGTTGGAAGGGAGGAGAACCAATTAAGGCGGGGGGTGGGGTGGAACGAGCAGCTGTCTACCCTTAGCAGGAGGGCTCCTGATTACATACCTCTCCTGCTGCTGCTGCTGCTGGCTGTCCAGCAGCAGACTGAAGGTGGCTGCTGCTGTGCACAGGTATATAAAGGCTCAGAGCCTATTATGACACGCGCAGCCAGCGTTCCATTGCCACATTCCATCTACTGCAGGCAGGATACCTGGCTGGCTGAATGTCGCTGAGAAGCTCACAGAGACCGCCATAAGCAACAGTTTAACAGAATGCCACAGACTAATCAACCAAACTTTTTGGGTTGGGTTCTCTTTTATAGTCTGCAGGCATTAAATGAAAGAAGTCAGTGTTCCAGCAGAAGGAGACAACGTTTCAGAAAAGGCATTGTAGCAAACCAAAAAAGAAATTTTAAGCGCAGCAGAGTAACCAGCGCACATACCTGTTAGCTCAGGTGAGTTTAAAAGGCTGCTGTTGATAACAAGGGCATTTGCTAAATAGATGGTGTGTGTGCAACAATATACTGAAAGGTCAATTATATTGTGCAGCTTATCTCACCACCTGTAGTTATTTAGGTGAAAGCTCCAAAATGCTTGCCTAATATGTCTGTTTATCCAAAAGGAAGTAAAAAGGGAGAGCTAGAAAGATAGCATTGCATCACATTACATGGCAATGCAATGCACAGTTGCTGAAGTTGAACCAAAATGAGCTTGTAATCTGGCTTCTGCAACTTTGAACATGAAAAATCCAATGAGGAGAAGAAAAGCAAAGCCAAAGAGTCCATCCCAAAATCCGACAAACAAGCAAAATGAACAAAAAACATTGAATTCAATTCTTTCTGATTTTAGAAACTGCATTAAAGAAGGGGTGCACCGGTCCTGGAGATACTGCAATACCAGGTCAATGCGTGGAGTGGACAGAGCAAGCTCTTTTTCCATCTCCCTGTTCTAAAAATCCATTTAATATATGGTCCCCAGATAGGGGACGTATCAGATATTAAACTGATAAGAACAGATACTACACTTGATCTTAGCCAAAAGGCCGAGAAGCGATAACCAGAATTGGTTTCAAACTACGGAGCCACCCAAGGATCCTGAAAAGTCCATTTGTGGAGATGAGCTCCTGGACTCCCGTTAAGAAGACATGTTGTCAACCTCTAGATCCCTTACATGCCTGCACTTTTCGGCTTGCTGCTGCTGCAATCCACGCGTTTTAGATCTGCATAACTCCACCTCTTTAAACACAGCACCTTCACCCCCTGCTGTTCCCACCCGCCTCAACACCGTTGGAAGGGAGGAGAACCAATTAAGGCGGGGGGTGGGGTGGAACGAGCAGCTGTCTACCCTTAGCAGGAGGGCTCCTGATTACATACCTCTCCTGCTGCTGCTGCTGCTGGCTGTCCAGCAGCAGACTGAAGGTGGCTGCTGCTGTGCACAGGTATATAAAGGCTCAGAGCCTATTATGACACGCGCAGCCAGCGTTCCATTGCCACATTCCATCTACTGCAGGCAGGATACCTGGCTGGCTGAATGTCGCTGAGAAGCTCACAGAGACCGCCATAAGCAACAGTTTAACAGAATGCCACAGACTAATCAACCAAACTTTTTGGGTTGGGTTCTCTTTTATAGTCTGCAGGCATTAAATGAAAGAAGTCAGTGTTCCAGCAGAAGGAGACAACGTTTCAGAAAAGGCATTGTAGCAAACCAAAAAAGAAATTTTAAGCGCAGCAGAGTAACCAGCGCACATACCTGTTAGCTCAGGTGAGTTTAAAAGGCTGCTGTTGATAACAAGGGCATTTGCTAAATAGATGGTGTGTGTGCAACAATATACTGAAAGGTCAATTATATTGTGCAGCTTATCTCACCACCTGTAGTTATTTAGGTGAAAGCTCCAAAATGCTTGCCTAATATGTCTGTTTATCCAAAAGGAAGTAAAAAGGGAGAGCTAGAAAGATAGCATTGCATCACATTACATGGCAATGCAATGCACAGTTGCTGAAGTTGAACCAAAATGAGCTTGTAATCTGGCTTCTGCAACTTTGAACATGAAAAATCCAATGAGGAGAAGAAAAGCAAAGCCAAAGAGTCCATCCCAAAATCCGACAAACAAGCAAAATGAACAAAAAACATTGAATTCAATTCTTTCTGATTTTAGAAACTGCATTAAAGAAGGGGTGCACCGGTCCTGGAGATACTGCAATACCAGGTCAATGCGTGGAGTGGACAGAGCAAGCTCTTTTTCCATCTCCCTGTTCTAAAAATCCATTTAATATATGGTCCCCAGATAGGGGACGTATCAGATATTAAACTGATAAGAACAGATTTTTTTTTTTTTTTTTTCCTCAGATTAAGACCCACATTAATTTATGCATCATAGCGCATATTCACATAACGGGTTCTCAAATCATCATTCGGAAAAACAAAAACAAAATCCCAAAAAACACAACCCTGCAATTAACTGTTACTTACTGTAAGAAGTCCAATGTGAAAAGTTCCAGAGTGCTTCTGCTGCTGTCTCACCATACTTCTTTTTATCCAATAAATAGGCATAAAACAGTCTAGCAAGAAAAATCTTTCTGCATTCCATGGGGGAAAAAACAATCTTTTTAAAAATCACCAAATTCCGAACGTCCCATAAAATCTCTTTATATATGACAAAAATAATCCAGCTTGCCCGCTTCCTTTGTGAGTACTTAAAATCTTGACCTAATAAAATCCTTTCAAAATCGAAACAATGAAAACCAACTAAAGCAACAAACATACGTGACAACAAGGTAAAAACTTTTTTAGCAAAAAAACAGTCCCAAAAAATATGCTGTATTGTTTCCACCTTATTGCAACCTTCCCTAGGACATAGTTCTTGAACCGTTATCCCCCAGTCATTCAAAAAAGCCCTTGTTGGCAAGCATCCATGCAACGCCATCCAGGTTACATCCTTCTGTCTGTTGCTGATTCCACGCATGAAAAAAAGCTTCCACACCTGTCCAGACTGTGCATTATTACAAAACGGCACATCACATAACATCTCCTTCTTCTTAATACCTGAGACAATCAGTTTTTTGTCCGGTCTAACCATGGAGCTTATCCCATTTTGATCATAGAAGGACCTAAGCACCACATAAAAAAACGGTATCACAAACGAAACTGGTTTTCTTAAATCCTTCTCACACCAGCTCCATTTCTGGAAAAGCCGTCCTGCTAAATATTTGCACATGTCCGCAGTCCTGTTATTGCACTGGGATAATTTATAAATGTTCAAAAAATAATGCATTCTTAAAAATAAGTCAATGTTAGGAAAATCACAACCCCCATTTTCCACAGAACACATAACCATTCCTCTTCTTAGTTTCTCCATTTTGGATCCCCAAAAAAACACAAACAGTTTCCTTGTCACTCTCTTTGTCCAAAGCACAGCAGGTGGGAAAATCAAAGCAGTGTACAGCAGAAGCGGGAGAATCACAGACTTGATTACCAGCACTTTCCCTCTCAGCGACAGGTTCCTTAGTTTCCAAAAGTTCAACTTCTGATCCATTTTGTCTTCTAGAATCTTCAGGCTGCTTTTCCCTTTCAGTTCCTTCTCAAAGATGACACCAAGAACCTCAATTTCCTCCCTACTCTCCACTCCTGCCACGTTAACCTCAACCTGCCTCCCAAAGTTACAAAGCTGGCACTTTCCCCAATTCACCGCCATACCAGCCACACAACAAAAAATCCTTACGTGCAAATTCACTCTATTGAGATCCGCCTGTGAACCACAAGTAAAAACAATATCATCCATATAACTTAAAGACTTGACTGGACCCCCGGATCCCCCAGGAATAAAAACACCAGCCACACACTTGTCAACTTGCACACTTTTTAAAAGGGCCTCCACCACACAGATAAAAAGAATTGGTGACAGGGGACAACCCTGCCTAACTCCCGATAAAATATTAAAACTGGAACTCACATGCCCATTAACTAAAATCTGGCTACTGACCCCACAATAAAAACTCTTAATGACCATCAATAATTTATCCGGAACACCAAGGTGACTTAAAGCAGAGAACAAAAATCTATGTGATATTTTATCAAAGGCTTTCTCCAGGTCCACCGACTGTAACAAAAGAGCATTCTTATTCAAATTAGCCTGATAAATTAAGTCTCTTAGAAGCAGCAAATTATCTGAAATTTTCCTACCAGGCACTGCACATGCCTGATACTCCCCCACCATATCACCTATCACATCTGCCAGTCTACCAGCCACAATTTTAGAAATAATTTTGTAATCACTGTTTAACAATGTTATGGGCCTCCAATTTTTAATATCCCTCATGTCCCCTTTCTTATGAATCAGCGTAACAATCCCCCTACGCATAGAAACCGATAAAATCCCATGAGTAAAACCATATTGCACCACCCGGGAAAACTCCACACCTATAATATCCCAAAATCTAACATAAAATTCAGCAGGAAGACCATCACAGCCTGGCGTCTTGCCTTTTGCCAAGCCATCCACTGCCCGTCTAATTTCATCTTTCCCAACCTCCTCACTTAAAAACCCAATTTTCTCCTCAGGAATATTATTAGTTAATACTTTGCAATAATCATTAATTTCCGCATCACTGGCTCTACTATCGTTAGAGAAGAGTGTTTCATAAAAGGAAAGAATACTGCCAATCATCTCATCCCCAGATACCTCCCCTGCAGGAGAAAAAACAGACTTAAAAACCCCTTTAGGTTTAAAACATTTTTTAAAAAAGTATCTCGAACATTGCTCATTTTCCTCCATGTGCTTTATTTTTGCCTTAAACATAATAGTCTTCCCTTTTTCAATAAGTATCTTCTTCAGTTCGTCCTTCAAATCTGCAATCTCTTTATCCACCTCCATCCCCGCTCTCTTAAACTTATGGAGTACTTCCAATTTTGAAATAACAGCAGCATCATGATCCCTTTTGGCTTTCGCTCTCCTAAAACACACCCCTTTAAAATAACATGCAAATTTCTCCTTAGCCCAGTCCCACCACTCTAGCAAATCTTTAAAAAGGTGCTGTTCAGACACACAAGACAAAAACACTTTATTAAAACCAACCTTAACACTCTCCTCTTCCAGCAGGCTTACGTTCAGCTTCCAGAGTCCCTTTCCAAAAGCCAGGGACTCAGCTATACACAGATCTACCACTATCATCTTGTGGTCAGAAAAAGTCGTCATCACGTGGTTGCACTTGGCCACCTTAATCCCTTCAGACATAAAAACATAGTCAATTCGGGAAACACTACGTCCACTATCTGATATGTATGTGAACTTATCACTTGGCCCAACCATCAGACCAGCATCCGTGTAGCGTAAATCCTGCACAATCTGATTTAAAATATTAGACGTAACATCAGTCCTACCTTCCGTAGAGCTCTTACGATCTTTTGCGGATCTGACACAATTAAAATCTCCAGCCACTATAGTGAAGTCTCTGCCTGGTAAAAACAACTTTAGAGACTCCAAAAACCCAACTCTTGCTTGTTTATCAGCAGGGGCATAAACATTAAAAACCCGTATCCGCTGACCTAAAAAATCCACTAATAAAAACAAACATCTCCCAGGTATGATTACTTTAAACTCTAAAACCTTTAGACTGGAATTACACAGTAAAATGCCCACCCCTTCATTCCTGTTTTCTGAGCATGGGGACCAAAAAGATTGCCCCTTATTCCACTCACTCTCATGCGGGGCAGATTTAATTACACATTCCTGCAGACAGACAATATCTGCATTCACACTCTCAATGTACTCCAGTATCCCTGCTCTCCTACAAGCAGAACCAATCCCTCGTACATTCACAGAAGCAACACACAATGCCATCATAACAACAGGAAAAAATCTCCACCATACCCGATCCATCATGAACCAGGAGAAAACCCACTCCTGCCACCCACTTTTCTACGTATATCAGGCGACTGAGAACTCGAGTCCCTGTTAGAATAACCTGGTCTTAGGGAGACTGGATCTTCCTGCCCCCCAGACCAACACCCCTCCACCTTACTTCTTTTAATCACGGAGGCATAACTCTCCTCCTTGCCATCATCTTCCTCCTCATTTTCACTCCAATCACTGTTAACCCTATCACGCTGCTGAGGGGTTATAGTTCCATCCGAATCAGAATCCTCCTCCTCCAAAACCTCCATTTCCTCACCCCCATCTCTTCCCAAAACAGGATTCACTGACTCCGCCATATTAGACAAATCCATCCCATCACCCGGGCCATGCACATCAGCTACTTTGTTTATTACTTCCAGCCCCTCCCTCAAACCAACTTTCTTCTGGCTCCGCCCCTTTTCCTCCATCTTGGGCACCGCATGGTCTCTTCCCCTACCACCATCTTGTTTTTGGCTTTCCCCCTCTGAGTCTGAGCCTTCGCCCTCCTCCCCACTTTCCTGCCGAGTCTTCTTCTGCCTCTCTTCAGCGTCCACCTGTGACCTAGGAATCTGAGCCCACAATCTACATTTCCTTGCAAGGTGATCTGCATGTCCACACAAATCACACACCTTATTCATTGGGCAACCACTTGCAACATGCCCAGATTTCCCACAACCTCTACAAACATCACCTTGCACTGGACAATCTTTCTGAACATGTCCAAACTCATGACACTTCCTACAATATTCCATCTGTCCATTATAAAAACAAAATCCCCTTTCTCCTCCGATAGAAAACTGTGCAGGAATGCTCTTGGCACCCCCAATAGCTCTATCATCCGGTCTCAGTTTTACAACATATCTCCTCTTGCCATTTAGATAATTGTATTTGTTCTTCATTCTTCCCAAAAATTTAACCTCACTACAATACCGAGCTAAAAAATTGGAAACAGTCTCATCCGGAACTTTAGGGTTATACATGTGCACAACCACATACTTATATGTCTGCTGGAACAGAGGTTCCAGTGCAATAAACTCTAGGCATTTCAATTCCTTTTCTTCCTTCATTCGTACCAACTCCATGTAGACTCTCTGGCAAATACTCAAAGAAACAAAAGTGATATCATAAATTCCTTGTTTCTGAAAATCCTGCAGTGCCAATACATCCGTTACCTTCAAGCCATTAATGTTCTTCAAGACATCAACGCAAACTTGGTCCAAACCGATTTCTCCTTCATGACCTGCAGCCACCTTCAGACGGACCGAGTCCTCTAATCCACGTGTTTTCTCCACCATTTTTACAGCAGATAAACACAATCGCCGCTCAATCGCACACTAGGGCCCCAAAGGGGGAACCCCAGTCACAACTGCCCTCCAAACAACACCAGCAGCAGAAAACCACCACTGATCTTGCCAAAAGGCCGAGAAGCGATAACCAGAATTGGTTTCAAACTACGGAGCCACCCAAGGATCCTGAAAATTCCATTTGTGGAGATGAGCTCCTGGACTCCCGTTAAGAAGACATGTTGTCAACCTCTAGATCCCTTACATGCCTGCACTTTTCGGCTTGCTGCTGCTGCAATCCACGCGTTTTAGATCTGCATAACTCCACCTCTTTAAACACAGCACCTTCACCCCCTGCTGTTCCCACCCGCCTCAACACCGTTGGAAGGGAGGAGAACCATTTAAGGCGGGGGGTGGGGTGGAACGAGCAGCTGTCTACCCTTAGCAGGAGGGCTCCTGATTACATACCTCTCCTGCTGCTGCTGCTGCTGGCTGTCCAGCAGCAGACTGAAGGTGGCTGCTGCTGTGCACAGGTATATAAAGGCTCAGAGCCTATTATGACACGCGCAGCCAGCGTTCCATTGCCACATTCCATCTACTGCAGGCAGGATACCTGGCTGGCTGAATGTCGCTGAGAAGCTCACAGAGACCGCCATAAGCAACAGTTTAACAGAATGCCACAGACTAATCAACCAAACTTTTTGGGTTGGGTTCTCTTTTATAGTCTGCAGGCATTAAATGAAAGAAGTCAGTGTTCCAGCAGAAGGAGACAACGTTTCAGAAAAGGCATTGTAGCAAACCAAAAAAGAAATTTTAAGCGCAGCAGAGTAACCAGCGCACATACCTGTTAGCTCAGGTGAGTTTAAAAGGCTGCTGTTGATAACAAGGGCATTTGCTAAATAGATGGTGTGTGTGCAACAATATACTGAAAGGTCAATTATATTGTGCAGCTTATCTCACCACCTGTAGTTATTTAGGTGAAAGCTCCAAAATGCTTGCCTAATATGTCTGTTTATCCAAAAGGAAGTAAAAAGGGAGAGCTAGAAAGATAGCATTGCATCACATTACATGGCAATGCAATGCACAGTTACTGAAGTTGAACCAAAATGAGCTTGTAATCTGGCTTCTGCAACTTTGAACATGAAAAATCCAATGAGGAGAAGAAAAGCAAAGCCAAAGAGTCCATCCCAAAATCCGACAAACAAGCAAAATGAACAAAAAACATTGAATTCAATTCTTTCTGATTTTAGAAACTGCATTAAAGAAGGGGTGCACCGGTCCTGGAGATACTGCAATACCAGGTCAATGCGTGGAGTGGACAGAGCAAGCTCTTTTTCCATCTCCCTGTTCTAAAAATCCATTTAATATATGGTCCCCAGATAGGGGACGTATCAGATATTAAACTGATAAGAACAGATACTACACTTGATCTTAGCCAAAAGGCCGAGAAGCGATAACCAGAATTGGTTTCAAACTACGGAGCCACCCAAGGATCCTGAAAAGTCCATTTGTGGAGATGAGCTCCTGGACTCCCGTTAAGAAGACATGTTGTCAACCTCTAGATCCCTTACATGCCTGCACTTTTCGGCTTGCTGCTGCTGCAATCCACGCGTTTTAGATCTGCATAACTCCACCTCTTTAAACACAGCACCTTCACCCCCTGCTGTTCCCACCCGCCTCAACACCGTTGGAAGGGAGGAGAACCAATTAAGGCGGGGGGTGGGGTGGAACGAGCAGCTGTCTACCCTTAGCAGGAGGGCTCCTGATTACATACCTCTCCTGCTGCTGCTGCTGCTGGCTGTCCAGCAGCAGACTGAAGGTGGCTGCTGCTGTGCACAGGTATATAAAGGCTCAGAGCCTATTATGACACGCGCAGCCAGCGTTCCATTGCCACATTCCATCTACTGCAGGCAGGATACCTGGCTGGCTGAATGTCGCTGAGAAGCTCACAGAGACCGCCATAAGCAACAGTTTAACAGAATGCCACAGACTAATCAACCAAACTTTTTGGGTTGGGTTCTCTTTTATAGTCTGCAGGCATTAAATGAAAGAAGTCAGTGTTCCAGCAGAAGGAGACAACGTTTCAGAAAAGGCATTGTAGCAAACCAAAAAAGAAATTTTAAGCGCAGCAGAGTAACCAGCGCACATACCTGTTAGCTCAGGTGAGTTTAAAAGGCTGCTGTTGATAACAAGGGCATTTGCTAAATAGATGGTGTGTGTGCAACAATATACTGAAAGGTCAATTATATTGTGCAGCTTATCTCACCACCTGTAGTTATTTAGGTGAAAGCTCCAAAATGCTTGCCTAATATGTCTGTTTATCCAAAAGGAAGTAAAAAGGGAGAGCTAGAAAGATAGCATTGCATCACATTACATGGCAATGCAATGCACAGTTGCTGAAGTTGAACCAAAATGAGCTTGTAATCTGGCTTCTGCAACTTTGAACATGAAAAATCCAATGAGGAGAAGAAAAGCAAAGCCAAAGAGTCCATCCCAAAATCCGACAAACAAGCAAAATGAACAAAAAACATTGAATTCAATTCTTTCTGATTTTAGAAACTGCATTAAAGAAGGGGTGCACCGGTCCTGGAGATACTGCAATACCAGGTCAATGCGTGGAGTGGACAGAGCAAGCTCTTTTTCCATCTCCCTGTTCTAAAAATCCATTTAATATATGGTCCCCAGATAGGGGACGTATCAGATATTAAACTGATAAGAACAGATACTACACTTGATCTTAGCCAAAAGGCCGAGAAGCGATAACCAGAATTGGTTTCAAACTACGGAGCCACCCAAGGATCCTGAAAAGTCCATTTGTGGAGATGAGCTCCTGGACTCCCGTTAAGAAGACATGTTGTCAACCTCTAGATCCCTTACATGCCTGCACTTTTCGGCTTGCTGCTGCTGCAATCCACGCGTTTTAGATCTGCATAACTCCACCTCTTTAAACACAGCACCTTCACCCCCTGCTGTTCCCACCCGCCTCAACACCGTTGGAAGGGAGGAGAACCAATTAAGGCAGGGGGTGGGGTGGAACGAGCAGCTGTCTACCCTTAGCAGGAGGGCTCCTGATTACATACCTCTCCTGCTGCTGCTGCTGCTGGCTGTCCAGCAGCAGACTGAAGGTGGCTGCTGCTGTGCACAGGTATATAAAGGCTCAGAGCCTATTATGACACGCGCAGCCAGCGTTCCATTGCCACATTCCATCTACTGCAGGCAGGATACCTGGCTGGCTGAATGTCGCTGAGAAGCTCACAGAGACCGCCATAAGCAACAGTTTAACAGAATGCCACAGACTAATCAACCAAACTTTTTGGGTTGGGTTCTCTTTTATAGTCTGCAGGCATTAAATGAAAGAAGTCAGTGTTCCAGCAGAAGGAGACAACGTTTCAGAAAAGGCATTGTAGCAAACCAAAAAAGAAATTTTAAGCGCAGCAGAGTAACCAGCGCACATACCTGTTAGCTCAGGTGAGTTTAAAAGGCTGCTGTTGATAACAAGGGCATTTGCTAAATAGATGGTGTGTGTGCAACAATATACTGAAAGGTCAATTATATTGTGCAGCTTATCTCACCACCTGTAGTTATTTAGGTGAAAGCTCCAAAATGCTTGCCTAATATGTCTGTTTATCCAAAAGGAAGTAAAAAGGGAGAGCTAGAAAGATAGCATTGCATCACATTACATGGCAATGCAATGCACAGTTGCTGAAGTTGAACCAAAATGAGCTTGTAATCTGGCTTCTGCAACTTTGAACATGAAAAATCCAATGAGGAGAAGAAAAGCAAAGCCAAAGAGTCCATCCCAAAATCCGACAAACAAGCAAAATGAACAAAAAACATTGAATTCAATTCTTTCTGATTTTAGAAACTGCATTAAAGAAGGGGTGCACCGGTCCTGGAGATACTGCAATACCAGGTCAATGCGTGGAGTGGACAGAGCAAGCTCTTTTTCCATCTCCCTGTTCTAAAAATCCATTTAATATATGGTCCCCAGATAGGGGACGTATCAGATATTAAACTGATAAGAACAGATACTACACTTGATCTTAGCCAAAAGGCCGAGAAGCGATAACCAGAATTGGTTTCAAACTACGGAGCCACCCAAGGATCCTGAAAAATCCATTTGTGGAGATGAGCTCCTGGACTCCCGTTAAGAAGACATGTTGTCAACCTCTAGATCCCTTACATACCTGCACTTTTCGGCTTGCTGCTGCTGCAATCCACGCGTTTTAGATCTGCATAACTCCACCTCTTTAAACACAGCACCTTCACCCCCTGCTGTTCCCACCCGCCTCAACACCGTTGGAAGGGAGGAGAACCAATTAAGGCGGGGGGTGGGGTGGAACGAGCAGCTGTCTACCCTTAGCAGGAGGGCTCCTGATTACATACCTCTCCTGCTGCTGCTGCTGCTGGCTGTCCAGCAGCAGACTGAAGGTGGCTGCTGCTGTGCACAGGTATATAAAGGCTCAGAGCCTATTATGACACGCGCAGCCAGCGTTCCATTGCCACATTCCATCTACTGCAGGCAGGATACCTGGCTGGCTGAATGTCGCTGAGAAGCTCACAGAAACCGCCATAAGCAACAGTTTAACAGAATGCCACAGACTAATCAACCAAACTTTTTGGGTTGGGTTCTCTTTTATAGTCTGCAGGCATTAAATGAAAGAAGTCAGTGTTCCAGCAGAAGGAGACAACGTTTCAGAAAAGGCATTGTAGCAAACCAAAAAAGAAATTTTAAGCGCAGCAGAGTAACCAGCGCACATACCTGTTAGCTCAGGTGAGTTTAAAAGGCTGCTGTTGATAACAAGGGCATTTGCTAAATAGATGGTGTGTGTGCAACAATATACTGAAAGGTCAATTATATTGTGCAGCTTATCTCACCACCTGTAGTTATTTAGGTGAAAGCTCCAAAATGCTTGCCTAATATGTCTGTTTATGCAAAAGGAAGTAAAAAGGGAGAGCTAGAAAGATAGCATTGCATCACATTACATGGCAATGCAATGCACAGTTGCTGAAGTTGAACCAAAATGAGCTTGTAATCTGGCTTCTGCAACTTTGAACATGAAAAATCCAATGAGGAGAAGAAAAGCAAAGCCAAAGAGTCCATCCCAAAATCCAACAAACAAGCAAAATGAACAAAAAACATTGAATTCAATTCTTTCTGATTTTAGAAACTGCATTAAAGAAGGGGTGCACCGGTCCTGGAGATACTGCAATACCAGGTCAATGCGTGGAGTGGACAGAGCAAGCTCTTTTTCCATCTCCCTGTTCTAAAAATCCATTTAATATATGGTCCCCAGATAGGGGACGTATCAGATATTAAACTGATAAGAACAGATACTACACTTGATCTTAGCCAAAGGGCCGAGAAACGATAACCAGAATTGGTTTCAAACTACGGAGCCACCCAAGGATCCTGAAAAGTCCATTTGTGGAGATGAGCTCCTGGACTCCCGTTAAGAAGACATGTTGTCAACCTCTAGATCCCTTACATGCCTGCACTTTTCGGCTTGCTGCTGCTGCAATCCACGCGTTTTAGATCTGCATAACTCCACCTCTTTAAACACAGCACCTTCACCCCCTGCTGTTCCCACCCGCCTCAACACCGTTGGAAGGGAGGAGAACCAATTAAGGCGGGGGGTGGGGTGGAACGAGCAGCTGTCTACCCTTAGCAGGAGGGCTCCTGATTACATACCTCTCCTGCTGCTGCTGCTGCTGGCTGTCCAGCAGCAGACTGAAGGTGGCTGCTGCTGTGCACAGGTATATAAAGGCTCAGAGCCTATTATGACACGCGCAGCCAGCGTTCCATTGCCACATTCCATCTACTGCAGGCAGGATACCTGGCTGGCTGAATGTCGCTGAGAAGCTCACAGAGACCGCCATAAGCAACAGTTTAACAGAATGCCACAGACTAATCAACCAAACTTTTTGGGTTGGGTTCTCTTTTATAGTCTGCAGGCATTAAATGAAAGAAGTCAGTGTTCCAGCAGAAGGAGACAACGTTTCAGAAAAGGCATTGTAGCAAACCAAAAAAGAAATTTTAAGCGCAGCAGAGTAACCAGCGCACATACCTGTTAGCTCAGGTGAGTTTAAAAGGCTGCTGTTGATAACAAGGGCATTTGCTAAATAGATGGTGTGTGTGCAACAATATACTGAAAGGTCAATTATATTGTGCAGCTTATCTCACCACCTGTAGTTATTTAGGTGAAAGCTCCAAAATGCTTGCCTAATATGTCTGTTTATCCAAAAGGAAGTAAAAAGGGAGAGCTAGAAAGATAGCATTGCATCACATTACATGGCAATGCAATGCACAGTTGCTGAAGTTGAACCAAAATGAGCTTGTAATCTGGCTTCTGCAACTTTGAACATGAGAAATCCAATGAGGAGAAGAAAAGCAAAGCCAAAGAGTCCATCCCAAAATCCAACAAACAAGCAAAATGAACAAAAAACATTGAATTCAATTCTTTCTGATTTTAGAAACTGCATTAAAGAAGGGGTGCACCGGTCCTGGAGATACTGCAATACCAGGTCAATTCGTGGAGTGGACAGAGCAAGCTCTTTTTCCATCTCCCTGTTCTAAAAATCCATTTAATATATGGTCCCCAGATAGGGGACGTATCAGATATTAAACTGATAAGAACAGATACTACACTTGATCTTAGCCAAAAGGCCGAGAAGCGATAACCAGAATTGGTTTCAAACTACGGAGCCACCCAAGGATCCTGAAAAGTCCATTTGTGGAGATGAGCTCCTGGACTCCCGTTAAGAAGACATGTTGTCAACCTCTAGATCCCTTACATGCCTGCACTTTTCGGCTTGCTGCTGCTGCAATCCACGCGTTTTAGATCTGCATAACTCCACCTCTTTAAACACAGCACCTTCACCCCCTGCTGTTCCCACCCGCCTCAACACCGTTGGAAGGGAGGAGAACCAATTAAGGCGGGGGGTGGGGTGGAACGAGCAGCTGTCTACCCTTAGCAGGAGGGCTCCTGATTACATACCTCTCCTGCTGCTGCTGCTGCTGGCTGTCCAGCAGCAGACTGAAGGTGGCTGCTGCTGTGCACAGGTATATAAAGGCTCAGAACCTATTATGACACGCGCAGCCAGCGTTCCATTGCCACATTCCATCTACTGCAGGCAGGATACCTGGCTGGCTGAATGTCGCTGAGAAGCTCACAGAGACCGCCATAAGCAACAGTTTAACAGAATGCCACAGACTAATCAACCAAACTTTTTGGGTTGGGTTCTCTTTTATAGTCTGCAGGCATTAAATGAAAGAAGTCAGTGTTCCAGCAGAAGGAGACAACGTTTCAGAAAAGGCATTGTAGCAAACCAAAAAAGAAATTTTAAGCGCAGCAGAGTAACCAGCGCACATACCTGTTAGCTCAGGTGAGTTTAAAAGGCTGCTGTTGATAACAAGGGCATTTGCTAAATAGATGGTGTGTGTGCAACAATATACTGAAAGGTCAATTATATTGTGCAGCTTATCTCACCACCTGTAGTTATTTAGGTGAAAGCTCCAAAATGCTTGCCTAATATGTCTGTTTATCCAAAAGGAAGTAAAAAGGGAGAGCTAGAAAGATAGCATTGCATCACATTACATGGCAATGCAATGCACAGTTGCTGAAGTTGAACCAAAATGAGCTTGTAATCTGGCTTCTGCAACTTTGAACATGAAAAATCCAATGAGGAGAAGAAAAGCAAAGCCAAAGAGTCCATCCCAAAATCCGACAAACAAGCAAAATGAACAAAAAACATTGAATTCAATTCTTTCTGATTTTAGAAACTGCATTAAAGAAGGGGTGCACCGGTCCTGGAGATACTGCAATACCAGGTCAATGCGTGGAGTGGACAGAGCAAGCTCTTTTTCCATCTCCCTGTTCTAAAAATCCATTTAATATATGGTCCCCAGATAGGGGACGTATCAGATATTAAACTGATAAGAACAGATACTACACTTGATCTTAGCCAAAGGGCCGAGAAGCGATAACCAGAATTGGTTTCAAACTACGGAGCCACCCAAGGATCCTGAAAAGTCCATTTGTGGAGATGAGCTCCTGGACTCCCGTTAAGAAGACATGTTGTCAACCTCTAGATCCCTTACATGCCTGCACTTTTCGGCTTGCTGCTGCTGCAATCCACGCGTTTTAGATCTGCATAACTCCACCTCTTTAAACACAGCACCTTCACCCCCTGCTGTTCCCACCCGCCTCAACACCGTTGGAAGGGAGGAGAACCAATTAAGGCGGGGGGGTGGGGTGGAACGAGCAGCTGTCTACCCTTAGCAGGAGGGCTCCTGATTACATACCTCTCCTGCTGCTGCTGCTGCTGGCTGTCCAGCAGCAGACTGAAGGTGGCTGCTGATGTGCACAGGTATATAAAGGCTCAGAGCCTATTATGACACGCGCAGCCAGCGTTCCATTGCCACATTCCATCTACTGCAGGCAGTATACCTGGCTGGCTGAATGTCGCTGAGAAGCTCACAGAGACCGCCATAAGCAACAGTTTAACAGAAGGCCACAGACTAATCAACCAAACTTTTTGGGTTGGGTTCTCTTTTATAGTCTGCAGGCATTAAATGAAAGAAGTCAGTGTTCCAGAAGAAGGAGACAACGTTTCAGAAAAGGCATTGTAGCAAACCAAAAAAGAAATTTTAAGCGCAGCAGAGTAACCAGCGCACATACCTGTTAGCTCAGGTGAGTTTAAAAGTCTGCTGTTGATAACAAGGGCATTTGCTAAATAGATGGTGTGTGCAACAATATACTGAAAGGTCAATTATATTGTGCAGCTTATCTCACCACCTGTAGTTATTTAGGTGAAAGCTCCAAAATGCTTGCCTAATATGTCTGGTTATCCAAAAGGAAGTAAAAAGGGAGAGCTAGAAAGATAGCATTGCATCACATTACATGGCAATGCAATGCACAGTTGCTGAAGTTGAACCAAAATGAGCTTGTAATCTGGCTTCTGCAACTTTGAACATGAAAAATCCAATGAGGAGAAGAAAAGCAAAGCCAAAGAGTCCATCCCAAAATCCGACAAACAAGCAAAATGAACAAAAAACATTGAATTCAATTCTTTCTGATTTTAGAAACTGCATTAAAGAAGGGGTGCACCGGTCCTGGAGATACTGCAATACCAGGTCAATGCGTGGAGTGGACAGAGCAAGCTCTTTTTCCATCTCCCTGTTCTAAAAATCCATTTAATATATGGTCCCCAGATAGGGGACGTATCAGATATTAAACTGATAAGAACAGATACTACACTTGATCTTAGCCAAAAGGCCGAGAAGCGATAACCAGAATTGGTTTCAAACTACGGAGCCACCCAAGGATCCTGAAAAGTCCATTTGTGGAGATGAGCTCCTGGACTCCCGTTAAGAAGACATGTTGTCAACCTCTAGATCCCTTACATGCCTGCACTTTTCGGCTTGCTGCTGCTGCAATCCACGCGTTTTAGATCTGCATAACTCCACCTCTTTAAACACAGCACCTTCACCCCCTGCTGTTCCCACCCGCCTCAACACCGTTGGAAGGGAGGAGAACCAATTAAGGCGGGGGGTGGGGTGGAACGAGCAGCTGTCTACCCTTAGCAGGAGGGCTCCTGATTACATACCTCTCCTGCTGCTGCTGCTGCTGGCTGTCCAGCAGCAGACTGAAGGTGGCTGCTGCTGTGCACAGGTATATAAAGGCTCAGAGCCTATTATGACACGCGCAGCCAGCGTTCCATTGCCACATTCCATCTACTGCAGGCAGGATACCTGGCTGGCTGAATGTCGCTGAGAAGCTCACAGAGACCGCCATAAGCAACAGTTTAACAGAATGCCACAGACTAATCAACCAAACTTTTTGGGTTGGGTTCTCTTTTATAGTCTGCAGGCATTAAATGAAAGAAGTCAGTGTTCCAGCAGAAGGAGACAACGTTTCAGAAAAGGCATTGTAGCAAACCAAAAAAGAAATTTTAAGCGCAGCAGAGTAACCAGCGCACATACCTGTTAGCTCAGGTGAGTTTAAAAGGCTGCTGTTGATAACAAGGGCATTTGCTAAATAGATGGTGTGTGTGCAACAATATACTGAAAGGTCAATTATATTGTGCAGCTTATCTCACCACCTGTAGTTATTTAGGTGAAAGCTCCAAAATGCTTGCCTAATATGTCTGTTTATCCAAAAGGAAGTAAAAAGGGAGAGCTAGAAAGATAGCATTGCATCACATTACATGGCAATGCAATGCACAGTTGCTGAAGTTGAACCAAAATGAGCTTGTAATCTGGCTTCTGCAACTTTGAACATGAAAAATCCAATGAGGAGAAGAAAAGCAAAGCCAAAGAGTCCATCCCAAAATCCGACAAACAAGCAAAATGAACAAAAAACATTGAATTCAATTCTTTCTGATTTTAGAAACTGCATTAAAGAAGGGGTGCACCGGTCCTGGAGATACTGCAATACCAGGTCAATGCGTGGAGTGGACAGAGCAAGCTCTTTTTCCATCTCCCTGTTCTAAAAATCCATTTAATATATGGTCCCCAGATAGGGGACGTATCAGATATTAAACTGATAAGAACAGATACTACACTTGATCTTAGCCAAAAGGCCGAGAAGCGATAACCAGAATTGGTTTCAAACTACGGAGCCACCCAAGGATCCTGAAAAGTCCATTTGTGGAGATGAGCTCCTGGACTCCCGTTAAGAAGACATGTTGTCAACCTCTAGATCCCTTACATGCCTGCACTTTTCGGCTTGCTGCTGCTGCAATCCACGCGTTTTAGATCTGCATAACTCCACCTCTTTAAACACAGCACCTTCACCCCCTGCTGTTCCCACCCGCCTCAACACCGTTGGAAGGGAGGAGAACCAATTAAGGCGGGGGGTGGGGTGGAACGAGCAGCTGTCTACCCTTAGCAGGAGGGCTCCTGATTACATACCTCTCCTGCTGCTGCTGCTGCTGGCTGTCCAGCAGCAGACTGAAGGTGGCTGCTGCTGTGCACAGGTATATAAAGGCTCAGAGCCTATTATGACACGCGCAGCCAGCGTTCCATTGCCACATTCCATCTACTGCAGGCAGGATACCTGGCTGGCTGAATGTCGCTGAGAAGCTCACAGAGACCGCCATAAGCAACAGTTTAACAGAATGCCACAGACTAATCAACCAAACTTTTTGGGTTGGGTTCTCTTTTATAGTCTGCAGGCATTAAATGAAAGAAGTCAGTGTTCCAGCAGAAGGAGACAACGTTTCAGAAAAGGCATTGTAGCAAACCAAAAAAGAAATTTTAAGCGCAGCAGAGTAACCAGCGCACATACCTGTTAGCTCAGGTGAGTTTAAAAGGCTGCTGTTGATAACAAGGGCATTTGCTAAATAGATGGTGTGTGTGCAACAATATACTGAAAGGTCAATTATATTGTGCAGCTTATCTCACCACCTGTAGTTATTTAGGTGAAAGCTCCAAAATGCTTGCCTAATATGTCTGTTTATCCAAAAGGAAGTAAAAAGGGAGAGCTAGAAAGATAGCATTGCATCACATTACATGGCAATGCAATGCACAGTTGCTGAAGTTGAACCAAAATGAGCTTGTAATCTGGCTTCTGCAACTTTGAACATGAAAAATCCAATGAGGAGAAGAAAAGCAAAGCCAAAGAGTCCATCCCAAAATCCGACAAACAAGCAAAATGAACAAAAAACATTGAATTCAATTCTTTCTGATTTTAGAAACTGCATTAAAGAAGGGGTGCACCGGTCCTGGAGATACTGCAATACCAGGTCAATGCGTGGAGTGGACAGAGCAAGCTCTTTTTCCATCTCCCTGTTCTAAAAATCCATTTAATATATGGTCCCCAGATAGGGGACGTATCAGATATTAAACTGATAAGAACAGATTTTTTTTTTTTTTTTTTTTTCCAAACACTCAGAAATTAAGTTTTATAATCTTAAATCATATATCACTAAACTCAAGATTTTAGTTCCATCATCGTGTTTAGATATTATATTTATATTTTTTCATTTGAATTAATATATATAAAGTTAAACATAACAATTCCTTTACAGTTTCAACAGTTTCCAAACAAATCACAACTGACATTACTTCACCCGGTTTCCCAAACTAAATATCCCCTTTTTCCCTTTTACTTTCCTCCTAACAAAACCCCTTAACTTCTTTTCTTCCTCCTCATGCTCTAACCGCATCTGTTCCCAATCATACTCTTCCTCATCATCTCTGAAAGTCACCACCTTCTCCAAAACTTTACCCTTTTCCTCTTTTACTTCTTTCTTTTCATCAGATACTTTCCTTGATCCACAATTTTCCTGTACCGTTACCTTTTTCTTCACCTTTAAACTTTCAACTTCTTTTCCCTGCTTATTCTCCTCTATAATTATCGCATCAACTTCCTTCTTCATTTTATCACCAATATCTTCCTTTTGTCCTCCAAAGTTCTTTTCAAAAGTTCCTTTGCTGCTTTCCATGTAACAATACCCAGAACTCCCGTTTACCATAATCCTCCCATTATGCAAATTTTCTTCTCCTGTTGTCCACACCAAAAAACGTCTCTTTCCGTTCCAAATACCAACTTTGTTCCTGTATAATTTCTGAAACTTTACCATCTTACATTTAGATTCCAAAAAAACCATTATCTCCTCTATTTCCACAAACGGATTGTCCATGTAAATTATCACACTCTTCGGTTTCCCCATGAATGATGCACTTACTCCAATTTTCCCAGAATCCTCTTCACTCCAGCATTTGAAAAAATGAATGCACTTTTCCTCAGAAACTAGAGTCACATCACAAACTTTACCTTGCTTTATTTCTTGCATACAGTAGATATACTTCTCCAAAACTTCATGTTTCCTCAAAATTTCCAGAATCCATTTTTCTTCCAAAAAAGTTTCTTCCGTCTCCCGTTTCACAAAAAAACGTAAGCATCTCTTCTTTTTCCAAAACTCCATCTCAACAATCCGTTTTCCTTCCGTTTTTCCTTTTAATCCTCCAAATGTTGCCACCACAGCTATGTGTGGCGACAGTTACCCCCCACAGCTATGTGTGGTGACAAGGTGATCGCCTCTCGTTGCCCAGGGACTAATCCGACTCCCTAATAGCAGCAGGGGGGTTTAGCTCCACCGAAGAGTGTAGCGATCCCCCCAGGCCAAGGAGCCGGGTACCCCAAGCACCTCCCAGTCAAGACCAAGGCAGCAACCGCTAGATCACTGCACTTGATCTTAGCCAAAAGGCCGAGAAGCGATAACCAGAATTGGTTTCAAACTACGGAGCCACCCAAGGATCCTGAAAAATGTCCATTTGTGGAGATGAGCTCCTGGACTCCCGTTAAGAAGACATGTTGTCAACCTCTAGATCCCTTACATGCCTGCACTTTTCGGCTTGCTGCTGCTGCAATCCACGCGTTTTAGATCTGCATAACTCCACCTCTTTAAACACAGCACCTTCACCCCCTGCTGTTCCCACCCGCCTCAACACCGTTGGAAGGGAGGAGAACCAATTAAGGCGGGGGGTGGGGTGGAACGAGCAGCTGTCTACCCTTAGCAGGAGGGCTCCTGATTACATACCTCTCCTGCTGCTGCTGCTGCTGGCTGTCCAGCAGCAGACTGAAGGTGGCTGCTGCTGTGCACAGGTATATAAAGGCTCAGAGCCTATTATGACACGCGCAGCCAGCGTTCCATTGCCACATTCCATCTACTGCAGGCAGGATACCTGGCTGGCTGAATGTCGCTGAGAAGCTCACAGAGACCGCCATAAGCAACAGTTTAACAGAATGCCACAGACTAATCAACCAAACTTTTTGGGTTGGGTTCTCTTTTATAGTCTGCAGGCATTAAATGAAAGAAGTCAGTGTTCCAGCAGAAGGAGACAACGTTTCAGAAAAGGCATTGTAGCAAACCAAAAAAGAAATTTTAAGCGCAGCAGAGTAACCAGCGCACATACCTGTTAGCTCAGGTGAGTTTAAAAGGCTGCTGTTGATAACAAGGGCATTTGCTAAATAGATGGTGTGTGTGCAACAATATACTGAAAGGTCAATTATATTGTGCAGCTTATCTCACCACCTGTAGTTATTTAGGTGAAAGCTCCAAAATGCTTGCCTAATATGTCTGTTTATCCAAAAGGAAGTAAAAAGGGAGAGCTAGAAAGATAGCATTGCATCACATTACATGGCAATGCAATGCACAGTTGCTGAAGTTGAACCAAAATGAGCTTGTAATCTGGCTTCTGCAACTTTGAACATGAAAAATCCAATGAGGAGAAGAAAAGCAAAGCCAAAGAGTCCATCCCAAAATCCGACAAACAAGCAAAATGAACAAAAAACATTGAATTCAATTCTTTCTGATTTTAGAAACTGCATTAAAGAAGGGGTGCACCGGTCCTGGAGATACTGCAATACCAGGTCAATGCGTGGAGTGGACAGAGCAAGCTCTTTTTCCATCTCCCTGTTCTAAAAATCCATTTAATATATGGTCCCCAGATAGGGGACGTATCAGATATTAAACTGATAAGAACAGATTTTTTTTTTTTTTTTTTTCTTTTTTTTTTTTTTAGCCCGAATTCGTGTACAAAACCCGAGTGCGCTTAAAAAAGTGACAAGTGCCACAAAAAAAGTGCACTAGGATGCTGGTCTTCTTGAAACCCTCTCCAAAAGGAGAAGGGTCCCCCAAACCATTCCCCGTCCCTCCGAGCCAAAAGGCCACAGCGAGGAACAGGGACAAAAAGCCACCTCCAGCCGAAGCCAGAGGTGACCCAATCTTACCCCCAGCACCTGCCCGAGTTCTCACCCGAGCAAGGCACTGGGAGCCAAAGACTGTGCTCCCCTCCCGGAAGAGGGGAGCCAACAACGCTCTCCTCCCGAAAGAGGAGAGCCAGGGGGGTTCAGGGGGGAGCGGAACCTGATGGCCACACACTCCCCCCCTAGACCTGCCAAGAGAGGAACCCGTAAGGGAACCGCATCCCGACAAAATCCTAGTAGGACGTGACACACGTGAATAAGTGGACACACAGTGACAAAGAAATTAAATAAATAGTGAAGGTTTCACAGTATAATACTGCCCGGACCTTCGACCGGGAATTGAAAAATTCCCCATCCTAAGGCCAGAAGGCCCGGAATAAGGGTGTGTGCGAAGAAAGAAAATTTGAAGTGCTTGTGCAAATGTGCCATAAACTCAAGTGGGGTTCCCAATCCCAGTGAGTTAAGGCACCCCAGGGTCACCACTCCTGGGGCACTTCACACTTCGGGCTTTCGATCTTCCCCGGCCCAATGGCGTCGATCCTGGGGGGCCATGCTTTCCACCAAATGACTATATTAGCCACCTGGCGTACTAACAAGCGCCTAAACCCCAGTGTGCATAATGTATCAATCTACTAGGGCGGCCAACATCCAAAACCGCCTTTTCAAAAGATACTACACTTGATCTTAGCCAAAAGGCCGAGAAGCGATAACCAGAATTGGTTTCAAACTACGGAGCCACCCAAGGATCCTGAAAAGTCCATTTGTGGAGATGAGCTCCTGGACTCCCGTTAAGAAGACATGTTGTCAACCTCTAGATCCCTTACATGCCTGCACTTTTCGGCTTGCTGCTGCTGCAATCCACGCGTTTTAGATCTGCATAACTCCACCTCTTTAAACACAGCACCTTCACCCCCTGCTGTTCCCACCCGCCTCAACACCGTTGGAAGGGAGGAGAACCAATTAAGGCGGGGGGTGGGGTGGAACGAGCAGCTGTCTACCCTTAGCAGGAGGGCTCCTGATTACATACCTCTCCTGCTGCTGCTGCTGCTGGCTGTCCAGCAGCAGACTGAAGGTGGCTGCTGCTGTGCACAGGTATATAAAGGCTCAGAGCCTATTATGACACGCGCAGCCAGCGTTCCATTGCCACATTCCATCTACTGCAGGCAGGATACCTGGCTGGCTGAATGTCGCTGAGAAGCTCACAGAGACCGCCATAAGCAACAGTTTAACAGAATGCCACAGACTAATCAACCAAACTTTTTGGGTTGGGTTCTCTTTTATAGTCTGCAGGCATTAAATGAAAGAAGTCAGTGTTCCAGCAGAAGGAGACAACGTTTCAGAAAAGGCATTGTAGCAAACCAAAAAAGAAATTTTAAGCGCAGCAGAGTAACCAGCGCACATACCTGTTAGCTCAGGTGAGTTTAAAAGGCTGCTGTTGATAACAAGGGCATTTGCTAAATAGATGGTGTGTGTGCAACAATATACTGAAAGGTCAATTATATTGTGCAGCTTATCTCACCACCTGTAGTTATTTAGGTGAAAGCTCCAAAATGCTTGCCTAATATGTCTGTTTATCCAAAAGGAAGTAAAAAGGGAGAGCTAGAAAGATAGCATTGCATCACATTACATGGCAATGCAATGCACAGTTGCTGAAGTTGAACCAAAATGAGCTTGTAATCTGGCTTCTGCAACTTTGAACATGAAAAATCCAATGAGGAGAAGAAAAGCAAAGCCAAAGAGTCCATCCCAAAATCCGACAAACAAGCAAAATGAACAAAAAACATTGAATTCAATTCTTTCTGATTTTAGAAACTGCATTAAAGAAGGGGTGCACCGGTCCTGGAGATACTGCAATACCAGGTCAATGCGTGGAGTGGACAGAGCAAGCTCTTTTTCCATCTCCCTGTTCTAAAAATCCATTTAATATATGGTCCCCAGATAGGGGACGTATCAGATATTAAACTGATAAGAACAGATACTACACTTGATCTTAGCCAAAAGGCCGAGAAGCGATAACCAGAATTGGTTTCAAACTACGGAGCCACCCAAGGATCCTGAAAAGTCCATTTGTGGAGATGAGCTCCTGGACTCCCGTTAAGAAGACATGTTGTCAACCTCTAGATCCCTTACATGCCTGCACTTTTCGGCTTGCTGCTGCTGCAATCCACGCGTTTTAGATCTGCATAACTCCACCTCTTTAAACACAGCACCTTCACCCCCTGCTGTTCCCACCCGCCTCAACACCGTTGGAAGGGAGGAGAACCAATTAAGGCGGGGGGTGGGGTGGAACGAGCAGCTGTCTACCCTTAGCAGGAGGGCTCCTGATTACATACCTCTCCTGCTGCTGCTGGCTGTCCAGCAGCAGACTGAAGGTGGCTGCTGCTGAGCACAGGTATATAAAGGCTCAGAGCCTATTATGACACGCGCAGCCAGCGTTCCATTGCCACATTCCATCTACTGCAGGCAGGATACCTGGCTGGCTGAATGTCGCTGAGAAGCTCACAGAGACCGCCATAAGCAACAGTTTAACAGAATGCCACAGACTAATCAACCAAACTTTTTGGGTTGGGTTCTCTTTTATAGTCTGCAGGCATTAAATGAAAGAAGTCAGTGTTCCAGCAGAAGGAGACAACGTTTCAGAAAAGGCATTGTAGCAAACCAAAAAAGAAATTTTAAGCGCAGCAGAGTAACCAGCGCACATACCTGTTAGCTCAGGTGAGTTTAAAAGGCTGCTGTTGATAACAAGGGCATTTGCTAAATAGATGGTGTGTGTGCAACAATATACTGAAAGGTCAATTATATTGTGCAGCTTATCTCACCACCTGTAGTTATTTAGGTGAAAGCTCCAAAATGCTTGCCTAATATGTCTGTTTATCCAAAAGGAAGTAAAAAGGGAGAGCTAGAAAGATAGCATTGCATCACATTACATGGCAATGCAATGCACAGTTGCTGAAGTTGAACCAAAATGAGCTTGTAATCTGGCTTCTGCAACTTTGAACATGAAAAATCCAATGAGGAGAAGAAAAGCAAAGCCAAAGAGTCCATCCCAAAATCCGACAAACAAGCAAAATGAACAAAAAACATTGAATTCAATTCTTTCTGATTTTAGAAACTGCATTAAAGAAGGGGTGCACCGGTCCTGGAGATACTGCAATACCAGGTCAATGCGTGGAGTGGACAGAGCAAGCTCTTTTTCCATCTCCCTGTTCTAAAAATCCATTTAATATATGGTCCCCAGATAGGGGACGTATCAGATATTAAACTGATAAGAACAGATACTACACTTGATCTTAGCCAAAAGGCCGAGAAGCGATAACCAGAATTGGTTTCAAACTACGGAGCCACCCAAGGATCCTGAAAAGTCCATTTGTGGAGATGAGCTCCTGGACTCCCGTTAAGAAGACATGTTGTCAACCTCTAGATCCCTTACATGCCTGCACTTTTCGGCTTGCTGCTGCTGCAATCCACGCGTTTTAGATCTGCATAACTCCACCTCTTTAAACACAGCACCTTCACCCCCTGCTGTTCCCACCCGCCTCAACACCGTTGGAAGGGAGGAGAACCAATTAAGGCGGGGGGTGGGGTGGAACGAGCAGCTGTCTACCCTTAGCAGGAGGGCTCCTGATTACATACCTCTCCTGCTGCTGCTGCTGCTGGCTGTCCAGCAGCAGACTGAAGGTGGCTGCTGCTGTGCACAGGTATATAAAGGCTCAGAGCCTATTATGACACGCGCAGCCAGCGTTCCATTGCCACATTCCATCTACTGCAGGCAGGATACCTGGCTGGCTGAATGTCGCTGAGAAGCTCACAGAGACCGCCATAAGCAACAGTTTAACAGAATGCCACAGACTAATCAACCAAACTTTTTGGGTTGGGTTCTCTTTTATAGTCTGCAGGCATTAAATGAAAGAAGTCAGTGTTCCAGCAGAAGGAGACAACGTTTCAGAAAAGGCATTGTAGCAAACCAAAAAAGAAATTTTAAGCGCAGCAGAGTAACCAGCGCACATACCTGTTAGCTCAGGTGAGTTTAAAAGGCTGCTGTTGATAACAAGGGCATTTGCTAAATAGATGGTGTGTGTGCAACAATATACTGAAAGGTCAATTATATTGTGCAGCTTATCTCACCACCTTTAGTTATTTAGGTGAAAGCTCCAAAATGCTTGCCTAATATGTCTGTTTATCCAAAAGGAAGTAAAAAGGGAGAGCTAGAAAGATAGCATTGCATCACATTACATGGCAATGCAATGCACAGTTGCTGAAGTTGAACCAAAATGAGCTTGTAATCTGGCTTCTGCAACTTTGAACATGAAAAATCCAATGAGGAGAAGAAAAGCAAAGCCAAAGAGTCCATCCCAAAATCCGACAAACAAGCAAAATGAACAAAAAACATTGAATTCAATTCTTTCTGATTTTAGAAACTGCATTAAAGAAGGGGTGCACCGGTCCTGGAGATACTGCAATACCAGGTCAATGCGTGGAGTGGACAGAGCAAGCTCTTTTTCCATCTCCCTGTTCTAAAAATCCATTTAATATATGGTCCCCAGATAGGGGACGTATCAGATATTAAACTGATAAGAACAGATACTACACTTGATCTTAGCCAAAAGGCCGAGAAGCGATAACCAGAATTGGTTTCAAACTACGGAGCCACCCAAGGATCCTGAAAAGTCCATTTGTGGAGATGAGCTCCTGGACTCCCGTTAAGAAGACATGTTGTCAACCTCTAGATCCCTTACATGCCTGCACTTTTCGGCTTGCTGCTGCTGCAATCCACGCGTTTTAGATCTGCATAACTCCACCTCTTTAAACACAGCACCTTCACCCCCTGCTGTTCCCACCCGCCTCAACACCGTTGGAAGGGAGGAGAACCAATTAAGGCGGGGGGTGGGGTGGAACGAGCAGCTGTCTACCCTTAGCAGGAGGGCTCCTGATTACATACCTCTCCTGCTGCTGCTGCTGCTGGCTGTCCAGCAGCAGACTGAAGGTGGCTGCTGCTGTGCACAGGTATATAAAGGCTCAGAGCCTATTATGACACGCGCAGCCAGCGTTCCATTGCCACATTCCATCTACTGCAGGCAGGATACCTGGCTGGCTGAATGTCGCTGAGAAGCTCACAGAGACCGCCATAAGCAACAGTTTAACAGAATGCCACAGACTAATCAACCAAACTTTTTGGGTTGGGTTCTCTTTTATAGTCTGCAGGCATTAAATGAAAGAAGTCAGTGTTCCAGCAGAAGGAGACAACGTTTCAGAAAAGGCATTGTAGCAAACCAAAAAAGAAATTTTAAGCGCAGCAGAGTAACCAGCGCACATACCTGTTAGCTCAGGTGAGTTTAAAAGGCTGCTGTTGATAACAAGGGCATTTGCTAAATAGATGGTGTGTGTGCAACAATATACTGAAAGGTCAATTATATTGTGCAGCTTATCTCACCACCTGTAGTTATTTAGGTGAAAGCTCCAAAATGCTTGCCTAATATGTCTGTTTATCCAAAAGGAAGTAAAAAGGGAGAGCTAGAAAGATAGCATTGCATCACATTACATGGCAATGCAATGCACAGTTGCTGAAGTTGAACCAAAATGAGCTTGTAATCTGGCTTCTGCAACTTTGAACATGAAAAATCCAATGAGGAGAAGAAAAGCAAAGCCAAAGAGTCCATCCCAAAATCCGACAAACAAGCAAAATGAACAAAAAACATTGAATTCAATTCTTTCTGATTTTAGAAACTGCATTAAAGAAGGGGTGCACCGGTCCTGGAGATACTGCAATACCAGGTCAATGCGTGGAGTGGACAGAGCAAGCTCTTTTTCCATCTCCCTGTTCTAAAAATCCATTTAATATATGGTCCCCAGATAGGGGACGTATCAGATATTAAACTGATAAGAACAGATACTACACTTGATCTTAGCCAAAAGGCCGAGAAGCGATAACCAGAATTGGTTTCAAACTACGGAGCCACCCAAGGATCCTGAAAAGTCCATTTGTGGAGATGAGCTCCTGGACTCCCGTTAAGAAGACATGTTGTCAACCTCTAGATCCCTTACATGCCTGCACTTTTCGGCTTGCTGCTGCTGCAATCCACGCGTTTTAGATCTGCATAACTCCACCTCTTTAAACACAGCACCTTCACCCCCTGCTGTTCCCACCCGCCTCAACACCGTTGGAAGGGAGGAGAACCAATTAAGGCGGGGGGTGGGGTGGAACGAGCAGCTGTCTACCCTTAGCAGGAGGGCTCCTGATTACATACCTCTCCTGCTGCTGCTGCTGCTGGCTGTCCAGCAGCAGACTGAAGGTGGCTGCTGCTGTGCACAGGTATATAAAGGCTCAGAGCCTATTATGACACGCGCAGCCAGCGTTCCATTGCCACATTCCATCTACTGCAGGCAGGATACCTGGCTGGCTGAATGTCGCTGAGAAGCTCACAGAGACCGCCATAAGCAACAGTTTAACAGAATGCCACAGACTAATCAACCAAACTTTTTGGGTTGGGTTCTCTTTTATAGTCTGCAGGCATTAAATGAAAGAAGTCAGTGTTCCAGCAGAAGGAGACAACGTTTCAGAAAAGGCATTGTAGCAAACCAAAAAAGAAATTTTAAGCGCAGCAGAGTAACCAGCGCACATACCTGTTAGCTCAGGTGAGTTTAAAAGGCTGCTGTTGATAACAAGGGCATTTGCTAAATAGATGGTGTGTGTGCAACAATATACTGAAAGGTCAATTATATTGTGCAGCTTATCTCACCACCTGTAGTTATTTAGGTGAAAGCTCCAAAATGCTTGCCTAATATGTCTGTTTATCCAAAAGGAAGTAAAAAGGGAGAGCTAGAAAGATAGCATTGCATCACATTACATGGCAATGCAATGCACAGTTGCTGAAGTTGAACCAAAATGAGCTTGTAATCTGGCTTCTGCAACTTTGAACATGAAAAATCCAATGAGGAGAAGAAAAGCAAAGCCAAAGAGTCCATCCCAAAATCCGACAAACAAGCAAAATGAACAAAAAACATTGAATTCAATTCTTTCTGATTTTAGAAACTGCATTAAAGAAGGGGTGCACCGGTCCTGGAGATACTGCAATACCAGGTCAATGCGTGGAGTGGACAGAGCAAGCTCTTTTTCCATCTCCCTGTTCTAAAAATCCATTTAATATATGGTCCCCAGATAGGGGACGTATCAGATATTAAACTAATAAGAACAGATTTTTTTTTTTTTTTTTTTCTTTTTTTTTTTTTTAGCCCGAATTCGTGTACAAAACCCGAGTGCGCTTAAAAAAGTGACAAGTGCCACAAAAAAAAGTGCACTAGGATGCTGGTCTTCTTGAAACCCTCTCCAAAAGGAGAAGGGTCCCCCAAACCATTCCCCGTCCCTCCGAGCCAAAAGGCCACAGCGAGGAACAGGGACAAAAAGCCACCTCCAGCCGAAGCCAGAGGCGACCCAATCTTACCCCCAGCACCTGCCCGAGTTCTCACCCGAGCAAGGCACTGGGAGCCAAAGACTGTGCTCCCCTCCCGGAAGAGGGGAGCCAACAACGCTCTCCTCCCGAAAGAGGAGAGCCAGGGGGGTTCAGGGGGGAGCGGAACCTGATGGCCACACACTCCCCCCCTAGACCTGCCAAGAGAGGAACCCGTAAGGGAACCGCATCCCGACAAAATCCTAGTAGGACGTGACACACGTGAATAAGTGGACACACAGTGACAAAGAAATTAAATAAATAGTGAAGGTTTCACAGTATAATACTGCCCGGACCTTCGACCGGGAATTGAAAAATTCCCCATCCTAAGGCCAGAAGGCCCGGAATAAGGGTGTGTGCGAAGAAAGAAAATTTGAAGTGCTTGTGCAAATGTGCCATAAACTCAAGTGGGGTTCCCAATCCCAGTGAGTTAAGGCACCCCAGGGTCACCACTCCTGGGGCACTTCACACTTCGGGCTTTCGATCTTCCCCGGCCCAATGGCGTCGATCCTGGGGGGCCATGCTTTCCACCAGATGACTATATTAGCCACCTGGCGTACTAACAAGCGCCTAAACCCCAGTGTGCATAATGTATCAATCTACTAGGGCGGCCAACATCCAAAACCGCCTTTTCAAAAGATACTACACTTGATCTTAGCCAAAAGGCCGAGAAGCGATAACCAGAATTGGTTTCAAACTACGGAGCCACCCAAGGATCCTGAAAAGTCCATTTGTGGAGATGAGCTCCTGGACTCCCGTTAAGAAGACATGTTGTCAACCTCTAGATCCCTTACATGCCTGCACTTTTCGGCTTGCTGCTGCTGCAATCCACGCGTTTTAGATCTGCATAACTCCACCTCTTTAAACACAGCACCTTCACCCCCTGCTGTTCCCACCCGCCTCAACACCGTTGGAAGGGAGGAGAACCAATTAAGGCGGGGGGTGGGGTGGAACGAGCAGCTGTCTACCCTTAGCAGGAGGGCTCCTGATTACATACCTCTCCTGCTGCTGCTGCTGGCTGTCCAGCAGCAGACTGAAGGTGGCTGCTGCTGTGCACAGGTATATAAAGGCTCAGAGCCTATTATGACACGCGCAGCCAGCGTTCCATTGCCACATTCCATCTACTGCAGGCAGGATACCTGGCTGGCTGAATGTCGCTGAGAAGCTCACAGAGACCGCCATAAGCAACAGTTTAACAGAATGCCACAGACTAATCAACCAAACTTTTTGGGTTGGGTTCTCTTTTATAGTCTGCAGGCATTAAATGAAAGAAGTCAGTGTTCCAGCAGAAGGAGACAACGTTTCAGAAAAGGCATTGTAGCAAACCAAAAAAGAAATTTTAAGCGCAGCAGAGTAACCAGCGCACATACCTGTTAGCTCAGGTGAGTTTAAAAGGCTGCTGTTGATAACAAGGGCATTTGCTAAATAGATGGTGTGTGTGCAACAATATACTGAAAGGTCAATTATATTGTGCAGCTTATCTCACCACCTGTAGTTATTTAGGTGAAAGCTCCAAAATGCTTGCCTAATATGTCTGTTTATCCAAAAGGAAGTAAAAAGGGAGAGCTAGAAAGATAGCATTGCATCACATTACATGGCAATGTAATGCACAGTTGCTGAAGTTGAACCAAAATGAGCTTGTAATCTGGCTTCTGCAACTTTGAACATGAAAAATCCAATGAGGAGAAGAAAAGCAAAGCCAAAGAGTCCATCCCAAAATCCGACAAACAAGCAAAATGAACAAAAAACATTGAATTCAATTCTTTCTGATTTTAGAAACTGCATTAAAGAAGGGGTGCACCGGTCCTGGAGATACTGCAATACCAGGTCAATGCGTGGAGTGGACAGAGCAAGCTCTTTTTCCATCTCCCTGTTCTAAAAATCCATTTAATATATGGTCCCCAGATAGGGGACGTATCAGATATTAAACTGATAAGAACAGATACTACACTTGATCTTAGCCAAAAGGCCGAGAAGCGATAACCAGAATTGGTTTCAAACTACGGAGCCACCCAAGGATCCTGAAAAGTCCATTTGTGGAGATGAGCTCCTGGACTCCCGTTAAGAAGACATGTTGTCAACCTCTAGATCCCTTACATGCCTGCACTTTTCGGCTTGCTGCTGCTGCAATCCACGCGTTTTAGATCTGCATAACTCCACCTCTTTAAACACAGCACCTTCACCCCCTGCTGTTCCCACCCGCCTCAACACCGTTGGAAGGGAGGAGAACCAATTAAGGCGGGGGGTGGGGTGGAACGAGCAGCTGTCTACCCTTAGCAGGAGGGCTCCTGATTACATACCTCTCCTGCTGCTGCTGCTGCTGGCTGTCCAGCAGCAGACTGAAGGTGGCTGCTGCTGTGCACAGGTATATAAAGGCTCAGAGCCTATTATGACACGCGCAGCCAGCGTTCCATTGCCACATTCCATCTACTGCAGGCAGGATACCTGGCTGGCTGAATGTCGCTGAGAAGCTCACAGAGACCGCCATAAGCAACAGTTTAACAGAATGCCACAGACTAATCAACCAAACTTTTTGGGTTGGGTTCTCTTTTATAGTCTGCAGGCATTAAATGAAAGAAGTCAGTGTTCCAGCAGAAGGAGACAACGTTTCAGAAAAGGCATTGTAGCAAACCAAAAAAGAAATTTTAAGCGCAGCAGAGTAACCAGCGCACATACCTGTTAGCTCAGGTGAGTTTAAAAGGCTGCTGTTGATAACAAGGGCATTTGCTAAATAGATGGTGTGTGTGCAACAATATACTGAAAGGTCAATTATATTGTGCAGCTTATCTCACCACCTGTAGTTATTTAGGTGAAAGCTCCAAAATGCTTGCCTAATATGTCTGTTTATCCAAAAGGAAGTAAAAAGGGAGAGCTAGAAAGATAGCATTGCATCACATTACATGGCAATGCAATGCACAGTTGCTGAAGTTGAACCAAAATGAGCTTGTAATCTGGCTTCTGCAACTTTGAACATGAAAAATCCAATGAGGAGAAGAAAAGCAAAGCCAAAGAGTCCATCCCAAAATCCGACAAACAAGCAAAATGAACAAAAAACATTGAATTCAATTCTTTCTGATTTTAGAAACTGCATTAAAGAAGGGGTGCACCGGTCCTGGAGATACTGCAATACCAGGTCAATGCGTGGAGTGGACAGAGCAAGCTCTTTTTCCATCTCCCTGTTCTAAAAATCCATTTAATATATGGTCCCCAGATAGGGGACGTATCAGATATTAAACTGATAAGAACAGATACTACACTTGATCTTAGCCAAAAGGCCGAGAAGCGATAACCAGAATTGGTTTCAAACTACGGAGCCACCCAAGGATCCTGAAAAGTCCATTTGTGGAGATGAGCTCCTGGACTCCCGTTAAGAAGACATGTTGTCAACCTCTAGATCCCTTACATGCCTGCACTTTTCGGCTTGCTGCTGCTGCAATCCACGCGTTTTAGATCTGCATAACTCCACCTCTTTAAACACAGCACCTTCACCCCCTACTGTTCCCACCCGCCTCAACACCGATGGAAGGGAGGAGAACCAATTAAGGCGGGGGGTGGGGTGGAACGAGCAGCTGTCTACCCTTAGCAGGAGGGCTCCTGATTACATACCTCTCCTGCTGCTGCTGCTGCTGGCTGTCCAGCAGCAGACTGAAGGTGGCTGCTGCTGTGCACAGGTATATAAAGGCTCAGAGCCTATTATGACACGCGCAGCCAGCGTTCCATTGCCACATTCCATCTACTGCAGGCAGGATACCTGGCTGGCTGAATGTCGCTGAGAAGCTCACAGAGACCGCCATAAGCAACAGTTTAACAGAATGCCACAGACTAATCAACCAAACTTTTTGGGTTGGGTTCTCTTTTATAGTCTGCAGGCATTAAATGAAAGAAGTCAGTGTTCCAGCAGAAGGAGACAACGTTTCAGAAAAGGCATTGTAGCAAACCAAAAAAGAAATTTTAAGCGCAGCAGAGTAACCAGCGCACATACCTGTTAGCTCAGGTGAGTTTAAAAGGCTGCTGTTGATAACAAGGGCATTTGCTAAATAAATGGTGTGTGTGCAACAATATACTGAAAGGTCAATTATATTGTGCAGCTTATCTCACCACCTGTAGTTATTTAGGTGAAAGCTCCAAAATGCTTGCCTAATATGTCTGTTTATCCAAAAGGAAGTAAAAAGGGAGAGCTAGAAAGATAGCATTGCATCACATTACATGGCAATGCAATGCACAGTTGCTGAAGTTGAACCAAAATGAGCTTGTAATCTGGCTTCTGCAACTTTGAACATGAAAAATCCAATGAGGAGAAGAAAAGCAAAGCCAAAGAGTCCATCCCAAAATCCGACAAACAAGCAAAATGAACAAAAAACATTGAATTCAATTCTTTCTGATTTTAGAAACTGCATTAAAGAAGGGGTGCACCGGTCCTGGAGATACTGCAATACCAGGTCAATGCGTGGAGTGGACAGAGCAAGCTCTTTTTCCATCTCCCTGTTCTAAAAATCCATTTAATATATGGTCCCCAGATAGGGGACGTATCAGATATTAAACTGATAAGAACAGATACTACACTTGATCTTAGCCAAAAGGCCGAGAAGCGATAACCAGAATTGGTTTCAAACTACGGAGCCACCCAAGGATCCTGAAAAGTCCATTTGTGGAGATGAGCTCCTGGACTCCCGTTAAGAAGACATGTTGTCAACCTCTAGATCCCTTACATGCCTGCACTTTTCGGCTTGCTGCTGCTGCAATCCACGCGTTTTAGATCTGCATAACTCCACCTCTTTAAACACAGCACCTTCACCCCCTGCTGTTCCCACCCGCCTCAACACCGTTGGAAGGGAGGAGAACCAATTAAGGCGGGGGGTGGGGTGGAACGAGCAGCTGTCTACCCTTAGCAGGAGGGCTCCTGATTACATACCTCTCCTGCTGCTGCTGCTGCTGGCTGTCCAGCAGCAGACTGAAGGTGGCTGCTGCTGTGCACAGGTATATAAAGGCTCAGAGCCTATTATGACACACGCAGCCAGCGTTCCATTGCCACATTCCATCTACTGCAGGCAGGATACCTGGCTGGCTGAATGTCGCTGAGAAGCTCACAGAGACCGCCATAAGCAACAGTTTAACAGAATGCCACAGACTAATCAACCAAACTTTTTGGGTTGGGTTCTCTTTTATAGTCTGCAGGCATTAAATGAAAGAAGTCAGTGTTCCAGCAGAAGGAGACAACGTTTCAGAAAAGGCATTGTAGCAAACCAAAAAAGAAATTTTAAGCGCAGCAGAGTAACCAGCGCACATACCTGTTAGCTCAGGTGAGTTTAAAAGGCTGCTGTTGATAACAAGGGCATTTGCTAAATAGATGGTGTGTGTGCAACAATATACTGAAAGGTCAATTATATTGTGCAGCTTATCTCACCACCTGTAGTTAATTAGGTGAAAGCTCCAAAATGCTTGCCTAATATGTCTGTTTATCCAAAAGGAAGTAAAAAGGGAGAGCTAGAAAGATAGCATTGCATCACATTACATGGCAATGCAATGCACAGTTGCTGAAGTTGAACCAAAATGAGCTTGTAATCTGGCTTCTGCAACTTTGAACATGAAAAATCCAATGAGGAGAAGAAAAGCAAAGCCAAAGAGTCCATCCCAAAATCCGACAAACAAGCAAAATGAACAAAAAACATTGAATTCAATTCTTTCTGATTTTAGAAACTGCATTAAAGAAGGGGTGCACCGGTCCTGGAGATACTGCAATACCAGGTCAATGCGTGGAGTGGACAGAGCAAGCTCTTTTTCCATCTCCCTGTTCTAAAAATCCATTTAATATATGGTCCCCAGATAGGGGACGTATCAGATATTAAACTGATAAGAACAGATACTACACTTGATCTTAGCCAAAAGGCCGAGAAGCGATAACCAGAATTGGTTTCAAACTACGGAGCCACCCAAGGATCCTGAAAAGTCCATTTGTGGAGATGAGCTCCTGGACTCCCGTTAAGAAGACATGTTGTCAACCTCTAGATCCCTTACATGCCTGCACTTTTCGGCTTGCTGCTGCTGCAATCCACGCGTTTTAGATCTGCATAACTCCACCTCTTTAAACACAGCACCTTCACCCCCTGCTGTTCCCACCCGCCTCAACACCGTTGGAAGGGAGGAGAACCAATTAAGGCGGGGGGTGGGGTGGAACGAGCAGCTGTCTACCCTTAGCAGGAGGGCTCCTGATTACATACCTCTCCTGCTGCTGCTGCTGCTGGCTGTCCAGCAGCAGACTGAAGGTGGCTGCTGCTGTGCACAGGTATATAAAGGCTCAGAGCCTATTATGACACGCGCAGCCAGCGTTCCATTGCCACATTCCATCTACTGCAGGCAGGATACCTGGCTGGCTGAATGTCGCTGAGAAGCTCACAGAGACCGCCATAAGCAACAGTTTAACAGAATGCCACAGACTAATCAACCAAACTTTTTGGGTTGGGTTCTCTTTTATAGTCTGCAGGCATTAAATGAAAGAAGTCAGTGTTCCAGCAGAAGGAGACAACGTTTCAGAAAAGGCATTGTAGCAAACCAAAAAAGAAATTTTAAGCGCAGCAGAGTAACCAGCGCACATACCTGTTAGCTCAGGTGAGTTTAAAAGGCTGCTGTTGATAACAAGGGCATTTGCTAAATAGATGGTGTGTGTGCAACAATATACTGAAAGGTCAATTATATTGTGCAGCTTATCTCACCACCTGTAGTTAATTAGGTGAAAGCTCCAAAATGCTTGCCTAATATGTCTGTTTATCCAAAAGGAAGTAAAAAGGGAGAGCTAGAAAGATAGCATTGCATCACATTACATGGCAATGCAATGCACAGTTGCTGAAGTTGAACCAAAATGAGCTTGTAATCTGGCTTCTGCAACTTTGAACATGAAAAATCCAATGAGGAGAAGAAAAGCAAAGCCAAAGAGTCCATCCCAAAATCCGACAAACAAGCAAAATGAACAAAAAACATTGAATTCAATTCTTTCTGATTTTAGAAACTGCATTAAAGAAGGGGTGCACCGGTCCTGGAGATACTGCAATACCAGGTCAATGCGTGGAGTGGACAGAGCAAGCTCTTTTTCCATCTCCCTGTTCTAAAAATCCATTTAATATATGGTCCCCAGATAGGGGACGTATCAGATATTAAACTGATAAGAACAGATACTACACTTGATCTTAGCCAAAAGGCCGAGAAGCGATAACCAGAATTGGTTTCAAACTACGGAGCCACCCAAGGATCCTGAAAAGTCCATTTGTGGAGATGAGCTCCTGGACTCCCGTTAAGAAGACATGTTGTCAACCTCTAGATCCCTTACATGCCTGCACTTTTCGGCTTGCTGCTGCTGCAATCCACGCGTTTTAGATCTGCATAACTCCACCTCTTTAAACACAGCACCTTCACCCCCTGCTGTTCCCACCCGCCTCAACACCGTTGGAAGGGAGGAGAACCAATTAAGGCGGGGGGTGGGGTGGAACGAGCAGCTGTCTACCCTTAGCAGGAGGGCTCCTGATTACATACCTCTCCTGCTGCTGCTGCTGCTGGCTGTCCAGCAGCAGACTGAAGGTGGCTGCTGCTGTGCACAGGTATATAAAGGCTCAGAGCCTATTATGACACGCGCAGCCAGCGTTCCATTGCCACATTCCATCTACTGCAGGCAGGATACCTGGCTGGCTGAATGTCGCTGAGAAGCTCACAGAGACCGCCATAAGCAACAGTTTAACAGAATGCCACAGACTAATCAACCAAACTTTTTGGGTTGGGTTCTCTTTTATAGTCTGCAGGCATTAAATGAAAGAAGTCAGTGTTCCAGCAGAAGGAGACAACGTTTCAGAAAAGGCATTGTAGCAAACCAAAAAAGAAATTTTAAGCGCAGCAGAGTAACCAGCGCACATACCTGTTAGCTCAGGTGAGTTTAAAAGGCTGCTGTTGATAACAAGGGCATTTGCTAAATAGATGGTGTGTGTGCAACAATATACTGAAAGGTCAATTATATTGTGCAGCTTATCTCACCACCTGTAGTTATTTAGGTGAAAGCTCCAAAATGCTTGCCTAATATGTCTGTTTATCCAAAAGGAAGTAAAAAGGGAGAGCTAGAAAGATAGCATTGCATCACATTACATGGCAATGCAATGCACAGTTGCTGAAGTTGAACCAAAATGAGCTTGTAATCTGGCTTCTGCAACTTTGAACATGAAAAATCCAATGAGGAGAAGAAAAGCAAAGCCAAAGAGTCCATCCCAAAATCCGACAAACAAGCAAAATGAACAAAAAACATTGAATTCAATTCTTTCTGATTTTAGAAACTGCATTAAAGAAGGGGTGCACCGGTCCTGGAGATACTGCAATACCAGGTCAATGCGTGGAGTGGACAGAGCAAGCTCTTTTTCCATCTCCCTGTTCTAAAAATCCATTTAATATATGGTCCCCAGATAGGGGACGTATCAGATATTAAACTGATAAGAACAGATACTACACTTGATCTTAGCCAAAAGGCCGAGAAGCGATAACCAGAATTGGTTTCAAACTACGGAGCCACCCAAGGATCCTGAAAAGTCCATTTGTGGAGATGAGCTCCTGGACTCCCGTTAAGAAGACATGTTGTCAACCTCTAGATCCCTTACATGCCTGCACTTTTCGGCTTGCTGCTGCTGCAATCCACGCGTTTTAGATCTGCATAACTCCACCTCTTTAAACACAGCACCTTCACCCCCTGCTGTTCCCACCCGCCTCAACACCGTTGGAAGGGAGGAGAACCAATTAAGGCGGGGGGTGGGGTGGAACGAGCAGCTGTCTACCCTTAGCAGGAGGGCTCCTGATTACATACCTCTCCTGCTGCTGCTGCTGCTGGCTGTCCAGCAGCAGACTGAAGGTGGCTGCTGCTGTGCACAGGTATATAAAGGCTCAGAGCCTATTATGATACGCGCAGCCAGCGTTCCATTGCCACATTCCATCTACTGCAGGCAGGATACCTGGCTGGCTGAATGTCGCTGAGAAGCTCACAGAGACCGCCATAAGCAACAGTTTAACAGAATGCCACAGACTAATCAACCAAACTTTTTGGGTTGGGTTCTCTTTTATAGTCTGCAGGCATTAAATGAAAGAAGTCAGTGTTCCAGCAGAAGGAGACAACGTTTCAGAAAAGGCATTGTAGCAAACCAAAAAAGAAATTTTAAGCGCAGCAGAGTAACCAGCGCATATACCTGTTAGCTCAGGTGAGTTTAAAAGGCTGCTGTTGATAACAAGGGCATTTGCTAAATAGATGGTGTGTGTGCAACAATATACTGAAAGGTCAATTATATTGTGCAGCTTATCTCACCACCTGTAGTTATTTAGGTGAAAGCTCCAAAATGCTTGCCTAATATGTCTGTTTATCCAAAAGGAAGTAAAAAGGGAGAGCTAGAAAGATAGCATTGCATCACATTACATGGCAATGCAATGCACAGTTGCTGAAGTTGAACCAAAATGAGCTTGTAATCTGGCTTCTGCAACTTTGAACATGAAAAATCCAATGAGGAGAAGAAAAGCAAAGCCAAAGAGTCCATCCCAAAATCCGACAAACAAGCAAAATGAACAAAAAACATTGAATTCAATTCTTTCTGATTTTAGAAACTGCATTAAAGAAGGGGTGCACCGGTCCTGGAGATACTGCAATACCAGGTCAATTCGTGGAGTGGACAGAGCAAGCTCTTTTTCCATCTCCCTGTTCTAAAAATCCATTTAATATATGGTCCCCAGATAGGGGACGTATCAGATATTAAACTGATAAGAACAGATACTACACTTGATCTTAGCCAAAAGGCCGAGAAGCGATAACCAGAATTGGTTTCAAACTACGGAGCCACCCAAGGATCCTGAAAAGTCCATTTGTGGAGATGAGCTCCTGGACTCCCGTTAAGAAGACATGTTGTCAACCTCTAGATCCCTTACATGCCTGCACTTTTCGGCTTGCTGCTGCTGCAATCCACGCGTTTTAGATCTGCATAACTCCACCTCTTTAAACACAGCACCTTCACCCCCTGCTGTTCCCACCCGCCTCAACACCGTTGGAAGGGAGGAGAACCAATTAAGGCGGGGGGTGGGGTGGAACGAGCAGCTGTCTACCCTTAGCAGGAGGGCTCCTGATTACATACCTCTCCTGCTGCTGCTGCTGCTGGCTGTCCAGCAGCAGACTGAAGGTGGCTGCTGCTGTGCACAGGTATATAAAGGCTCAGAGCCTATTATGATACGCGCAGCCAGCGTTCCATTGCCACATTCCATCTACTGCAGGCAGGATACCTGGCTGGCTGAATGTCGCTGAGAAGCTCACAGAGACCGCCATAAGCAACAGTTTAACAGAATGCCACAGACTAATCAACCAAACTTTTTGGGTTGGGTTCTCTTTTATAGTCTGCAGGCATTAAATGAAAGAAGTCAGTGTTCCAGCAGAAGGAGACAACGTTTCAGAAAAGGCATTGTAGCAAACCAAAAAAGAAATTTTAAGCGCAGCAGAGTAACCAGCGCACATACCTGTTAGCTCAGGTGAGTTTAAAAGGCTGCTGTTGATAACAAGGGCATTTGCTAAATAGATGGTGTGTGTGCAACAATATACTGAAAGGTCAATTATATTGTGCAGCTTATCTCACCACCTGTAGTTATTTAGGTGAAAGCTCCAAAATGCTTGCCTAATATGTCTGTTTATCCAAAAGGAAGTAAAAAGGGAGAGCTAGAAAGATAGCATTGCATCACATTACATGGCAATGCAATGCACAGTTGCTGAAGTTGAACCAAAATGAGCTTGTAATCTGGCTTCTGCAACTTTGAACATGAAAAATCCAATGAGGAGAAGAAAAGCAAAGCCAAAGAGTCCATCCCAAAATCCGACAAACAAGCAAAATGAACAAAAAACATTGAATTCAATTCTTTCTGATTTTAGAAACTGCATTAAAGAAGGGGTGCACCGGTCCTGGAGATACTGCAATACCAGGTCAATTCGTGGAGTGGACAGAGCAAGCTCTTTTTCCATCTCCCTGTTCTAAAAATCCATTTAATATATGGTCCCCAGATAGGGGACGTATCAGATATTAAACTGATAAGAACAGATACTACACTTGATCTTAGCCAAAAGGCCGAGAAGCGATAACCAGAATTGGTTTCAAACTACGGAGCCACCCAAGGATCCTGAAAAGTCCATTTGTGGAGATGAGCTCCTGGACTCCCGTTAAGAAGACATGTTGTCAACCTCTAGATCCCTTACATGCCTGCACTTTTCGGCTTGCTGCTGCTGCAATCCACGCGTTTTAGATCTGCATAACTCCACCTCTTTAAACACAGCACCTTCACCCCCTGCTGTTCCCACCCGCCTCAACACCGTTGGAAGGGAGGAGAACCAATTAAGGCGGGGGGTGGGGTGGAACGAGCAGCTGTCTACCCTTAGCAGGAGGGCTCCTGATTACATACCTCTCCTGCTGCTGCTGCTGCTGGCTGTCCAGCAGCAGACTGAAGGTGGCTGCTGCTGTGCACAGGTATATAAAGGCTCAGAGCCTATTATGACACGCGCAGCCAGCGTTCCATTGCCACATTCCATCTACTGCAGGCAGGATACCTGGCTGGCTGAATGTCGCTGAGAAGCTCACAGAGACCGCCATAAGCAACAGTTTAACAGAATGCCACAGACTAATCAACCAAACTTTTTGGGTTGGGTTCTCTTTTATAGTCTGCAGGCATTAAATGAAAGAAGTCAGTGTTCCAGCAGAAGGAGACAACGTTTCAGAAAAGGCATTGTAGCAAACCAAAAAAGAAATTTTAAGCGCAGCAGAGTAACCAGCGCACATACCTGTTAGCTCAGGTGAGTTTAAAAGGCTGCTGTTGATAACAAGGGCATTTGCTAAATAGATGGTGTGTGTGCAACAATATACTGAAAGGTCAATTATATTGTGCAGCTTATCTCACCACCTGTAGTTATTTAGGTGAAAGCTCCAAAATGCTTGCCTAATATGTCTGTTTATCCAAAAGGAAGTAAAAAGGGAGAGCTAGAAAGATAGCATTGCATCACATTACATGGCAATGCAATGCACAGTTGCTGAAGTTGAACCAAAATGAGCTTGTAATCTGGCTTCTGCAACTTTGAACATGAAAAATCCAATGAGGAGAAGAAAAGCAAAGCCAAAGAGTCCATCCCAAAATCCGACAAACAAGCAAAATGAACAAAAAACATTGAATTCAATTCTTTCTGATTTTAGAAACTGCATTAAAGAAGGGGTGCACCGGTCCTGGAGATACTGCAATACCAGGTCAATGCGTGGAGTGGACAGAGCAAGCTCTTTTTCCATCTCCCTGTTCTAAAAATCCATTTAATATATGGTCCCCAGATAGGGGACGTATCAGATATTAAACTGATAAGAACAGATACTACACTTGATCTTAGCCAAAAGGCCGAGAAGCGATAACCAGAATTGGTTTCAAACTACGGAGCCACCCAAGGATCCTGAAAAGTCCATTTGTGGAGATGAGCTCCTGGACTCCCGTTAAGAAGACATGTTGTCAACCTCTAGATCCCTTACATGCCTGCACTTTTCGGCTTGCTGCTGCTGCAATCCACGCGTTTTAGATCTGCATAACTCCACCTCTTTAAACACAGCACCTTCACCCCCTGCTGTTCCCACCCGCCTCAACACCGTTGGAAGGGAGGAGAACCAATTAAGGCGGGGGGTGGGGTGGAACGAGCAGCTGTCTACCCTTAGCAGGAGGGCTCCTGATTACATACCTCTCCTGCTGCTGCTGCTGCTGGCTGTCCAGCAGTAGACTGAAGGTGGCTGCTGCTGTGCACAGGTATATAAAGGCTCAGAGCCTATTATGACACGCGCAGCCAGCGTTCCATTGCCACATTCCATCTACTGCAGGCAGGATACCTGGCTGGCTGAATGTCGCTGAGAAGCTCACAGAGACCGCCATAAGCAACAGTTTAACAGAATGCCACAGACTAATCAACCAAACTTTTTGGGTTGGGTTCTCTTTTATAGTCTGCAGGCATTAAATGAAAGAAGTCAGTGTTCCAGCAGAAGGAGACAACGTTTCAGAAAAGGCATTGTAGCAAACCAAAAAAGAAATTTTAAGCGCAGCAGAGTAACCAGCGCACATACCTGTTAGCTCAGGTGAGTTTAAAAGGCTGCTGTTGATAACAAGGGCATTTGCTAAATAGATGGTGTGTGTGCAACAATATACTGAAAGGTCAATTATATTGTGCAGCTTATCTCACCACCTGTAGTTATTTAGGTGAAAGCTCCAAAATGCTTGCCTAATATGTCTGTTTATCCAAAAGGAAGTAAAAAGGGAGAGCTAGAAAGATAGCATTGCATCACATTACATGGCAATGCAATGCACAGTTGCTGAAGTTGAACCAAAATGAGCTTGTAATCTGGCTTCTGCAACTTTGAACATGAAAAATCCAATGAGGAGAAGAAAAGCAAAGCCAAAGAGTCCATCCCAAAATCCGACAAACAAGCAAAATGAACAAAAAACATTGAATTCAATTCTTTCTGATTTTAGAAACTGCATTAAAGAAGGGGTGCACCGGTCCTGGAGATACTGCAATACCAGGTCAATGCGTGGAGTGGACAGAGCAAGCTCTTTTTCCATCTCCCTGTTCTAAAAATCCATTTAATATATGGTCCCCAGATAGGGGACGTATCAGATATTAAACTGATAAGAACAGATACTACACTTGATCTTAGCCAAAAGGCTGAGAAGCGATAACCAGAATTGGTTTCAAACTACGGAGCCACCCAAGGATCCTGAAAAGTCCATTTGTGGAGATGAGCTCCTGGACTCCCGTTAAGAAGACATGTTGTCAACCTCTAGATCCCTTACATGCCTGCACTTTTCGGCTTGCTGCTGCTGCAATCCACGCGTTTTAGATCTGCATAACTCCACCTCTTTAAACACAGCACCTTCACCCCCTGCTGTTCCCACCCGCCTCAACACCGTTGGAAGGGAGGAGAACCAATTAAGGCGGGGGGTGGGGTGGAACGAGCAGCTGTCTACCCTTAGCAGGAGGGCTCCTGATTACATACCTCTCCTGCTGCTGCTGCTGCTGGCTGTCCAGCAGCAGACTGAAGGTGGCTGCTGCTGTGCACAGGTATATAAAGGCTCAGAGCCTATTATGACACGCGCAGCCAGCGTTCCATTGCCACATTCCATCTACTGCAGGCAGGATACCTGGCTGGCTGAATGTCGCTGAGAAGCTCACAGAGACCGCCATAAGCAACAGTTTAACAGAATGCCACAGACTAATCAACCAAACTTTTTGGGTTGGGTTCTCTTTTATAGTCTGCAGGCATTAAATGAAAGAAGTCAGTGTTCCAGCAGAAGGAGACAACGTTTCAGAAAAGGCATTGTAGCAAACCAAAAAAGAAATTTTAAGCGCAGCAGAGTAACCAGCGCACATACCTGTTAGCTCAGGTGAGTTTAAAAGGCTGCTGTTGATAACAAGGGCATTTGCTAAATAGATGGTGTGTGTGCAACAATATACTGAAAGGTCAATTATATTGTGCAGCTTATCTCACCACCTGTAGTTATTTAGGTGAAAGCTCCAAAATGCTTGCCTAATATGTCTGTTTATCCAAAAGGAAGTAAAAAGGGAGAGCTAGAAAGATAGCATTGCATCACATTACATGGCAATGCAATGCACAGTTGCTGAAGTTGAACCAAAATGAGCTTGTAATCTGGCTTCTGCAACTTTGAACATGAAAAATCCAATGAGGAGAAGAAAAGCAAAGCCAAAGAGTCCATCCCAAAATCCGACAAACAAGCAAAATGAACAAAAAACATTGAATTCAATTCTTTCTGATTTTAGAAACTGCATTAAAGAAGGGGTGCACCGGTCCTGGAGATACTGCAATACCAGGTCAATGCGTGGAGTGGACAGAGCAAGCTCTTTTTCCATCTCCCTGTTCTAAAAATCCATTTAATATATGGTCCCCAGATAGGGGACGTATCAGATATTAAACTGATAAGAACAGATACTACACTTGATCTTAGCCAAAAGGCCGAGAAGCGATAACCAGAATTGGTTTCAAACTACGGAGCCACCCAAGGATCCTGAAAAGTCCATTTGTGGAGATGAGCTCCTGGACTCCCGTTAAGAAGACATGTTGTCAACCTCTAGATCCCTTACATGCCTGCACTTTTCGGCTTGCTGCTGCTGCAATCCACGCGTTTTAGATCTGCATAACTCCACCTCTTTAAACACAGCACCTTCACCCCCTGCTGTTCCCACCCGCCTCAACACCGTTGGAAGGGAGGAGAACCAATTAAGGCGGGGGGTGGGGTGGAACGAGCAGCTGTCTACCCTTAGCAGGAGGGCTCCTGATTACATACCTCTCCTGCTGCTGCTGCTGCTGGCTGTCCAGCAGCAGACTGAAGGTGGCTGCTGCTGTGCACAGGTATATAAAGGCTCAGAGCCTATTATGACACGCGCAGCCAGCGTTCCATTGCCACATTCCATCTACTGCAGGCAGGATACCTGGCTGGCTGAATGTCGCTGAGAAGCTCACAGAGACCGCCATAAGCAACAGTTTAACAGAATGCCACAGACTAATCAACCAAACTTTTTGGGTTGGGTTCTCTTTTATAGTCTGCAGGCATTAAATGAAAGAAGTCAGTGTTCCAGCAGAAGGAGACAACGTTTCAGAAAAGGCATTGTAGCAAACCAAAAAAGAAATTTTAAGCGCAGCAGAGTAACCAGCGCACATACCTGTTAGCTCAGGTGAGTTTAAAAGGCTGCTGTTGATAACAAGGGCATTTGCTAAATAGATGGTGTGTGTGCAACAATATACTGAAAGGTCAATTATATTGTGCAGCTTATCTCACCACCTGTAGTTATTTAGGTGAAAGCTCCAAAATGCTTGCCTAATATGTCTGTTTATCCAAAAGGAAGTAAAAAGGGAGAGCTAGAAAGATAGCATTGCATCACATTACATGGCAATGCAATGCACAGTTGCTGAAGTTGAACCAAAATGAGCTTGTAATCTGGCTTCTGCAACTTTGAACATGAAAAATCCAATGAGGAGAAGAAAAGCAAAGCCAAAGAGTCCATCCCAAAATCCGACAAACAAGCAAAATGAACAAAAAACATTGAATTCAATTCTTTCTGATTTTAGAAACTGCATTAAAGAAGGGGTGCACCGGTCCTGGAGATACTGCAATACCAGGTCAATGCGTGGAGTGGACAGAGCAAGCTCTTTTTCCATCTCCCTGTTCTAAAAATCCATTTAATATATGGTCCCCAGATAGGGGACGTATCAGATATTAAACTGATAAGAACAGATACTACACTTGATCTTAGCCAAAAGGCCGAGAAGCGATAACCAGAATTGGTTTCAAACTACGGAGCCACCCAAGGATCCTGAAAAGTCCATTTGTGGAGATGAGCTCCTGGACTCCCGTTAAGAAGACATGTTGTCAACCTCTAGATCCCTTACATGCCTGCACTTTTCGGCTTGCTGCTGCTGCAATCCACGCGTTTTAGATCTGCATAACTCCACCTCTTTAAACACAGCACCTTCACCCCCTGCTGTTCCCACCCGCCTCAACACCGTTGGAAGGGAGGAGAACCAATTAAGGCGGGGGGTGGGGTGGAACGAGCAGCTGTCTACCCTTAGCAGGAGGGCTCCTGATTACATACCTCTCCTGCTGCTGCTGCTGCTGGCTGTCCAGCAGTAGACTGAAGGTGGCTGCTGCTGTGCACAGGTATATAAAGGCTCAGAGCCTATTATGACACGCGCAGCCAGCGTTCCATTGCCACATTCCATCTACTGCAGGCAGGATACCTGGCTGGCTGAATGTCGCTGAGAAGCTCACAGAGACCGCCATAAGCAACAGTTTAACAGAATGCCACAGACTAATCAACCAAACTTTTTGGGTTGGGTTCTCTTTTATAGTCTGCAGGCATTAAATGAAAGAAGTCAGTGTTCCAGCAGAAGGAGACAACGTTTCAGAAAAGGCATTGTAGCAAACCAAAAAAGAAATTTTAAGCGCAGCAGAGTAACCAGCGCACATACCTGTTAGCTCAGGTGAGTTTAAAAGGCTGCTGTTGATAACAAGGGCATTTGCTAAATAGATGGTGTGTGTGCAACAATATACTGAAAGGTCAATTATATTGTGCAGCTTATCTCACCACCTGTAGTTATTTAGGTGAAAGCTCCAAAATGCTTGCCTAATATGTCTGTTTATCCAAAAGGAAGTAAAAAGGGAGAGCTAGAAAGATAGCATTGCATCACATTACATGGCAATGCAATGCACAGTTGCTGAAGTTGAACCAAAATGAGCTTGTAATCTGGCTTCTGCAACTTTGAACATGAAAAATCCAATGAGGAGAAGAAAAGCAAAGCCAAAGAGTCCATCCCAAAATCCGACAAACAAGCAAAATGAACAAAAAACATTGAATTCAATTCTTTCTGATTTTAGAAACTGCATTAAAGAAGGGGTGCACCGGTCCTGGAGATACTGCAATACCAGGTCAATGCGTGGAGTGGACAGAGCAAGCTCTTTTTCCATCTCCCTGTTCTAAAAATCCATTTAATATATGGTCCCCAGATAGGGGACGTATCAGATATTAAACTGATAAGAACAGATACTACACTTGATCTTAGCCAAAAGGCCGAGAAGCGATAACCAGAATTGGTTTCAAACTACGGAGCCACCCAAGGATCCTGAAAAGTCCATTTGTGGAGATGAGCTCCTGGACTCCCGTTAAGAAGACATGTTGTCAACCTCTAGATCCCTTACATGCCTGCACTTTTCGGCTTGCTGCTGCTGCAATCCACGCGTTTTAGATCTGCATAACTCCACCTCTTTAAACACAGCACCTTCACCCCCTGCTGTTCCCACCCGCCTCAACACCGTTGGAAGGGAGGAGAACCAATTAAGGCGGGGGGTGGGGTGGAACGAGCAGCTGTCTACCCTTAGCAGGAGGGCTCCTGATTACATACCTCTCCTGCTGCTGCTGCTGCTGGCTGTCCAGCAGCAGACTGAAGGTGGCTGCTGCTGTGCACAGGTATATAAAGGCTCAGAGCCTATTATGACACGCGCAGCCAGCGTTCCATTGCCACATTCCATCTACTGCAGGCAGGATACCTGGCTGGCTGAATGTCGCTGAGAAGCTCACAGAGACCGCCATAAGCAACAGTTTAACAGAATGCCACAGACTAATCAACCAAACTTTTTGGGTTGGGTTCTCTTTTATAGTCTGCAGGCATTAAATGAAAGAAGTCAGTGTTCCAGCAGAAGGAGACAACGTTTCAGAAAAGGCATTGTAGCAAACCAAAAAAGAAATTTTAAGCGCAGCAGAGTAACCAGCGCACATACCTGTTAGCTCAGGTGAGTTTAAAAGGCTGCTGTTGATAACAAGGGCATTTGCTAAATAGATGGTGTGTGTGCAACAATATACTGAAAGGTCAATTATATTGTGCAGCTTATCTCACCACCTGTAGTTATTTAGGTGAAAGCTCCAAAATGCTTGCCTAATATGTCTGTTTATCCAAAAGGAAGTAAAAAGGGAGAGCTAGAAAGATAGCATTGCATCACATTACATGGCAATGCAATGCACAGTTGCTGAAGTTGAACCAAAATGAGCTTGTAATCTGGCTTCTGCAACTTTGAACATGAAAAATCCAATGAGGAGAAGAAAAGCAAAGCCAAAGAGTCCATCCCAAAATCCGACAAACAAGCAAAATGAACAAAAAACATTGAATTCAATTCTTTCTGATTTTAGAAACTGCATTAAAGAAGGGGTGCACCGGTCCTGGAGATACTGCAATACCAGGTCAATGCGTGGAGTGGACAGAGCAAGCTCTTTTTCCATCTCCCTGTTCTAAAAATCCATTTAATATATGGTCCCCAGATAGGGGACGTATCAGATATTAAACTGATAAGAACAGATACTACACTTGATCTTAGCCAAAAGGCCGAGAAGCGATAACCAGAATTGGTTTCAAACTACGGAGCCACCCAAGGATCCTGAAAAGTCCATTTGTGGAGATGAGCTCCTGGACTCCCGTTAAGAAGACATGTTGTCAACCTCTAGATCCCTTACATGCCTGCACTTTTCGGCTTGCTGCTGCTGCAATCCACGCGTTTTAGATCTGCATAACTCCACCTCTTTAAACACAGCACCTTCACCCCCTGCTGTTCCCACCCGCCTCAACACCGTTGGAAGGGAGGAGAACCAATTAAGGCGGGGGGTGGGGTGGAACGAGCAGCTGTCTACCCTTAGCAGGAGGGCTCCTGATTACATACCTCTCCTGCTGCTGCTGCTGCTGGCTGTCCAGCAGCAGACTGAAGGTGGCTGCTGCTGTGCACAGGTATATAAAGGCTCAGAGCCTATTATGACACGCGCAGCCAGCGTTCCATTGCCACATTCCATCTACTGCAGGCAGGATACCTGGCTGGCTGAATGTCGCTGAGAAGCTCACAGAGACCGCCATAAGCAACAGTTTAACAGAATGCCACAGACTAATCAACCAAACTTTTTGGGTTGGGTTCTCTTTTATAGTCTGCAGGCATTAAATGAAAGAAGTCAGTGTTCCAGCAGAAGGAGACAACGTTTCAGAAAAGGCATTGTAGCAAACCAAAAAAGAAATTTTAAGCGCAGCAGAGTAACCAGCGCACATACCTGTTAGCTCAGGTGAGTTTAAAAGGCTGCTGTTGATAACAAGGGCATTTGCTAAATAGATGGTGTGTGTGCAACAATATACTGAAAGGTCAATTATATTGTGCAGCTTATCTCACCACCTGTAGTTATTTAGGTGAAAGCTCCAAAATGCTTGCCTAATATGTCTGTTTATCCAAAAGGAAGTAAAAAGGGAGAGCTAGAAAGATAGCATTGCATCACATTACATGGCAATGCAATGCACAGTTGCTGAAGTTGAACCAAAATGAGCTTGTAATCTGGCTTCTGCAACTTTGAACATGAAAAATCCAATGAGGAGAAGAAAAGCAAAGCCAAAGAGTCCATCCCAAAATCCGACAAACAAGCAAAATGAACAAAAAACATTGAATTCAATTCTTTCTGATTTTAGAAACTGCATTAAAGAAGGGGTGCACCGGTCCTGGAGATACTGCAATACCAGGTCAATGCGTGGAGTGGACAGAGCAAGCTCTTTTTCCATCTCCCTGTTCTAAAAATCCATTTAATATATGGTCCCCAGATAGGGGACGTATCAGATATTAAACTGATAAGAACAGATACTACACTTGATCTTAGCCAAAAGGCCGAGAAGCGATAACCAGAATTGGTTTCAAACTACGGAGCCACCCAAGGATCCTGAAAAGTCCATTTGTGGAGATGAGCTCCTGGACTCCCGTTAAGAAGACATGTTGTCAACCTCTAGATCCCTTACATGCCTGCACTTTTCGGCTTGCTGCTGCTGCAATCCACGCGTTTTAGATCTGCATAACTCCACCTCTTTAAACACAGCACCTTCACCCCCTGCTGTTCCCACCCGCCTCAACACCGTTGGAAGGGAGGAGAACCAATTAAGGCGGGGGGTGGGGTGGAACGAGCAGCTGTCTACCCTTAGCAGGAGGGCTCCTGATTACATACCTCTCCTGCTGCTGCTGCTGCTGGCTGTCCAGCAGCAGACTGAAGGTGGCTGCTGCTGTGCACAGGTATATAAAGGCTCAGAGCCTATTATGACACGCGCAGCCAGCGTTCCATTGCCACATTCCATCTACTGCAGGCAGGATACCTGGCTGGCTGAATGTCGCTGAGAAGCTCACAGAGACCGCCATAAGCAACAGTTTAACAGAATGCCACAGACTAATCAACCAAACTTTTTGGGTTGGGTTCTCTTTTATAGTCTGCAGGCATTAAATGAAAGAAGTCAGTGTTCCAGCAGAAGGAGACAACGTTTCAGAAAAGGCATTGTAGCAAACCAAAAAAGAAATTTTAAGCGCAGCAGAGTAACCAGCGCACATACCTGTTAGCTCAGGTGAGTTTAAAAGGCTGCTGTTGATAACAAGGGCATTTGCTAAATAGATGGTGTGTGTGCAACAATATACTGAAAGGTCAATTATATTGTGCAGCTTATCTCACCACCTGTAGTTATTTAGGTGAAAGCTCCAAAATGCTTGCCTAATATGTCTGTTTATCCAAAAGGAAGTAAAAAGGGAGAGCTAGAAAGATAGCATTGCATCACATTACATGGCAATGCAATGCACAGTTGCTGAAGTTGAACCAAAATGAGCTTGTAATCTGGCTTCTGCAACTTTGAACATGAAAAATCCAATGAGGAGAAGAAAAGCAAAGCCAAAGAGTCCATCCCAAAATCCGACAAACAAGCAAAATGAACAAAAAACATTGAATTCAATTCTTTCTGATTTTAGAAACTGCATTAAAGAAGGGGTGCACCGGTCCTGGAGATACTGCAATACCAGGTCAATGCGTGGAGTGGACAGAGCAAGCTCTTTTTCCATCTCCCTGTTCTAAAAATCCATTTAATATATGGTCCCCAGATAGGGGACGTATCAGATATTAAACTGATAAGAACAGATACTACACTTGATCTTAGCCAAAAGGCCGAGAAGCGATAACCAGAATTGGTTTCAAACTACGGAGCCACCCAAGGATCCTGAAAAGTCCATTTGTGGAGATGAGCTCCTGGACTCCCGTTAAGAAGACATGTTGTCAACCTCTAGATCCCTTACATGCCTGCACTTTTCGGCTTGCTGCTGCTGCAATCCACGCGTTTTAGATCTGCATAACTCCACCTCTTTAAACACAGCACCTTCACCCCCTGCTGTTCCCACCCGCCTCAACACCGTTGGAAGGGAGGAGAACCAATTAAGGCGGGGGGTGGGGTGGAACGAGCAGCTGTCTACCCTTAGCAGGAGGGCTCCTGATTACATACCTCTCCTGCTGCTGCTGCTGCTGGCTGTCCAGCAGCAGACTGAAGGTGGCTGCTGCTGTGCACAGGTATATAAAGGCTCAGAGCCTATTATGACACGCGCAGCCAGCGTTCCATTGCCACATTCCATCTACTGCAGGCAGGATACCTGGCTGGCTGAATGTCGCTGAGAAGCTCACAGAGACCGCCATAAGCAACAGTTTAACAGAATGCCACAGACTAATCAACCAAACTTTTTGGGTTGGGTTCTCTTTTATAGTCTGCAGGCATTAAATGAAAGAAGTCAGTGTTCCAGCAGAAGGAGACAACGTTTCAGAAAAGGCATTGTAGCAAACCAAAAAAGAAATTTTAAGCGCAGCAGAGTAACCAGCGCACATACCTGTTAGCTCAGGTGAGTTTAAAAGGCTGCTGTTGATAACAAGGGCATTTGCTAAATAGATGGTGTGTGTGCAACAATATACTGAAAGGTCAATTATATTGTGCAGCTTATCTCACCACCTGTAGTTATTTAGGTGAAAGCTCCAAAATGCTTGCCTAATATGTCTGTTTATCCAAAAGGAAGTAAAAAGGGAGAGCTAGAAAGATAGCATTGCATCACATTACATGGCAATGCAATGCACAGTTGCTGAAGTTGAACCAAAATGAGCTTGTAATCTGGCTTCTGCAACTTTGAACATGAAAAATCCAATGAGGAGAAGAAAAGCAAAGCCAAAGAGTCCATCCCAAAATCCGACAAACAAGCAAAATGAACAAAAAACATTGAATTCAATTCTTTCTGATTTTAGAAACTGCATTAAAGAAGGGGTGCACCGGTCCTGGAGATACTGCAATACCAGGTCAATGCGTGGAGTGGACAGAGCAAGCTCTTTTTCCATCTCCCTGTTCTAAAAATCCATTTAATATATGGTCCCCAGATAGGGGACGTATCAGATATTAAACTGATAAGAACAGATACTACACTTGATCTTAGCCAAAAGGCCGAGAAGCGATAACCAGAATTGGTTTCAAACTACGGAGCCACCCAAGGATCCTGAAAAGTCCATTTGTGGAGATGAGCTCCTGGACTCCCGTTAAGAAGACATGTTGTCAACCTCTAGATCCCTTACATGCCTGCACTTTTCGGCTTGCTGCTGCTGCAATCCACGCGTTTTAGATCTGCATAACTCCACCTCTTTAAACACAGCACCTTCACCCCCTGCTGTTCCCACCCGCCTCAACACCGTTGGAAGGGAGGAGAACCAATTAAGGCGGGGGGTGGGGTGGAACGAGCAGCTGTCTACCCTTAGCAGGAGGGCTCCTGATTACATATGTAGCACCCTGAGGATTCGGCTGCTACAGGAGTATTGCACCTCAACCCAGAGGTGTGATATTCCACTCCCGGGTAAGGAAGGAGTGTGGAACTGAGCTCAGATAGACTGCATGCACTACATACATCCCATTCCAGAGGAGCAGGCCGACGGCACTCCCACTTAGAAATGTGCAGGTGCGACCGAGCCTGTTCCTGGCTGGAGTGGGAGGGGGGAGGAACATCCCATGTAGTGTAGGGGCAGATAGGGGGAGCAGTCTGGGTAGTGTTAGGAGCTCATTGGGTGCTGGTCACCTGAGCTCACACATAGAGGGCTATATAAGGTGGGCACCATCAAAGATCAGGGTCAGACGCAGAGGAGCCTGTCAGACGCAGAGGACAAGTCAGATGCAGAGAGTCAGAAGGAGAGTACAAGTCTTCTGCAGAGGAAGTCAGCCTGCAGCAAGGGAGCAGAGCAGACCTGAGCCTGAAGAGTGAGAGAGTGGAGTACAGAAAGACCCAGAGGGGGACAAAGAAGGGACCCAAGAACCCAAATAAGAACACCGGGTGAGGAGTCAGCAGAAGGGTACCGGAACCCAAGCTGGTGGGGGTAAAGACATTCCCCAGCCAGAGACCGGAGACCGTGGGCAGTGTCTGTCACGGTCACCCACTACATTCACCCTGAAGGCACACCACACGGAGGGTCAGGGAACCTGAGGCCAAAGGTTGCCCAACAGAAGGCCCGAGGGAGCTGGATTTAGGTGAATCACTGGTGGGGACGGCTGAAGAGAGGACAGAGAGAGAGAGAGCTCAGGGCCACGCTCCGGACTTGTTTGGGGGTTGGCCGGATCCAGGACCTGGTGGTCGCAGCACGGCTCGGGTGGTCACTTGGAGCTAGAGTGACCCGTATAACAACTGCAGTAAGTAAAGACCCTTAACTGCACAACCCGAGTCTGTCATCATTACCGGCTGCACCGCACCACCACAACCCCCATCCTCTGCGCCTGTCCCCTCTGAGGCTATACCCCTCCCGTTGGGGGTTATCCCACCAAGCTGCGCACCCACCATCAGCCTCAGCGGACCCTGCAGCAGCGGCGGCCACAGTGACCGCATCACAACGGGTGGCGTAGTCGACACAACGAACTTTAATAACATCAGTAAGGACTGCCACATAACACTTAGCTTGACGCCCTGGGCACGGGACCGGGTCACAGCCGCTCGGAGACTACAACCCCCCATCTGATCCGGTGCCGGGTATTCCCCTCAAAAAGGAATATGTCCCAGGGGGCGCGTCAACTTTGGCGTAGTCGGCAGGATTACGTGCCCGCAACACCCGGGTACTGCGTGCCTGAAGAAAAGTGCAAGTTTACCTCAGAAAGAAGACTCCTGCCGGTTCCGGAGGGTCCACGCCATCGGACTCCATCACCAGTCGTTTCCCGCCGATTGTCCGCCATTTCCAGCTTGTTCCCGCCATCTGCAGAGTTTCCCGCCACTGGGAAGCGATTCCCGCCAAAACCGCAGATTTCCCGCCTTGGAAGAGCAGCGGACGCCATTATGGGCGTGCCAAAGGAGGGCAAGAGGCCACATCCCATCGTGGGCCGGGACAGAAAATGGCGCCAAAAGTGGAAACCGCCCCCACCAACAGAGACTGTGATGCTGGAGGTGTCTGTCAGCGTGAAAGAACCCCCCCTGGAGCTGACAGTCACCGAGTTGCCCCGGGACCGCCCTCGAAGTGGGAGGAGACGAAAGAAAAGAGCAAAGATGGGTGTCGCTTGGAGCAGTGTAGAACGAGCGCACCCGGAGGCAAGAGGTCTAATGAGGAGTAGCGGAGAAGCTCACCCGGAGTCGAGGAGAGAAAGAGTGGACCCGGGAATGGAGCGGCAGCAGAGCAGCACCGGCCCGCTGGCCAGGAGCCTGCTGGAGGAAGAAGGAGGAGAGCAGAGCAGCACCGGCCCGCTGGCCAGGAGCCTGCCGGAAGCAGAGCAGAGCAGCACCGACCCGATGGTCAGGAGCCTGCTGGAGTCAACAACCCCGCTAGGCTTAGCGGAGATCCTGGCGCAGCTTCCCCGAGATCGGGAGTGCGCGCGGAGTGCCCTGGAGGGCCTCGCGGGAAGGATGGCCCGAGTGCAGAGGGAGATCCTGGCGGAGTGGGGCCGGGAGATGGCCCAGCAAGCTGGAACCCGTCCACTTAACCCGCTCCCTTGGAAGAAGACATCGACTGCCTCTGCGGATGACGCGGGAGGACCCAAGGCCGGAGACGGCGCAGAAGAGGGAGCGAGACGCATGGCAGCAGGTAAGGGGGATGCCTATACCCCATACCGGAAGACCGCTTACCTGCCCCAGCTCCCCGTCGCAGAGCCCGAAGGTCCCCCGGCCGTACCCGAGACCGCCATGACATCGCCACCGACTAGGCCCCGACCGGAAGCCGCCGTCGCGACCCCGATGACGTCACGCATCGTGACCCGGAGCGTGGCGCCGGAAGAGGAGCCTCCGGCCTGGTCACAGGGCCTAGCATTTCCGGGCGCCGCATCCAAAGCAGAGCCATCTACCTCCGCGGAGCCTCCGGCCTGGTCGCAAGGCCAGGTAACCCAGGGCGCCGCCGTCCTAACGGTGCCCTTCACCTTCCAGGTGCCCCAGGCCTGGCCGCAAGGCCTGGGCAACCCGGGCGCCACCACCACCGCGCCCGCGCCCGTAATACCTAGGGTGCCACATCTGGGAGAGGACCCCTTCAGCCAGCTAACGTGGCCGGACGGTCGGCCTTTCATCTGGCCCGAAGGATTCTTGGAGCTGGAGCGGCAGAAGCAACTAGGTCCCCTGTGTGAGCCCCTGATCCCGGCTCCAAAGCCCGTGACTCGGGTCTCGCCTCCCCTAGAAGAGGCTCAATTTGCGTGGGACCCCAAGGGAGAAGATCTGATGGGGTTCACCGGAGAGACTCGGGCAGCTGCAGCAGCGCGCACAGAGTGTTGCCGTCAACAGCTGGCAGAGTTCAAGAGAGAGCGGGAGGAGAGGCAGGCCAAAGAGCAATGGGCCCAGACCCGCAGCGCGGAGCAAAAGAGTCGGACCAGAAGGGACCCCCGTGCAGCAGATCGCCCCCGTACCATCGGGACGGTAATAAAGTTTAATGCGCAGCATGGGTGGGGCTTCATAAGGGACCGGAACACCATGGGTGACGTCTTCGTTACACGACGGGACGTCGAGTCCCACCTGCCAGAGGGTCACAAAGGCCGTGACCTCTACGTCGGTGATGAGGTAACGTTCACCCGGCACAAGTGTGCCAAGGGACCTTACGCCCTCCACGTGCATCGCTTGACGGAGGAGGAGTTGCGGTGCGAGGAGGAGGAGCAAGAGGACCCGGACGGGTCTGAAGAAACCACCAGCCGTAAGATAAGAGCAGGAGGCAGACGCCGTTGAGTGCGGCAGAGCAGGAGACTGTATATAGTTGCCTGTCGGGGCACAGTGAATCGGAACTGAAACTGAAACTGGAACTGTTGTTGCTGCTAAAATAGTCCCCGTTGGGACCAGCGAACTGTTACCTGTAACCCTTTCCATACCAGGCTGAGGACTGTGAGCAGCCATCCCTTTCCCTTTACCTGGCCGGGGACTGAGAACGGCCAAAATTTCCCTGTACATAGTTGCGCTTGCTAAAGCGCCCCCTACCGGTTTTATAGGAAAAACCATTTTTCTAAAAGACTGTCGCACTCTACCTGGTCACGAGTTGCACGGTGACCAGAGGAACAGAAGAGAGAAAGAGACGACGAGAATGTTGTTTACCTGAAAAAGTTTATATATATATTTATATAGTATTTCGTATAATATTTAATATGTTTTCATGTTTATAAAAATGTTGTATGTTTTGGTGTTTTTTGTCTTTGCAGCCCGAGGACGTGCTGTGATTTACCAGGGGGGAATGTAGCACCCTGAGGATTCGGCTGCTACAGGAGTATTGCACCTCAACCCAGAGGTGTGATATTCCACTCCCGGGTAAGGAAGGAGTGTGGAACTGAGCTCAGATAGACTGCATGCACTACATACATCCCATTCCAGAGGAGCAGGCCGACGGCACTCCCACTTAGAAATGTGCAGGTGCGACCGAGCCTGTTCCTGGCTGGAGTGGGAGGGGGGAGGAACATCCCATGTAGTGTAGGGGCAGATAGGGGGAGCAGTCTGGGTAGTGTTAGGAGCTCATTGGGTGCTGGTCACCTGAGCTCACACATAGAGGGCTATATAAGGTGGGCACCATCAAAGATCAGGGTCAGACGCAGAGGAGCCTGTCAGACGCAGAGGACAAGTCAGATGCAGAGAGTCAGAAGGAGAGTACAAGTCTTCTGCAGAGGAAGTCAGCCTGCAGCAAGGGAGCAGAGCAGACCTGAGCCTGAAGAGTGAGAGAGTGGAGTACAGAAAGACCCAGAGGGGGACAAAGAAGGGACCCAAGAACCCAAATAAGAACACCGGGTGAGGAGTCAGCAGAAGGGTACCGGAACCCAAGCTGGTGGGGGTAAAGACATTCCCCAGCCAGAGACCGGAGACCGTGGGCAGTGTCTGTCACGGTCACCCACTACATTCACCCTGAAGGCACACCACACGGAGGGTCAGGGAACCTGAGGCCAAAGGTTGCCCAACAGAAGGCCCGAGGGAGCTGGATTTAGGTGAATCACTGGTGGGGACGGCTGAAGAGAGGACAGAGAGAGAGAGAGCTCAGGGCCACGCTCCGGACTTGTTTGGGGGTTGGCCGGATCCAGGACCTGGTGGTCGCAGCACGGCTCGGGTGGTCACTTGGAGCTAGAGTGACCCGTATAACAACTGCAGTAAGTAAAGACCCTTAACTGCACAACCCGAGTCTGTCATCATTACCGGCTGCACCGCACCACCACAACCCCCATCCTCTGCGCCTGTCCCCTCTGAGGCTATACCCCTCCCGTTGGGGGTTATCCCACCAAGCTGCGCACCCACCATCAGCCTCAGCGGACCCTGCAGCAGCGGCGGCCACAGTGACCGCATCACAACGGGTGGCGTAGTCGACACAACGAACTTTAATAACATCAGTAAGGACTGCCACATAACACTTAGCTTGACGCCCTGGGCACGGGACCGGGTCACAGCCGCTCGGAGACTACAACCCCCCATCTGATCCGGTGCCGGGTATTCCCCTCAAAAAGGAATATGTCCCAGGGGGCGCGTCACATACCTCTCCTGCTGCTGCTGCTGCTGGCTGTCCAGCAGCAGACTGAAGGTGGCTGCTGCTGTGCACAGGTATATAAAGGCTCAGAGCCTATTATGACACGCGCAGCCAGCGTTCCATTGCCACATTCCATCTACTGCAGGCAGGATACCTGGCTGGCTGAATGTCGCTGAGAAGCTCACAGAGACCGCCATAAGCAACAGTTTAACAGAATGCCACAGACTAATCAACCAAACTTTTTGGGTTGGGTTCTCTTTTATAGTCTGCAGGCATTAAATGAAAGAAGTCAGTGTTCCAGCAGAAGGAGACAACGTTTCAGAAAAGGCATTGTAGCAAACCAAAAAAGAAATTTTAAGCGCAGCAGAGTAACCAGCGCACATACCTGTTAGCTCAGGTGAGTTTAAAAGGCTGCTGTTGATAACAAGGGCATTTGCTAAATAGATGGTGTGTGTGCAACAATATACTGAAAGGTCAATTATATTGTGCAGCTTATCTCACCACCTGTAGTTATTTAGGTGAAAGCTCCAAAATGCTTGCCTAATATGTCTGTTTATCCAAAAGGAAGTAAAAAGGGAGAGCTAGAAAGATAGCATTGCATCACATTACATGGCAATGCAATGCACAGTTGCTGAAGTTGAACCAAAATGAGCTTGTAATCTGGCTTCTGCAACTTTGAACATGAAAAATCCAATGAGGAGAAGAAAAGCAAAGCCAAAGAGTCCATCCCAAAATCCGACAAACAAGCAAAATGAACAAAAAACATTGAATTCAATTCTTTCTGATTTTAGAAACTGCATTAAAGAAGGGGTGCACCGGTCCTGGAGATACTGCAATACCAGGTCAATGCGTGGAGTGGACAGAGCAAGCTCTTTTTCCATCTCCCTGTTCTAAAAATCCATTTAATATATGGTCCCCAGATAGGGGACGTATCAGATATTAAACTGATAAGAACAGATACTACACTTGATCTTAGCCAAAAGGCCGAGAAGCGATAACCAGAATTGGTTTCAAACTACGGAGCCACCCAAGGATCCTGAAAAGTCCATTTGTGGAGATGAGCTCCTGGACTCCCGTTAAGAAGACATGTTGTCAACCTCTAGATCCCTTACATGCCTGCACTTTTCGGCTTGCTGCTGCTGCAATCCACGCGTTTTAGATCTGCATAACTCCACCTCTTTAAACACAGCACCTTCACCCCCTGCTGTTCCCACCCGCCTCAACACCGTTGGAAGGGAGGAGAACCAATTAAGGCGGGGGGTGGGGTGGAACGAGCAGCTGTCTACCCTTAGCAGGAGGGCTCCTGATTACATACCTCTCCTGCTGCTGCTGCTGCTGGCTGTCCAGCAGCAGACTGAAGGTGGCTGCTGCTGTGCACAGGTATATAAAGGCTCAGAGCCTATTATGACACGCGCAGCCAGCGTTCCATTGCCACATTCCATCTACTGCAGGCAGGATACCTGGCTGGCTGAATGTCGCTGAGAAGCTCACAGAGACCGCCATAAGCAACAGTTTAACAGAATGCCACAGACTAATCAACCAAACTTTTTGGGTTGGGTTCTCTTTTATAGTCTGCAGGCATTAAATGAAAGAAGTCAGTGTTCCAGCAGAAGGAGACAACGTTTCAGAAAAGGCATTGTAGCAAACCAAAAAAGAAATTTTAAGCGCAGCAGAGTAACCAGCGCACATACCTGTTAGCTCAGGTGAGTTTAAAAGGCTGCTGTTGATAACAAGGGCATTTGCTAAATAGATGGTGTGTGTGCAACAATATACTGAAAGGTCAATTATATTGTGCAGCTTATCTCACCACCTGTAGTTATTTAGGTGAAAGCTCCAAAATGCTTGCCTAATATGTCTGTTTATCCAAAAGGAAGTAAAAAGGGAGAGCTAGAAAGATAGCATTGCATCACATTACATGGCAATGCAATGCACAGTTGCTGAAGTTGAACCAAAATGAGCTTGTAATCTGGCTTCTGCAACTTTGAACATGAAAAATCCAATGAGCAGAAGAAAAGCAAAGCCAAAGAGTCCATCCCAAAATCCGACAAACAAGCAAAATGAACAAAAAACATTGAATTCAATTCTTTCTGATTTTAGAAACTGCATTAAAGAAGGGGTGCACCGGTCCTGGAGATACTGCAATACCAGGTCAATGCGTGGAGTGGACAGAGCAAGCTCTTTTTCCATCTCCCTGTTCTAAAAATCCATTTAATATATGGTCCCCAGATAGGGGACGTATCAGATATTAAACTGATAAGAACAGATTTTTTTTGATTGAATATATCTTTTATTAGCACAAAAAATAAGTTAACAGACAGTGTACAGTGCCGCAGCCCAGTACTCACAGAATTCTACATCATATTTACATAGCATGAGGATACGACGCACTAACTAGACACATCACACCCCTATGCTACACAAAACACTCAATCTGAAAGAAAAAGCATGTCAATCAATACAGTACGACGAACCGTGATAAGGGATGGGGATTGGGAAAAAGGGGATGGGGAGGGGAAAATCACAGGCCCGAAGCTTTATTGAAAGACAAGACACATAAGGGGAGAGGGGGAGGAGGGGCTTAGTCCTCATCCTCGTCCTCCGGACCATCCATGATGGAATAGTCTCTGAGCAGGCTGTGGATCAGCCTGCGGCAGTCCTGGATGGACATCCTCTCCCTCCTCAAGATGAGCCGGTTCCTGGCGACCCAAACGGCATCCTTGAAGCAGTTCATAAGGCGCCAAGCCTCCTGGATGGCTCCGACGGTATGAACCCCAGGGAAGAGTCCGTAAAGCACAGAATGGTGCGATAGGCTCGCCCTGGGGACAGAGTTCCTCAGGTCGTCCTCAAGTGCAGTCAATAGGCGCTGTGCAAATCCGCAGTCCCAAAAAGTGTGCAAAGATGTTTCCTCCACGAAGGGGCACCTTGGGCAGTACCGGGTCTTGCACAGGTTCCGGGCATGCATGAATGACCGGACGGGCAGTCCGCCCTGAATCGCCATCCACGACAAGTCCTTGTGCCCGTTGGTCAGCCTGTCAGACGACACATTTGTCCACACAGTCTCCAGCGTGTCCTGGTGAAGTCCTGTGATGTTCTCCACGTCATCCTTGGCTCTGATTAGCTTGTGGATAGTTTTGGGCTTCCACAAGTCGGGCTTGAGTCCCTCCAGTTGATGCTCCCCCACAAATCGAACGACGTCTCCGTAGAACCATGGCGTCGTCCAGTTGTAGGGGAAGGAGCTGTCCCACTTGTCCCAGCCGAGTCGCCTCCAAAGAGGAAGCAGGAAGAAGCGAGACATGGACCTGCCCGCGGAGCCATTCTTGACTTGCAAAGTCCGGCGGACACAATCACACACAAAAGAGGATCGCAGGAGGGTGGGGATATCTGGAACGCCCTTCCCACCCTTGCGAGGCTCCTTGTACATGACGGCCCACCTGACTCTGTCCATCTTGGATCCCCAGACAAAGTGAAACACTGTCCTGGTAATGGCCCTGCACACAGTGACGTGTGGGGGCCAGGCCTGCGCCGTGTACTGCAAGACGGGCAGGACCTCATTACGCAGGACGAGTGCCTTACCCTCACAAGTGAGGTGTCTGAGGCTCCAGAGTCCGATCCGTTGCTTCACCTTGGCCAAGCGTTCTTGCCAGGACTTGAGGGCCGCTCCTTCCTTCCCGAACCAGACTCCCAGCACCTTGAGGAAATCCGGTTGAATGTTGAAGGGGAAGGGGGCGGAGGAGGCCGGCTGCCAATCCCCGAAGAGCATGGCTTCCGACTTCCTGCAGTTGACTTTGGCCCCTGAAGCCCGGCTGAACCTCTCACACGTCTGGACGAGGGCGTCGACTGAACCACGATCAGCGCAGAAGACGGTGACGTCGTCCATGTAGAGCGAGCACTTGACCTCGTGTCGTCCCGGACCCGGTGCGGTGATCCCTCTGATCTCTCCATTCTGCCGGATAGCCTCTGCGAAGAGTTCTATAACACAAACAAAAAGAAGAGGTGATAGAGGGCAGCCTTGTCTGACCCCAGAGAGGACAGGGAAGGGGTCAGTCTTCCAGCCGTTCACCAACACCGAGCTGTGGATATCAAAATACATCAGACGGACATACGAACAAAACATGTTACCCAAACCTAACCGGTGCAGAGCTCGGCCCATGAACTCGTGGGAAACCCGGTCGAAGGCCTTCTCCTGATCCAAGGAGACCAGGGCCGCGTGTGCGCGGCGGACCTTGATGTACTCGACCGTGTCCCGCACGAGAGCGAGGCTGTCTGCGATGCGACGTCCAGGGATGCCGCAGGTCTGGTCCGGGTGGATGATCCGTCCGATGACCGTCTTAAGTCGTGTCGCCATCGTCTTGGCCAGGATCTTGTAGTCCACGTTGAGCAGAGTAATGGGACGCCAATTCCTCAGGTCGCACCTCTCTCCCTTCCGCTTGTACAGGATCGTGACCATTCCTTCCCTCAAAGATGGAGGCATTCTACCCTCCACCACCATCTCCTCGTACAGGTCCAACAGGTCCGGACAGATGAGGTCTCCCAGCGCTACATAGAGCTCCGCTGGAAGACCATCACTGCCCGGGGTCCTGCCGGTCCTAAAGGATTTAGCGGCAGAGAGCAATTCGCCCACCATCAGAGGTTTGTCCAAGGCTGCCGTGCCTGCAGGATCAAGATGGTTAGTGATACCTGACAGGAACTTATCAGCAGCGTCAGGGTCAGTAGTCTTGTGGGAGTAGAGTTCGCTGTAGAAGTCGCTGACGACCCTCATCACGTCCTCCTTCCCACGTCGCATGTTTCCGCTCTCGTCTCGCAGCTCGTTCAGGGGCGTGTGACCGGCATGAAGTTTCCTGAAAAAGAATGAGTTACATTTCTCACCCTTCTCCAGATTCTCCACTTTGGAACGGAAGACGATTCGCTTGGACTCCTCCTCAAAGTGCCTTTTCAGGCTCTTCTTGGTCTCCTCCAGCTCCTCCCTCACGTCCCAGCCGCAGTGAAGAAGGTCCTGCAGCGACCGCAGCTCGCGCTGCAGCCCTCTGAAGTCCCTCCTCTTCTCACACTCCTGTTGTCGACCCTTGGCCTGAAAGAAACAGCGAAACTCAAGTTTAACATATTCCCACCAATCAGAGACTGTTTGGAAGCTACCCTTGTAGGACTGCCACATTGCGTAGGCTGCTCTCAGCTCCTCCACGACTTCATCCTGAGCCAGCAGAGCACAATTCAGCTTCCAGGAGCCGGGGCCGGACGGAAAACCGTCGCCGAGGACACCTTGTAAGTGAATGGCTCTGTGGTCGGAGAAGAAGCAGGAGACCATCGAGTGCCTACTCTGCCTGACTGCCCGAGAGGTGAACACAAAGTCAATCCTGGAGCGGAGTGAGCCATCGGGTCGGCTCCACGAATAGTTCGTGGAGCCTCTCCCCATGGAGCCCACCACGTCCTGAAAAGAGGCCTCGGTTACCATCTCGATGAGCAGCTTGGACGTGATGTCCAACTTGGCAGATGTGCCAGAACTACGACCATCCTCCTCGATGGGGCAGTTGAAATCCCCGGCCATCACTAAGGTCCTGGTGGTGGCAAGCTGAAGCCGCAGGGTCTGGAAAAGCTCCAAACGCTCATTCTTCAGTGGGGACGCATACACGTTGATGAACCTGACAGGTTCTCCCGCCCAGTTGCCATCTACAACAAGAGCCCTGCCGCAGATGAGCTCCTGGACGGACTCAAGCGTGAATGCGCCCCCCCTGATCAGAATTGCGACCCCCGCAGACTTGCAGTCACCCCCACCGGACCAGTAGGATGGACCGTGGGACCACTCCCTGGCCAGATGTTTGAAGGACCTAGAGGAGGGAAGGGAACATTCCTGCAACATATAAACATCACACAACTGGGAAGTAAGGAAGGCATAAATAGTCTGACGTCTGAACTTGTCCTTGATGCTCCTGACATTAATGGAAAATAAGTTAATATTAGCCATCATGTAGGGAAAAAAGAAAAAGTTAGCGCAGGCAATACACCTTAGTTACCACTCCGGTCGGGTGGTCCCTCGTCGGTGTTGACTGCTGGTGACGGGATCACCAGCAGGCCCTCTTCCTCCATCTGGTCAAGCAGCGCGGCCTCAATCTCGGCGACCACCAGTTCCTCCTCTTCTGGCTCGGCCACCAGGGTCTCAACCATGTGCTCCATCTCTTCTGGCTCAGGGAGGGTATCCTCCTTTTCGCCTACGAAATCCAGAATCTTCTTTTTGGAGGATTCAGTAGCAGGGCTGTCCTCCACCTTCCTCTTTCCCCGGGTTGGAACTGGGGAGACAAGAAGGGGAAAATCCTCCTCGGAATAGATAGCGGCGGGTGGAGGAAAGGTTAATTCCACCGCTACCATGGTCTGGGGAGGGAGAGTGGCTGCCTGGGCAGGGGAAAGGACACCTGCTGAGGAGTAGGGGAAGGAGGAAGAGAAAGTGGAATCCTCAGCAGGGGTGGCCGGGGTGGGGGGGAATTGGACGGGGGTGGCAGGGGGAGGGATCGAGAGAGGGGTGACAGAACTCTTACCCTCCTTTGACTTTTTCTTCTGCTTCGGAGCTGCTGGGACCATCGCTGGGGCTTTGGCCACTGACTCCTTGACCGCTTTGGCCTTGGTCGTCTCGGCCTTGGCCGCTGGGGCCTTGGTCGTCGCGTCCTTGACCTTCACAGGCCTGGTCGTCGGGGCCTTGTCCTCCGTAGCTGGGGTCGTCGCAACCACCGATGCCCAGGATCTCTCACGCTTGGGGCAATCCTTGTACAGATGAGCCGCCAGCCCACACAGGTTGCAGGATGTCTTCTTCGGGCAGTCCTTCGAGCTGTGTCCCGTCACTCGACAAATCCTGCAGGCATCCTCCTTGCAGTCCTTCATCTCGTGGCCGTTCTTGCCGCATCTCCTGCAGTTCCGCGGCATGTCCGGGTAATAGATGAGGCCGTAGGAGTTGCCCAGGGAGGATGTCGGGGGCAGGTGCCGAAGTCCGTCTGAGTACGCCAGGTCCCTGTGAAGTCTAACGGTCACCGACCACTTACCTGTCCAGAAGCCGAGTCCATTCAGGATGTGAGAGGGTTCCTTCACAACCAAACAGAAGCGTCTCAGGAAGGTACAGATGTCTTGGCCTGGGGTGTGCGGGTTGCGCATGGAGACCGTGATCCTCCTTTCGTCCCTCTGGATAGGGCAGCTACCTGTAAAGGCAGAGAAAGAATTATCCGGTCCTTTTGCGCTTACCATTTCCCAGAACCTCCTGCAGGTGTTCACAGTGGCGAAGGTGACGAAGAAGATCCCCGTCAAGAAGGTCTGGATGCTGAGGGTGTCCGACCTGGAGAAGCCTCGATCCAGCAGCATCTTCTGGCAGAACACGTCCGAGGACATGTCCGGCACCCTCCCATCCACTTCCTTCAGCTTCAGGGCCACCGTCTGCCGCATCCATGGCTCCAGGGCTGGAGCTTCGTGGCGGGGCTTCTGGGGTCCCTTCTGCTGGCCAGTCGTGGAGGCAGAGTCCTTGGGGTCAGAATCGGCTCCTGGCTGGGCCCTCCTGGCTGTCCCCTGCTCCAGGCTCTTCTTTTCGGCCTTCCTCGCAGCGCTTGCCATGGCTTTCCTCCTGCAGTTACTTCTTGGAGCTGGATCTGGAACTCTTCCCGGAATGGGTGGAGCTATGCAGATTCTTCTCCCGTCGTGTTCTGGACAAATTCCCCGAAAGGTCTTTGTCTCGATGATTTTCTTCCTCGAAGATTCCACAGGACAGCCCGATTCTTCTCCGAGTCTTCGTCTTCTTCTGGATTCTTTAGAGCTTCTTCCTCCCACCGATATCCGCCTTCCTTCTCCGATGTCAGCTGGGCTCCGAAGCTCTTCTCCTTCCGAGTTCGATCGCTCTCGTCAAGTGTAGATCGCAGCTCTTGTGTTCTTAAAAGAACAGATACTACACTTGATCTTAGCCAAAAGGCCGAGAAGCGATAACCAGAATTGGTTTCAAACTACGGAGCCACCCAAGGATCCTGAAAAGTCCATTTGTGGAGATGAGCTCCTGGACTCCCGTTAAGAAGACATGTTGTCAACCTCTAGATCCCTTACATGCCTGCACTTTTCGGCTTGCTGCTGCTGCAATCCACGCGTTTTAGATCTGCATAACTCCACCTCTTTAAACACAGCACCTTCACCCCCTGCTGTTCCCACCCGCCTCAACACCGTTGGAAGGGAGGAGAACCAATTAAGGCGGGGGGTGGGGTGGAACGAGCAGCTGTCTACCCTTAGCAGGAGGGCTCCTGATTACATACCTCTCCTGCTGCTGCTGCTGCTGGCTGTCCAGCAGCAGACTGAAGGTGGCTGCTGCTGTGCACAGGTATATAAAGGCTCAGAGCCTATTATGACACGCGCAGCCAGCGTTCCATTGCCACATTCCATCTACTGCAGGCAGGATACCTGGCTGGCTGAATGTCGCTGAGAAGCTCACAGAGACCGCCATAAGCAACAGTTTAACAGAATGCCACAGACTAATCAACCAAACTTTTTGGGTTGGGTTCTCTTTTATAGTCTGCAGGCATTAAATGAAAGAAGTCAGTGTTCCAGCAGAAGGAGACAACGTTTCAGAAAAGGCATTGTAGCAAACCAAAAAAGAAATTTTAAGCGCAGCAGAGTAACCAGCGCACATACCTGTTAGCTCAGGTGAGTTTAAAAGGCTGCTGTTGATAACAAGGGCATTTGCTAAATAGATGGTGCGTGTGCAACAATATACTGAAAGGTCAATTATATTGTGCAGCTTATCTCACCACCTGTAGTTATTTAGGTGAAAGCTCCAAAATGCTTGCCTAATATGTCTGTTTATCCAAAAGGAAGTAAAAAGGGAGAGCTAGAAAGATAGCATTGCATCACATTACATGGCAATGCAATGCACAGTTGCTGAAGTTGAACCAAAATGAGCTTGTAATCTGGCTTCTGCAACTTTGAACATGAAAAATCCAATGAGGAGAAGAAAAGCAAAGCCAAAGAGTCCATCCCAAAATCCGACAAACAAGCAAAATGAACAAAAAACATTGAATTCAATTCTTTCTGATTTTAGAAACTGCATTAAAGAAGGGGTGCACCGGTCCTGGAGATACTGCAATACCAGGTCAATGCGTGGAGTGGACAGAGCAAGCTCTTTTTCCATCTCCCTGTTCTAAAAATCCATTTAATATATGGTCCCCAGATAGGGGACGTATCAGATATTAAACTGATAAGAACAGATACTACACTTGATCTTAGCCAAAAGGCCGAGAAGCGATAACCAGAATTGGTTTCAAACTACGGAGCCACCCAAGGATCCTGAAAAGTCCATTTGTGGAGATGAGCTCCTGGACTCCCGTTAAGAAGACATGTTGTCAACCTCTAGATCCCTTACATGCCTGCACTTTTCGGCTTGCTGCTGCTGCAATCCACGCGTTTTAGATCTGCATAACTCCACCTCTTTAAACACAGCACCTTCACCCCCTGCTGTTCCCACCCGCCTCAACACCGTTGGAAGGGAGGAGAACCAATTAAGGCGGGGGGTGGGGTGGAACGAGCAGCTGTCTACCCTTAGCAGGAGGGCTCCTGATTACATACCTCTCCTGCTGCTGCTGCTGCTGGCTGTCCAGCAGCAGACTGAAGGTGGCTGCTGCTGTGCACAGGTATATAAAGGCTCAGAGCCTATTATGACACGCGCAGCCAGCGTTCCATTGCCACATTCCATCTACTGCAGGCAGGATACCTGGCTGGCTGAATGTCGCTGAGAAGCTCACAGAGACCGCCATAAGCAACAGTTTAACAGAATGCCACAGACTAATCAACCAAACTTTTTGGGTTGGGTTCTCTTTTATAGTCTGCAGGCATTAAATGAAAGAAGTCAGTGTTCCAGCAGAAGGAGACAACGTTTCAGAAAAGGCATTGTAGCAAACCAAAAAAGAAATTTTAAGCGCAGCAGAGTAACCAGCGCACATACCTGTTAGCTCAGGTGAGTTTAAAAGGCTGCTGTTGATAACAAGGGCATTTGCTAAATAGATGGTGTGTGTGCAACAATATACTGAAAGGTCAATTATATTGTGCAGCTTATCTCACCACCTGTAGTTATTTAGGTGAAAGCTCCAAAATGCTTGCCTAATATGTCTGTTTATCCAAAAGGAAGTAAAAAGGGAGAGCTAGAAAGATAGCATTGCATCACATTACATGGCAATGCAATGCACAGTTGCTGAAGTTGAACCAAAATGAGCTTGTAATCTGGCTTCTGCAACTTTGAACATGAAAAATCCAATGAGGAGAAGAAAAGCAAAGCCAAAGAGTCCATCCCAAAATCCGACAAACAAGCAAAATGAACAAAAAACATTGAATTCAATTCTTTCTGATTTTAGAAACTGCATTAAAGAAGGGGTGCACCGGTCCTGGAGATACTGCAATACCAGGTCAATGCGTGGAGTGGACAGAGCAAGCTCTTTTTCCATCTCCCTGTTCTAAAAATCCATTTAATATATGGTCCCCAGATAGGGGACGTATCAGATATTAAACTGATAAGAACAGATACTACACTTGATCTTAGCCAAAAGGCCGAGAAGCGATAACCAGAATTGGTTTCAAACTACGGAGCCACCCAAGGATCCTGAAAAGTCCATTTGTGGAGATGAGCTCCTGGACTCCCGTTAAGAAGACATGTTGTCAACCTCTAGATCCCTTACATGCCTGCACTTTTCAGCTTGCTGCTGCTGCAATCCACGCGTTTTAGATCTGCATAACTCCACCTCTTTAAACACAGCACCTTCACCCCCTGCTGTTCCCACCCGCCTCAACACCGTTGGAAGGGAGGAGAACCAATTAAGGCGGGAGGTGGGGTGGAACGAGCAGCTGTCTACCCTTAGCAGGAGGGCTCCTGATTACATACCTCTCCTGCTGCTGCTGCTGCTGCTGGCTGTCCAGCAGCAGACTGAAGGTGGCTGCTGCTGTGCACAGGTATATAAAGGCTCAGAGCCTATTATGACACGCGCAGCCAGCGTTCCATTGCCACATTCCATCTACTGCAGGCAGGATACCTGGCTGGCTGAATGTCGCTGAGAAGCTCACAGAGACCGCCATAAGCAACAGTTTAACAGAATGCCACAGACTAATCAACCAAACTTTTTGGGTTGGGTTCTCTTTTATAGTCTGCAGGCATTAAATGAAAGAAGTCAGTGTTCCAGCAGAAGGAGACAACGTTTCAGAAAAGGCATTGTAGCAAACCAAAAAAGAAATTTTAAGCGCAGCAGAGTAACCAGCGCACATACCTGTTAGCTCAGGTGAGTTTAAAAGGCTGCTGTTGATAACAAGGGCATTTGCTAAATAGATGGTGTGTGTGCAACAATATACTGAAAGGTCAATTATATTGTGCAGCTTATCTCACCACCTGTAGTTATTTAGGTGAAAGCTCCAAAATGCTTGCCTAATATGTCTGTTTATCCAAAAGGAAGTAAAAAGGGAGAGCTAGAAAGATAGCATTGCATCACATTACATGGCAATGCAATGCACAGTTGCTGAAGTTGAACCAAAATGAGCTTGTAATCTGGCTTCTGCAACTTTGAACATGAAAAATCCAATGAGGAGAAGAAAAGCAAAGCCAAAGAGTCCATCCCAAAATCCGACAAACAAGCAAAATGAACAAAAAACATTGAATTCAATTCTTTCTGATTTTAGAAACTGCATTAAAGAAGGGGTGCACCGGTCCTGGAGATACTGCAATACCAGGTCAATGCGTGGAGTGGACAGAGCAAGCTCTTTTTCCATCTCCCTGTTCTAAAAATCCATTTAATATATGGTCCCCAGATAGGGGACGTATCAGATATTAAACTGATAAGAACAGATACTACACTTGATCTTAGCCAAAAGGCCGAGAAGCGATAACCAGAATTGGTTTCAAACTACGGAGCCACCCAAGGATCCTGAAAAGTCCATTTGTGGAGATGAGCTCCTGGACTCCCGTTAAGAAGACATGTTGTCAACCTCTAGATCCCTTGCATGCCTGCACTTTTCGGCTTGCTGCTGCTGCAATCCACGCGTTTTAGATCTGCATAACTCCACCTCTTTAAACACAGCACCTTCACCCCCTGCTGTTCCCACCCGCCTCAACACCGTTGGAAGGGAGGAGAACCAATTAAGGCGGGGGGTGGGGTGGAACGAGCAGCTGTCTACCCTTAGCAGGAGGGCTCCTGATTACATACCTCTCCTGCTGCTGCTGCTGCTGCTGGCTGTCCAGCAGCAGACTGAAGGTGGCTGCTGCTGTGCACAGGTATATAAAGGCTCAGAGCCTATTATGACACGCGCAGCCAGCGTTCCATTGCCACATTCCATCTACTGCAGGCAGGATACCTGGCTGGCTGAATGTCGCTGAGAAGCTCACAGAGACCGCCATAAGCAACAGTTTAACAGAATGCCACAGACTAATCAACCAAACTTTTTGGGTTGGGTTCTCTTTTATAGTCTGCAGGCATTAAATGAAAGAAGTCAGTGTTCCAGCAGAAGGAGACAACGCTTCAGAAAAGGCATTGTAGCAAACCAAAAAAGAAATTTTAAGCGCAGCAGAGTAACCAGCGCACATACCTGTTAGCTCAGGTGAGTTTAAAAGGCTGCTGTTGATAACAAGGGCATTTGCTAAATAGATGGTGTGTGTGCAACAATATACTGAAAGGTCAATTATATTGTGCAGCTTATCTCACCACCTGTAGTTATTTAGGTGAAAGCTCCAAAATGCTTGCCTAATATGTCTGTTTATCCAAAAGGAAGTAAAAAGGGAGAGCTAGAAAGATAGCATTGCATCACATTGCATGGCAATGCAATGCACAGTTGCTGAAGTTGAACCAAAATGAGCTTGTAATCTGGCTTCTGCAACTTTGAACATGAAAAATCCAATGAGGAGAAGAAAAGCAAAGCCAAAGAGTCCATCCCAAAATCCGACAAACAAGCAAAATGAACAAAAAACATTGAATTCAATTCTTTCTGATTTTAGAAACTGCATTAAAGAAGGGGTGCACCGGTCCTGGAGATACTGCAATACCAGGTCAATGCGTGGAGTGGACAGAGCAAGCTCTTTTTCCATCTCCCTGTTCTAAAAATCCATTTAATATATGGTCCCCAGATAGGGGACGTATCAGATATTAAACTGATAAGAACAGATTTTTTAATTTGGCTATCCCCCACATGGGGATAAAAACCGTTTATTTAAAATTTAACAAATTACAGAAATAAAACCATTACATCCACATTACACTTTCGGGACTTCAAAGAAAAATAAAAATTCCATCACAGCAAATTTTACAAGACTTCAAATATTCCATAGGTTAAAAAGCCATTTGCCTGCCAACGTTACATTCTTTTTCCTGTCCAATAAATAGTATATGTACATTTCACTTTTACAAAAGGCTAAAACATCATCTACTGGTAACATTTCATGTTTAAAAACAGCAATATTTCTAGCATTCCAGAGCGCTATCTTGGCACAATTCACTATCTTC